>NC_138186.1:138247682-138847682 GCF_964194105.1 Spermophilus citellus | reverse complement strand
AAGTGATTGAGTTGTGAGAGTCTTAACGCAGTGAATTAATCCCCTGATAGGGAATAATTGAACTGAAAATGGCAAGTGGAGTCTCTCTCACTCTGCTTTCTGATCACTGTGTGAGCTGTTTCCCTTTGCTGTGATGTTCAGCCTTACCTTGAACCCCGAGAAATGGAGCTGGTTGCCTATGGACAAAGACCTCTGAAACCCTGAGCCCTCAAATAAACTTTTCTTCCTCTACAATTGTTATGGTTGGGTCCTTTAGTCACAGCAGTGAAACAGCAGAGTAAAATACAACATCACAGTGTGGACATAGGGATAAATCCATACAAAAGATATGGCAGTGCTTTGGATTCAAATAACAAATGTGCAAGTGCTTTGAAAAGTTTTAGGTGTGCAGTAGGGGTCAGATGTAAGTATGAGTCCACTAAAAGGAACATGAGCTGGTATAAATGACTGGTATGTGTGACTCAGAAACAGACTATCTGGGTTCGTATTTTTCTTTACCACTTCCACTTGTGGAATTTGTCTCATATATTACTGTATTTGCCTCAGTTTACTCATCTTAAACTGGGGGATATTGGCACTGAATATAAGGTTGTTTTGTAGATTCAATGAAGTATATGTAAATGATTAGAAAATACTTAGCATACAGGAAAGAACATCAAAGTATTTGTCAGATATTCAATGATGAAAGGTAGAAAGCAATAAACACTGAAATAAGAAGGTAAACAAAATAAAGACTACCCACTTAGTAGATACAAAGGCTACTTGATCAGAAGATATAGTAGAAACCATTACCTTATATAAAATACACTTAGAAATCGTAATTGTTTAGTTTGGTCCTTCCTATATTTTGATAATAAAAAGAAGTGATGGATAAAACTTCTCTCTGAAGCGCTCTATTTCTATTACTGCATTCAAAATTAATTCTCAGCAACCTATTATGAACAGGTTTAATATTGAGATGTACAGTTTAGTTGGATTAGTTTTGCATGTGAAATCTACCTACATTTTCTCTTAGGAGATGTTTTTTATGAACTGTTCAGTATTCTTGTGACTAAGATAAGCAGTCTTTACTTGAGTTTTTTCATTTATTATTGAACTGCTTCTATATTTATCAGTAGCATGTTAAGTTTTCCCTACCTCCTTATTAACTGTTATACAATCTTTCTTTAACTTTTTCCATTATTAGAAACTTTCAAATGAAAATTTTGCTAAACTCTGCCTGAAAAATTTTTTGGCCTTTTAGTTTAATTTTTTGCCATTTAATTTTTTTGCTAAATATTTAGACTAGGTTGAAAATAGTCAACAATAACATCTAAATATGAATATATCATATAACACTTAAAATACATAGTTTATGTTTAAAATATCGGGATTTCCCCTCATGATACTTGTTGCTAAGTCTAAATCCCAAATTAGCTGGCTTGGTGGCTCACACATGTAATCCCAACTACTTGGGAATCTTAGACAGGAGGATCACACTTTGATACCAACCTGGGAAAATTAATGAGGTTATCTGAAAATTAAAATTAAAAATGCTAAGAACATAGTTCAGTGGTAGAGCACTTGCCTACCATGTGCAAGGCCCTGGATGCAACCCCTCAGTACTTCCAAAGGTAAAAAATAAAAAATACAAGCTATATTACTTACTCTGTAATTTCATCTGGAGTATCAAAATGGCCATCATAATTATAATCAAATATTGGTCCACTAATCACATTTACTCCATTTTTTTTAGTGGCATATTCTATAAGAAGAACCCCCTGGAAATAGTCCCACATTTCTAAAAATGAAAAAATAAGATGTTAAAAATATCTACCTTTATTGAACATGGTAATAGTTTTTCCTATAGATAAGTACATTTACATAGTATCATATTCTACTTCTACAATTGACAATCAATGATGGTTTGGTCTTTCTTTCTTTCATGCAACAAAAATAAGCAGCCATGTTGAAGACCCTTTTTTAAAAAAACAATACTTACTTTTTTAGTTGTAGTTGGACACAATAACTTTATTTATTTGTTTTTTTTTTTGTGTGTGTGTGTGGTGCTGAGAATGGAACCCAGGGACTTGCACATACTAGGCAAGTGCTCTACTGCTGAGCCCCAAAACCAGCCCCTGAGGACGGTTTTTGTTGCTATAGTTGCAGTCATTAAATTGCAATTAAATATGTCTCCAAATTCTTACATAAAGCTGAGTTGTTTTGGAGACAAAAAGTGTTAAAAATGAAACACACATGCTGTCTTATTAATTATTATTCTGGATACAAACATTTACCTTTCACTTACTTATGGTGAGTGTCAGTAAAATTTAGTTTTGTAAATAGCTCTTTGCAGTTAATAGCTAAAATCAAATTATCAGAATTCTAGCAACATGTTCCTCAAAGTTGAAAAGAAAGTATGTCAGAGATCTTTCTGTACCCATATTTAAAACATCAGAACAAACTTTTAATAATGTAACAAATTGCAGTAAAATAAATATTTAATTTGGATATTCCAGGAGTCATTTAGATATTTCAAGATAAAATAAGTAACACTTACTTTTGAATTCTTCATACATAAGGACCACATTACTTGTAACTAAAGCATCATATCGACTATTAGAAGTTCTACTGTTTGCTGAAAAACAAATGGATCCTATTAAATCCAGTTACACGAGAAAATATGAACTACCTATTACTGTTATATATTGATGTAAGTTTATTAGTAGTCAAAATGCAGAAGTATTGAGTACTTTTTAGTAGAGGTTATCAAGAATGCAAGCAGTTTTATGCATTTGATACTTATAGTGGGTTGAAATGTGACCCTCCAAAAAAATATGTCCAAGTCCAACCCTCTCACACCTATGAATATAAACTTATTTGGAAATAAGAGTTTTTTGCAGATATAGTTAAGGATCTCTAGATGAGATTATTGTTGACTATGGTGGGCTGTTCATCCAATGACTGATGTCTTGATAAGGAGGAGTTTTGAGGACAGAAAACACATCCAGGAGAAGGCCACATGAAAATGGACACAAAAATTAGAGTGATACAACTGCATGCCTGGAGCCACCAGAAGCTTGAAGAGCCAAGGAAGGACTTTCCCCTAGAGCTTTCAGTGGGAGCTTGGTTCTGTTAATGCCTTGATCTTAGATTTCCACCTTCCAAAACTGTGAAAAAATATATGTGTGTTACTTTAAGTAAATAATTTGTTACAGCAGTCCTAGGAAATAAATACAATGCCAGATATAGACGTATAGATATTGAACGTGCACAAAATAACAATGCCTTTATGAATAAATCTTCCAAAACAAAATTTTCATAAAAAAATAAATTTTTATTTGTTGGCGACTGCTGACGAGAACATCACAAATAATTGGCTCTGAGGAATTACAGGTGTACCTTGTAGCACAGTGAGTATTAAGCAAGTGTGCTCTGGAAGCAGTTCCCCAAGTTGGGGAGCCCCTCTGCTCACTAGCTATACCACTTGGGCAAAGTGTTGAATTCCTCTGTGATTCATTTGTTTCATGGCATCTATCTCATTCAATTATTATCAGAATTAAAAACTGCAAACTTATTAAAGTTTTATTTCAATAAAAACACGTAGCAAGAAATCTACCTTCTTAACAAATTTTTTAGTGTAGAAAACAGTATTGTTATCTCTGTGTGTATTTAGTTCGTCTTCTGGTCTATAGCAAAATACCTGAGGCTGGGCACTTACAAAGAAAAGAGGCTTATTTAGCTCACAATTTAGTACGAGTCTGAAAGTCCCAGATAGGGTGACCCCATCTGTTTGACCTCTTGTGAGGGTCCTATTGGCTAGAACACAACAGGGCGGAAGAAACAGAAAGGGAAATATTGGTGTGCCAGAGAGATCATATGGCTATCAAGGAAACTAGAGACAAAGAAGGGGCCAGCCTCGCTATTTTTATAAAGACTTGCTCTTTTGAGAACTCACTCCCAAGAGATTGGCATTAATCATTTCTGAAGGCAACACTCCAAATGAGCTAATGCTTTGTACTAGGTCCTACCTTTTAAAGGTTCCATTCCCTCTTAAAACTGCTGCATTGGGGACCAAGCCTCCAGCATATGAACACCAAAAGGAAGACCACATCCAAACCATAATGAGGTGTAATATTGTAGAACAGATCTCCAGGACTAATTCAACTTGCTTGACTGAAACTGTATGGCTATTTATTAGTAACTCTCCATTTCCCCCTCCCCTAGCCCCTGACAACTACTATTTTATTCTTTGATGCTATGAATTTGACTTTTTTAAAATCCTTCAGTATTTGATAACAGGGATGAACCTTGAAGACATTATGCTAAACAAAATTTACTAGACACAAAGACAAATACTACACAATTCCACTTCTATGAGTTATCTATTTGAACATTTCTTATATTTGAACTAGTCTGACTGAGTATTTTAACTAACACTAAAATAGTAGACCAATATGTAGGCACCACAGTGCAAGGAAGACAGAAGATTTCACATAGTGTTCCCAGTACTAGAAGCCTTTTCTACTTTTTTAAACTAAGCTCTGAAAGTTGGAAAAGCAATCTACAATATACTACTTCTGTATTAGAGAAAAATAAGAAATTACTTATAATGGAATTTCCATTTCTAACAATGAGTTAAAATTTGTAGTAGAAGGTTAGAAGTAAGTTTCATTTCATCGTTAATATTTTTGATATAAAATGTTTACTTATTAATTTAATTTCCTCATCATAACTTAATGCTAACCAATATCTCAGCTTAATATCTACAATTTTATTTGCCAAGCTAAAAACTTTTACTAATAACATATTGCAATTTTTAAAGCTTTATCCTAGGATTCACACACATTTAGAAGGCCTGATTACTCAATCAAGATACTTAAATAAAATATATTAATTTATTAACTTTAATTCCATGTCAGGGATTAAAATTGATATGCCACTAGCTTTCATTAAGTCTTTTTACTTCCCACTATGGCTCTCAGAAAACAAACAAATAAATAAATAAAATCTGTGGCTATTTAACCCACAGTTCAAAGCTGTTGGGCACACAGCATGAGTTACAGTCCAGAATTCCACTCTGATTTCTTTTCACAGAAACAGCTGCATTCTCAATGGAGAATTTAGCTTGGGAAGTAGCCAGAAAAAAAAAAAAAAAAAAGGTTTTTTTTAGATGCTTGTGTTACTCTCCAAAGAATCTTCCATTTTAAAATTAAACCTAAACCTGTCGACCTCTCTAAACATCTGGGCAGATTAGAGCTGATGCATGCTTCCCGTGGCAAAATGTATTAGTCTTTATGATAGCTGTTGTTCTGCCTTTGGCCAGCCCACAACCACTGGAAGCATCTTAGGCAGCTAGTTTAGCCCAAGCAGGTAGTTTTTGTGGGGAGTATATGTTTAAGGCACATGCCCACATCCAGCTGATGAGGGCTTTCTAAGCTATTGCTCTAAAAAAGAGCTCTACTAACCAGGAGGATAGAGGAAGCCGTAGGTGATTTTCTCGTCTGGAAAAGACAAGGAACAATTTTGGCTCTCAAAAGAAGTAACCCTGACATCAACCCGCAGACAGTCTGAGACAGTGGGAGGAGGAGGCGATGTGTCTCCCTGCTGAAAGAGAGAAAAGAAAAAAAAAATTACACCCACAGCTGTGGCTCACCCATTGCCTTATATGGTTTATAACTTCCCTGGAGTGTTTTTCATTTAACCTCTTCCTATTTTCTTAGTGAATCAGGTCTACGCAAGCAATGCAAATGGGTGTTTTCAGCAATGTTTTCTTGTTTTCTGTGGTTCCCTTCCGGTTAGAGGACATTGGGAGGGCAAATCAAATGCTTCTTGAAAAGGAATCTTTGCAAACTAAAACCTGAATTGTGAACAGAGGAAAAATGGAAGCATTGCCAGAACCCAAAATCTTTTTCAGGATCAAATTTTTATGTGGTGATATATCTTGTACATTCAAACAAAAATTGAAAATAAAATAAAACAATTTATTTTAGAACTATAGACATGAACTGGACAAGAATTTCTAAATAACTTAAGGCTAATTCAAAGAAGATGTAGTTATATAAACATACTTATTTTTGGACTTAAATAAATTTGTATCTATAATTCACTCATCATGAAATAGGAATTTTCTTTAAATAATTGTCTTTGTAACTCTAAAGACTAATACAATAATTTATTCACTGGGGATATCTTAAAAATGTGCTGCCTAACCTCAGTATTTAGGGTGACATATTTCATATTCATTATATTACTATGGGTAAGTGAACATTATACAATTTGTTTAATTTTTCAGAGATTGATTTATATGTCTTCTACTGCCCACCATGAATATTTTTCTTAACAAACTTGAAATAATTAAAAAATAAAGTTAAATTAGTATATTCTTCCTTTATTCACTGCACTGTGCTAAGAGCAAAAACTGGCTATGTTGTCTAAAATGTGTGGTCAATCTGCAAAGAAAAAGGCAATATACACACATCTATGCTGTAGTTATACGCAGGAGAATGCCACGTTGAGGTCTAGAGTGGGTAGCAGCTGAAATCAAGGAGAATCCAGGGAAAGCCAAGAAGAGATTTTACTCCCTACCATACTATAAAGCTCCAGTTGGAAAACAAACAGTAGTTGAGCAAACTTCTCAAACTGATTGAACACATACATTTATCTTTACAACCTTCTCAAATTCCATGAGGGAAAAAACAGTCACAATGAAGTTGCCCAGCAGATAAACAAGTAGTAATCTGATTGAGTAGATCAGTAAACACTGACCACCAAGAGCCTATGACTAGGGGAAACAGAAAGAATTGGATTCTTACTGTAGAGGCCCAGAAGGGTAGAACCTGGAGTCTACCAGAGAATATATGTAGTAGGTAGGACTAGAAACAAGAGGACAGGTTAGAGAGGCCATGTAAAATGTTTACTCTCTGGAGAGTTTAAACCAGAGAGATGCCCAGAGTAAAGGAAGGCACAAAGGGCAGGCACACCATATTGAAAACAATGGGATTAAATAAAACTCCCAATCTCATTACTCCATTTAACCTGCAAATCATATTCACTGGATCAGATCTGAAGTGCTCTGTCTTTGGAAAACAATCAAACCTGAAAGTAAAACTAGATACTTACTGTTGGAAGTCTAAAGCAAAATGGCTGTTAGCTTCCTAATCAACCTATAGAAGTCTATGAGCTTGAAAGCCCTAACCATATTTGCTGCCTCCCCTTAATGATTGAGCTGACAGCAAAGGACCACCTCAATGAGGGTGGGAAAAAGGAACCAAGAAGAAAAAAGAGACAATATAGAGAGCAGAAGAGAACTCTCAGAAAGAGTATATATAGCAAAAATAAAGAAAATAAGAAAGGAGATAACAGAGGTCTTGGGATTTAAAAAAATGGGACAGCTGAGACAAATATTGAATATGATCTGGAAGGTAAAATTATAATGTCTCATAAAGTGAAATTAAAGGCAAATACATGGGGGAAAGTATGGAAAATATAAGCATATTAGACTATGAATCCAGAAATATAATGTCCTATTAACTTAAAAAAAAAAAGTCTCAATTCCTCGAGGTTTCAAAATGCTGCCAAGGGCTTAGGACCTGCAACTGCCACCCCTCCCTCCCGGTTCCAAGGGGGAGCGACTCATGGATCGACCATAAGTTTTATCTACAGACTGCAGTTTCTTCAGTCAAAATGACATCATATTCCACCTCTGCCCAGATTATCTTGAAGCCATGTAGCTTGTGTGAGAAAAGACCACGAGACGGGAACATTATTCATGGAAGGACAAGCCATCTTACGACTTGTTTTCACTGTGCCCAGAAGACTAAAGAAGCATGGGGCTTCGTGTCCTATTTGCAAGAAAGAGATTCAATTAGTTATTAAGGTTTTTATAGCATAGTTGAATCAATTGCAAAAAAAATATTAATTAGGAACACCAGGTCACGTACGGAAATGTCAGTATTGCCTGTTTCTACTAAGTATAACCCATTTCATGTGTTCATTTGTGCATGTAAACATCAAAAATAAATCTCTAAAGTTTTAAATCCAGTTGAACCATCAACTTAGTACACAGCAGAATCAAAACATTTTGAGACATCCACAGTCTCAAACATGCATCTTCTTTTCTTCCTTTCTAAGGAAGCTCTTAAGCAATTGTTCTAACAAAGCAAGAAATAAATGAAGAAATATGAAGATATTTGTGTTCAATGCGTTGGATTACCTCTCATCATTTATTCTGCTCTCCTTCAAAAGGCAGAATCTGAAAAACTAAAACCACTCATTTATATTGTTTCAAAAATATATCATAGTGAACAGTTCTGAACAACCAGTTTCTCCACTTGGCAATAAAATGGCACACAAATATGTTGTAAAAATGGGAGCATGGGGACAATGACTGCTGACTGAATCAGCCCCATAAATACCAAGGAAAACGAGTTTGCTATTTCCTTTTTTTACTCTAACCTCTTATATGTTTAATAAGTTTCTCTTAAAGAAATATAAAATACGTAAATGTAGCCACAAAAACATTAATCCATAATGCAGGAGAACTGGAATGCCTATATCCAACAGTTTAAATTATGAAAATGTGAAGGGAAGTTTACTGTTATTTTTCATGAGACAATGGCTATAAAAGCTGTGCTCAAAAAATTTAGTTGGGCAATTGTTGACCATTTTCTAGAAGTAGCATGCATGTGGGGTTAAGAAAAATGGGCCAGAAAGAACTAAAATAAGTTACATGTTTTCTTCTAACTAAAAATCTTGAAATTTATTTCTCACATATCAAACTCAAACCCCCAAGTAGACATGAATCAAGACCAGGAAAGCAGGATGTGGCCTTATTTATGAAGGTGAGAGGATGCCAAAGGCAGCCTCTAGAAGGACAGAGGGAGCGGAGGTCATGTCCTTCCTGAGCCAAGGTCTCATGATAAAAGGCGATGGTGAAGCACTACTGCCACATAGCCATCCCCCCCCATCCCCCCCCCCACCCCCGCCAACACACAGAGAAACAGCCTTAGTTCTGCCCTCTGTTCAGAGTCCCTGGTACTTCTGAAGCCAGAGAAAACTCAGAAACATAATAAACAGGGCCTAATAAGACACTCAGATAAAATCTCAAATCTCTACCTCTTCAAATCTTCAAGAGAAGCAGATGATGAGAATAGATAGGAAAATGAGATGGTTCTACTTCTGGTATGACAAGGGGACAAACAGAACTTAAACAGGAGACAAATTTATTTTGATTGAGTAATACTTTCTCCTTACTGTGGGCCAAATGTAAAAGTTAAAGCATACTTATTCAAAGATTGGATAGTTATAATTTGGTCTTATGGTAAGGATAATAGCTATACTTTTAAATGCTATAGTTTTGTTTGTCTGATTGTATACTTTTTTTCCTCAAAGAGAAAATTATTTCTCATGGTCAAAAAAAAAGTTTCTAAGATATAATAAAATCATAATTTTTAAAATACTTACAAATATGGTTACGATAAGGTTTAGACACACAAAAAAAGGCTTTAAAAATTCAGCAATTTAGTGAATGGGTGATATATACATAAACATTATAATATATAACATTATACTTATGTACATTAAATGGGGCATTTTCACAGAACAATAGATTTTTCTCCTCTAAAAAGTCTTTTGATTTCATATTAAATTTCTAAAGTATCTATTCTAAATAACAATCACGATTCTTGCTTTTATTTTCATTTTTTTAGCTACCAACAGAAAAACCAGTTCACATCTTCCTTTTGAACGACCCAGAAGCAAAATCCACCTACATCCTGAGCAGTCTTCCTGGCTTAGAAGCAGTTGTAGGACTGTGATTTCAAGTCACAACTACTTACCCAGAACTCTTCTGAGATAACAACAAAAGTTAGAAAATCCACCAAAACCACAAAAAACCTAAAACTCTGTAAAACTAAGGCATGGACTAATGGGGGCTCATGTTCCAGACTTATTTAAAGTCTGATTTTTCAAACACAGGGTTGATTTACAACATTTTTATGTGAATCTCAAAACATCCTTGTATGTAATTTTCCTGAACCACAACACATGAACAGAGCAATTTCTGAATTAGAAAGCAGAAAATTGCTAGAATTCCATCCTGTCACATGGAGGGAGAAATAGACAAGTCCTTCTGTGGGATCAGAGAAAGGACAGGATCTTTTGGAAACAAAGAAGCTAGTTTTAAAACAATAACAAAGAAGAATTGTACTAAATTCCTCCTCTGCACTGACTTAAAATCCCTCTGCCTTTGGTTTCCGCCAGAGCTCATACAAATTCAGGAATCCAAGACAGCAGCGGAAATTGTTAAAAACATAAACATTCCCTTCAACTCCACAGAATCCCTAGTACCTGCCTGGACTTTTCAAAAGAGAACTAATAATAAGACTGACCTTGAATATGCCTTCCCTCTCAAAAGCAAAAATAAAATAGAAATTATTTTATGGAATGTTAAAGAAAATCACAAAGAATTGCATATTGTGCCTATGAAGAAGAGTAGTTGCCACCAGCCACAAACATGAACTTAGGTAACTGCTGGTGAAATATTTGTCCACACTGGGAAACACACATCAGTGCTCTGTGACCAGTGATCACAATGAAACCACATCGATAGCAGAGCTGGCTTTCAGAATACACAAAAATTTAATTAGTAGCTGGAAAATACGCTTACTTTTCTCTAAAATTCTTGAACTGGAACAAGAAGGGTAGTTAAACCGGATACAACCAATTACTTTCTTAGCAAGAACTGTTAACAGCTAGAGTTCATCACATGTCTGCTCTAAAATACTATGATTATCTCTACAAAAACAGAGTCCTGATTATTTATTTACCCTTCTGGATAGCTGTACAACTTTGTCTCTAAAAGTCTTTTAAAATAATGTTTGAGATTTATTCATCTAATACATTCCATTTAATAAGATTTAATGAGCATTTTAATAGCCAGGGATACTTCATAACCGCTCCTGCCCTGAAGAAGCTAAGTGTTTAGGCTGATTTTACCCTTTGTTTCGATTTACATTTACCTGACTGTTAATTAAGTTGAATTGCTTGGCTTATATCTTTTATCCATATATTGACTAAGATGATTTTTACTCTCATGTCTATTCACAGATAGTATTATCTTTTCTGGATTCTAATTACTATTCTGGATCTTTATCACTTGTTTTTTATATGCAATGCAAATATACTGTCCCATCCATGACTGTCATTGTCACACATTAATGTTAATATGGTCCAATTAATTTCCTCTGAAATTTTATTGTTATTGTTGTATTCTAAGAAATCATTCTCTATCCTAAGGTCATAAAGATATGCACAAAGGAAAATATGGATTTGTTGTTCATATTTTGGTCTATAAATCCACTAGAAACTTAATTTTGTGTATAGTGTGAGGTAAGTATCTAAGATTTTCTTCCTCATGGGTAGTTAAGCATCTTGGCACCATATAGTGAAAGGAAGTTTGCCAGACAGTGAGGAGGGAAGAGGATTTAAATAAATGGATTCTCAACCTTGGTCTGGAGAGACCTGTGATGTAACACATCTGCTCAGGTAAGTTGAGCCTAACTCATCAGAGTGCTTCAGCCTTCAGGGAAAGATCATGTCCTCTTCACACTCTGCTCCTTGTTCCTTCCACAGCACACAGCAGATAATAAAGTACTTGTTAAATAGTAAAAAAAAAAACAAACAAACAAACAAAAAAAAAAACCAAGCCCTTTTTGACCTGGCTAGGGGTAAGAGCACCCACTGTTACTAGAGGACAGTGTCTCTGTACTTCCTGTTGCTTCAGTTTCTACTGCTTTACCAATTGGCAAACTGGCCTATAAAAACTCTCTAATCAAAACACAATGTAGTTCTCTTTTGCACCAAATAGCACCTATCAAAGGCTTTATGTAATACCTGGAACATTCTCTTTATAAGCTACAGGCAAGTGAATACCTTTTGTGATTGCTACAAAACAAAATTCAGTGCTTACAATGGTAAAGAATTACCAAGTTTTTCCAGCCTGCATGGATCAATGGACTCAGGAACTTACTGGCTTGGGAACTGTGTATGAACTCCACATAGGTATCTTCATAGCTTTTGCAAATCCAGTGATGTATTCTCTGTGGTAAAGGAGACAGTGATCCTTGTTCTTCTGCATAACCCTGGGCCTCCCAAATGGCAAATTTACTTTCATTGTTGCTATTACTAAAATGAAAATAATGTAAAATAAAAATATTTGTGAAAACATCAAGTGCTTCTCTGCATATAATTACCCTCTGGTGGCTTATTTATCAAGTATTCTAACAAATATTTATATATTTAACCTTTTACAACTCATAACCACTCTGTGAGGTAGATGTTACTATCCCATTCCACAGATCACAAAACTAAGGCTTAGGAAGTAACTTGGTTAAGCAAAGGGCTAAGAAAAGATGTGAAGCTCTCTTTCACTCCTTATGTTTTATATGTCACAAGATATAACCAAAGAAGATGAAATCTTAAAACCCAAAGTGCCTACTTTACAACAAAGATAATGTACTTTAATAATTTCATAGGAAAGATATTGGAATTTTTTTTAAAAAAGAAAGTCTTCTATGGTCTGAATGTTTATGTCCTTCCAAAATTCATGTTGAAATCCTAATCCCAAAGGTGGTGATATTTGAAGGTAGGACCTCTGGGAAGTCCTTTAAGTCATCAGGTAAAGTCCTTATCAATGGGAATTAGTACCCTTATAAAGATGAGACTCCAGAGAGATTCTTGCCCTTTCAGCCACATAAGGTTAGAATACAAAGGCCATCTATGATGAAGTGGGCCCTGGCCAGACACTGAATCTGTTGGCAATTTAATCTTGGACTGCTCAGCCTCCAGAACTATGAGAATAAATTTCTGTTGTTTATAAGTTACCTGCTTAAGGTGTTGTTATAGCAGCCTGAGAAGATGCAGACTGTATCTTAATGTCTATTTATTTGTTTCTATTATATTTGATTCAAACTAACTGCAGATTGGAAATATTGAGAAAACATTTCCTGAGCATGTAAAGATTTTTTTTCCTTGTCATTTCCTCCTAAACAAAACAGTATAATAACTATTTACATACCATATATATTGTATTAGGTCTTACAAGTAGTCCAAAGATGATTTAGAGTTTATGGGGAAATATGCATAGTTCGTTGAAAATACTATGCCATTTATATAAGGGACTTGAACAGCTGCAGGTTTTGCTTATCTGCAGGGAGTTTTGGAACAAATCCCCTGCAGATAACAAGAGATGGCTGCCATCCCCATTTTATAAATGATGAGACTGAGGTTTAGAGAGTTTAACACAAGAATACTTAGAACATAACAGGAAATAGAGGCATTACTATAGGCCAGGCACTTGTAAATCATTCCATGGATTAGCTGTTTTTATCTTTTCAACTACATAAAGGGGGTATGATTTTTGTAGATGAGGAGTTAGAGGCACAGCAAAGGTAAATGATTTGCCCCAGGTTCCACAGCCAGGAACCAAGGAAATGTGGTTTGTTCACACCTTAGAAAAGGAAGAGGGGGCCTCAGACAAAGCACAGTTATTTCAAAGAATTTTTCACAATCTTGGAACAACTGCAACTCTCCTGGTGTTTGGCACCCTTTGTTATTAGACCTGTGGGGTTTTCCCCCTGATTTCTTGGCAATAAAATCTTTAAAAGCCTCTGTGAGCTTATTTTGGAAAATCCCCAAAGAGCAATGTTGTGTTTTATTAGTTCTAAATATCAAACACTTAACATAGACTTTACTGACTTACTTTCTTCTTCAGTCAGATTTAGCCTTAGATTCATTTGTTCCAGATTGAGAGCCTATAAGATAACAGGGAAGGGAAGAAGGTAAAAGTAATAACATGGGTCAAAGAATGATCAATATTTCTTCTACAGTAATCACCTGAAATGCTTTACTACTGAAACTTTACTTTCTTTACTAGTGAACAAAGACAACAGACTAACATGGGTTTAAATTCCAATTCTGCCAGTACTTAGAAATAGCATGCTACTGCTCCCCCATTCTGTGTGTCCATGTGTAGGAGTTGGCAAAGATATAATTGACAATGGGACAAAGTATTCTGATGGCAGCTGGAATCAACAACAAAGTCAGGATGATAGTACTTCTCAAGTTTGAAATGCTTACAAAACTCTTGAGAGTTTGTTAAAGTACATATCATGATTTCATAAACCTGAGTTATGGCCTGAGATTCTGCATCTCTAAGCAACCCACAGGTCATGCAGATGCTGGTCTTGGATCCTACCTTTTTGAGTACGGAGAGACATTTTTCACAGAGAGGAAATTTCTGTTTGCAGTCAGACAGACTAACTTTAGTGAGATTTGACATTTGTTTCATTTCTTCCAGATTGGTAGACTGTAAGATAACAAGACGAGAAAGGGAAAGAAGTTAAAGTAATAACACATGTCAAAGAATGATCAATATTGTGCTGGGGTTGTGGCTCAGTGGTAGAGTGCTTGCCTAGAACATGTGAGGCACTGGGTTTGATCCTCGGCACCACATTAAAAATAAATAAATAAAGTTATGTCCATCAACAACTAAAAATATATTTTTTTAAAAAAAGAATGATCCATATTACTTCTGCATTAATCACACAAAGTGTTTTACAAGTGAAACTTTACTTTGTTTACTAGTGAACAAAGACAACAGACTGAAATTCTGATTCTGCCACTACTCAGAAATACAGATAGATGCTACTGCTTCTCCATTTTGTGTGAATTGGCAAAGATATAATAGACAATGGAACAAAGCATTCAGATGGCAGCTGGAATCAACAATAGGGTCGGGATGGCAACTGGTGCTTCTCAAGTTTAAGGTGCATACATCTCTCTTGAGGGTTTGTTAAAGTACATATCATGATTTCATAAACCTAGGTTATGTATCCCTAGGCAACCCCCAGGTCATGAAGATGCTGGTCTTGGATCCATACCTCTCTGATTAGTAAGAGACATTCATTACAGAGAGGGTATCCTTGTCTGCATTCAGATAGTTTAGCTTCATTAGAAATTAGCATTTCATTCAATTCTTCCAGAGGGCTACCCTGTAAGATAACAAGACAGGTAAGGGAAGAAAGTAAAAGCTATTATTACTTCTGCAGTAATCACATGAAGTATTTTACTAGTGAAACTTTACTTGTTTACTAATGAACAAAGACAACAGACTAACGTGGACTTAAATTCCAATTCTGCCTCTAGTCAGAAATACAGAGATGGTACAGCTCCCCCATTCTCTCCCTGCCCACTGTGTGTGTGTGTGTGTGTGTGTGTGTGTGTGTGTGTGTGTGTGTGTAGAAATTGGCAAAGATATAATTGAAAATGGGACAAAGAGGCAGCTGGAATCAACAATGGAGTCCGGATGACAGTCAGTGCTTCTCAAGTTTGAGGTGCATACAAATCTCTTCAGGGTTTGTTAAAGTGAATATTATGATTTCATAAACCTTATGGTTATGGCCTGAGGTTCTGCATCTCTAGGCAAACACCAGGTCAAGCAGATGCTGGTCTTAGATCCATACCTGATATACAAAGAGACATTCTTTATAGAACAGAACTCCAAGTTTGCAGTCAGATAGACTAACTTTCTGTGACCTTGGACAATTTGCCTAACTTCTCTGAGCCCTCTTTTTCCCTAAAATGGGGAATAAAATACCCAAATCCCACTTTATATTATCATCATCATCATAATTTAATGGCCATTCTATTGAGGTTATCTGGAGTAGTGGAAACCTGGAACTGAGGTTATTAGGGATATCAGGTAGGAAACCCACACCCCTACTCTGATCTTTGCTATGAAGTTATAATTTTATAATTACTGAGAAGTTTTACTGTTTGTCTCTTAATGTGTTTTTTTTTTTTTTTTTGGTTGGGTATTTCCTTATGTTTGGATGTAATGATATCTTGAAGATTAGAGAATGTAAAGTCTTCACCAGCCCTTGACCATAAGGAACAATTCTTACCTGAGGCAGCCAGTATTTATTTAGCTCTACAATCACATTTTGAACTTGGCATCAAATATATGTTGACATTCATTTTATCTTAACAGCTCCTAGGTTCCAGTTTTGTTCAGAAATCCCAACCCATCCAGGTGATCTGATTCTCTAAAGTGGTGCTGGTCTTTGTATTTTGAGCACCATTATGTATATGTGCCACATTTTATTTTATCCATTCATCCACTGAAGGGCATCTAGGTTGGTTCCACAGTTTAACTATTATGAATTGTGCTGCTATAAACATTGATGTGGCTGTCTCCCTGTAGTATGCTGTTTTTAAATCCTTTGGGTATAGTCCGAGGAGAGGGATAGCTGGGTCAAATGGTGGTTCCATTCCCAGTGTTCCAAGGAATCTCCAAACTGCTTTCCAGATTGGCTGCACCAATTTGCAGTCCCACTAGCAATGTATGAGTGTGCCTTTTTCCCCACATCCTTGCCAACACTTATTGTTGTTTGTCTTCATAATAGCTGTCATTCTGACTGGAGTGAGATGAAATCTTAGAGTAGTTTTGATTTGTATTTCTCTAATTGCCAGCAGGGATGAACATTTTTTCATGTATTTCTTGATTGATTGTATATCCTCTTCTGAGAAGTGTCTGTTCAGGTCCTTGGCCCATTTATTGATTGAGCTATTATTATTATTATTGGTGTTTAGCTTTTTGAGTTCTATATATATCCTAGAGCTTAGTGCTCTATCTGATGTGTGAGGAGTAAAATGTTGCTCCCAAGAAGTAGGCTCCTTCCCCTTTTAGGGCACTTGGAACTTCACCTTTTTGAGAATCTCCTGGAATCTGAAGTCTTACTTCCGTACTCAGCCCTGATCTATTAACAGCATCTTTCTAGTGTATACTGTCTATCAGTAAGTGTCTAAGTGGTGCCTGATAGAGACTCTCCACTGCTACCCAAAGAAATACTTCACAGAACCTACCCTTATGAGTGTCTAATGCCAGGTTACAATTCCTGCACCCTTCCAGCTCGTTCTATTCTAAATGGCCAAACATGACCATCTGATTCTCCAACTTTAAGAATCGTTTATGAGCAAATCAAAAAGAGATCCAAGATTATTTTGAATGGTTGTTGCAATTAGTTCATAGTGGGATTAACAATTCCTTTCCAAATACAGCTTTCCAATTTTCAAAGTATATTCACATACTTAATCTTATAATGCATCCATTAGAATTTCTAATTTTCAGATAAGGTTTTGAAAAACCACATGTGTACTTAATAATCCAAGCCATAATAGAACCCTGGTTATAGACCAGCTTGCCCCTTTACATTTACAATCTTATGGATGCATGAAGTTGTTACTTACATCTTGTGTCTTAGGACATGAACAGTTTAAAAATCCCGTGGGCAACAGAGTTGTAACTCCACAAACTGACAATGTTGACACTTCCTCTGCATGTGATGGTTCATAAAAAGGCACCTTCAGAAGATGGTTTAGACTACCATGGGTACCATTGTTTGGTGCTGGTTGAATGCGTAGGAGATCTGTTTTAAACAAATAAGTTCAAAACAGTTTTAAATTGGAAGGCAATGACTCCTGTGTGGGAGATGGGAAACAACATTTACTGTTTCATTCATTTAATAACTTCTGCTGTAACCCAGCCATGTACTGCATGTGCCATTCAGTTTACTGAATTTCATCTCCCAGAGCTCCAGCATCTAGTCTTTCCACATTGGCTCAATCCCCATAGATGAACCATAGGAACTTCCATGAACTTTTTCTGTCCCTCAGGAGAAAAGCTGCATTGCTAAAAGGATCACTTTGTTCCTTAAGCATACCATGGTTTTTTAGAATAAAATGCTATCCTCTTAAGTAAAAACAAGTTTAAAGAAGTTAAATAATTTATAATCTTTCTTACGTTTACTTAGCTAGATGAAAATTCTCTAAGAATGGATACTTTTAAAAAATTTAACTAGTGAATTTTGCTTAATATTTAGAGAACTTCTATTTTTTTCGACAACAGGACATAAACATATTTTGTAAACATAGACTTTTACGTGGCTCTTGCTGACTACTACGTAAGGGAAATCTCTCCTCAAATTAGAGTTCTACTAACCATTTCCACAAAGGGCCAACAACCCTGGCCGCAAACCCAGCAGCTGTGGAAACAAGAATTTAGTTGTTAAGACTACAAAACACTATTTTAAGATGGGTACTTTTGGGTCTCTAAGTTACCCTCAATTATGACAGGACAGTAAGATTAAGAGAAATAATTGTGTGTATGCTTATATCCATCTAACAGTGAAACAGCAGCTTTCTCCTTGCCTTACCAGGCAAGTGATTTGAGAGCACAATAGACTAAGGCAATCATGTAGATTGAAAGGTAGATTAGGTTCCCTAAGACTCCTATTCTTTTTAGTTCTTCAACTTGAGTATAATAACAGGTGTCTAGCCAAATAGGACTTTCTCACCATCTTTCTATGCCCGGAGACTTCTCCTTAGGATTACAAGAAAGTACTTGTGTTTTAGGTATGTTTATCTTTCTTTGAAAAGTTGGAAGTGTTATTTTATTTTTCTGACTTTTATTAAATTATCATATAACAACTAACTTATAGAAAAGCATGGTTTCCTAGATTTAAGGTTTAACATTACTAAGAAAACAAAAATGAATTTACTCTTAAGGCTGAATAATTCTGGATAATAAATAAAATTTTCCCCCATCTTTTCTACTTTCTGTCTTAATGCACAACATCTATCCTTAGAATTCAGTTTGTCCCCAGTTTCAAACTACACTATATTAAAAAACTATACACCTTTTGCTGGTGAATTTATTTATATATACTTACCACACAGTAGATTATACACTTCAATATTTTCAAATGGTTCAACTTCAGTCTGTTCTTTAAAGCTGGGTCCATGTGCCAAAAAGAGAGCCTAAGTGGTAATAGTTATATAATTACTAGATAAAATCTAAATTCATTAATAATTTTAGGGAAAGACATCATTTTTCCTCTGTAACAACTCTCCTATTTACATCTTAGGCTTCTATAAGGATTTCTTTCCAGATTTGAAAATGATTTTTAAACCACTGCCACCTGTGATGTTGTATCTATTCTAATCCAATGCTGTGTTTACCTGTCTCTCCTTGCTTCCCTAGCACCTCTCAAGTCAACAACTAGGAGGACACAAGCAACAGTGGACAACCGATATCAGCACAATTCCATAGAATCTAGACATTACATATTAGAAATTTATTGTATAATACCAGATGATGTTTTCATATTCTTTTCATATCATTGCTCAAATATGTTAATACATGACAAGAAATGTTGACATACATACACTTCAATATTTTCAAATTTTTGCATACCTTCCTAACTCACTTCTCAAACATCTCATCCCTTTACATTTGTGATGAAAAGAACTAAGTGTTCTGGTTTATATTTAATTATTACTAAAATTATATTATTCATAACAAATCTAATTCTAGTTGTTTATAATCTTACACAATTATCAAATATGGATAAACAATTCTTTTTGGTTAAGGAGGAATACATAATTTTTCTAAGATGATCAGCAAAGAATTGGAGGCATGTTTTTCTTGTAGTCATGAATTTCATTATCATATAGTAACCTAATTAATAGAAAAGCTCTGTTTCCAGAGATTTTTCAGGTACTTACAAAGTGATGTAACTCACCATGGCAACATTGAGAGACGGTATGTTCCATAAAGAGCCTAACATTTTTCTCCCATTTGGAAAGGAGTGTGTGCATGTGTGTGTGTGTGTGTGTGTGTGTGTGTGTGTGTGTGACAAATAGAACTAGATATGACAATCAGAATGCAATAATTATAAAGCTTTGACTATGGAGGAATTTCAGCTACATTTTACACATAGATCACATAGATTCCTCTGTAGACTTTCTTCCTTGAACTTTCAGGGCTCCACATACACCACTACTGATTTTCTTTCTTCCTTGCTGATGCCTCTACTTCTAGGTCTCTGCTCATAATTTTTTTTTCTCTCTAATCTCTTCAAACAGAAGTGTTCTACTTTCAATACTTGGTCTTCCTATCTATACTCAATCCCTGAATATTTTACCTAGTCTTACATTTTTAATAATCTCTCTGCCTAAGACTAAATTTTTTTCCATCTCTGGGATAGATTCCTTAACTCCATATTCAATATCTCTATTTGCATGTTTAATAAATATTTCAAACTCAGCAAGTCAAACTGCCCTCTTGCTCCTTCCTTCCATATCAGCAGCAGCCACAGTCCAGCATCCTTTCAATAGCCAAAGGCCCTCTTGTCTCCAAAACTAACCTAGGGCCTCTGCACTGGCAGTGTCCTCCGCTTAGGACATTGTTCTCTGAATACTTAAATGCTACTTCCTTCACCACCTTGGAGTCTTTGCTCAAATACCACCTCAGTGATTCTAACCCTTTCTACCCTTTTTCAAGTTGCATCCTGTCCCCAGGGCACCCCAACATACTCCACTTTCTCATCAGGCTTCACTTTTTCTGTATTCCATGGCACTTCACCTAACATATCAAATCATATATTCCTTTGTTTTGCCTTTTGTCTGCATCCCCTCTTTGAATAAGGCTTCTTGAGGGCCCTTATCTGCTCTATTCAGGATGTATTCAAGAGTTTTGGAGATTGCTTATCACAAAGATCAATTAGCATTTGTTTAATACAGGAGTACATTACCTGCATACTCTTAAACTCATTGTTATAACCATGGTTGCCTCCTCCACAGTATGAACTTCCTTTTCTCCTGTGAAGAAATATTATTATCATATACTGGTCAAAGTATTGATATGAGCCCTAATTGTAAAATGAGTTTTAATGGATTAATATAGCTTCTGTTTTTATATAAGTAATTTTTTCCTGTCAACAATAGAATAAATGTGTTTATTTTCATGCTTGAATTCATAATCATAGAGTAATAAGTAGAATGGTAGGACAGAAGAATGGAGAATTCCAGGTTCTATAAATAGAATTCAAACTCTTGCACTCTTAGACATTGACAAAGCAATAATTAAAAAGGCACAGATTAAAGAAAAAGAATTTATCTTCAAGCTCATCTGCACTTTTGTATGTCAATGACTATGTGATTAAGAAGAGTTAGATTAGTGTCATTTTAAGCATTTAAGTGCTTTAGGAATAAATCTTTGGCACTTGGAAGGAATATTAATTTCTATTTTACAGTGGAGATGCCCAGTGGAATAATATAAAAACATGAATAAAGAATACTCAGGGCAAATTAATTATAACAGTTGGTAAGGAATAACTAGTATATTCTGTAAATTAAGAGTTTATTTTTAACTTTTGGGATTTTCTTCCTTAGGCTATTGCTCTGTTACTTAAATAATTTCTCAAATTCAATTAATTTGTCTTTTGCCATGATTAATCATTGAATTAAACAGTGTCAGCAATTTTTTGCACAGTTGGTTTTCATACTTAGAAAAAAAAGTACTGCTACATGAACCTAGATTTTCTTAAAGTTACAATATTGTACAGGTTCAAATTTGGTCTTTGAAGGAATAAGACTCCATTTTCCAAAGGCTGGCCTTAAAAGGTTTCTTTCATTTGCTTCCTCACACTTCACCTCCCAGGGAAATACACACACACACACACACACACACACACACACAACTTCTGTTCATATTTGCACTGAAGGCACAAGTGAGCACAGGACAGTAGTCTAGTGTCTTTAAAAAAAATCAACATTTATCAAAATGACTCTCCCTCAGTTTAAGTACAAAATAAAGTAAATCACAAAAATTAAATATAAATCATGGCTCTAACCAGTCTATGCTCAACTCTACCCACTCGTAGGAAGAAAAAAGAAATAAATATAAATTGTAATACGGAAAGCAGTAGGAATCCTATTTATAAGGTGTTTCAATTCAGTTACGGGAAGGACATCAGCTCAACGCCTTATCTTAGTGAATTCCAACAAAATTGTTCCTATAGGGTAGAACTTGTGCTAAAAATATATTTTCAGTCTTCTTGCACAGACATTTGGTTTCCCAGTGTTACTGGAATTATTTGATTGCAGATAACTAAGTTTTAAATTCTGTGTGAGAAACTAGAGTGTTCATTATGAAAGATGGAAAAGGTTGTTGTTTTTTTTTAAAACCAAG
The DNA here is from genome assembly GCF_964194105.1 of Spermophilus citellus. Classification (NCBI taxonomy): domain Eukaryota; kingdom Metazoa; phylum Chordata; class Mammalia; order Rodentia; family Sciuridae; genus Spermophilus; species Spermophilus citellus. Next base: position 138,825,610 of record NC_138186.1, on the reverse strand, counting down.
TCTTTGTAATAAAATTTTCTAAAATTTGTCCCATGTTTATCTTTCTATTTTCAGAAAAATCTAGTATTTTTAAAAATATTTCCATTTCCTACACCTAGTTCAATGAGAAAAGATAGTAAATATTGCAAAATTTTGTTGTGAACCACTTGTAACAGTGGTTCTGTCACCTTCTGAATGCAGCCGTCACTGCTCTAAGGCTTATTAAAAAAAAAAAAGTTTTTTATTTTTTCTTCTCCTGTCACCCCCTCCCTAATAAGATAAGGGAGACAGTGTTATCTTTTCTTTCCCTAGTTAATTGTCCTTGAACACACCCAGTACTGGAAGCAGATGCCTGCTGAGAATCTGGGAAGTGAATATCTTCCAAATTAACAAGTGAATCCTAACACGCCATCAGGATACACTGGGGCCCCCTACCAGAGCACACCTGAAATGTAACCCTTGAAGTTCCTTTAAAAGTCCCTTCTCTCCTGATCTAGAGTCACAGCCTTTGGGACGGGAGTCCCCTGTGTTTCTTCTTTGCTAGCAAAGCAATAAAACTTTTTTTTTCCTTTTTCTCAAAATCATGTTCTCATCATTAAATTGGCATTGATTGGCATTAGGGATAGGGATAGAGCTTTTGGTTACACTCTCTTATTTCCATAACTGTTTCTCATTCTGCATCTGTGGACTCCTAACCTCTTTAATAGACCCCTAACAGTAAATATTTGAGGATGTATCCCCATATGTATTATATATCATATACCCAAACTATTAACAATTTTAGCGTTTAATAAGTTTAATTTTATTCACATACATTAATTTGTTAATTTATTTTATTCACATTTTAGATGTTCACATTTAGATGTTGTCCTGAGCCACAGTACAGCCACCAACAATACAAAGGTTCAAGAAACTCAGATCCAAAGGAGAGAGGCCAGTGCCATCTAGTGAACCCAATGTGGAACTGCATACTTGCCGGCTGACTAGGCTCTGCCAAATTCCCAGCTCCTTATCCTGCACTTACTTGTTGGAGCCCAACTCTCTGTCATCTTTCAGCGCCTCTTTCTTTGTCAAAAATATCTTTTAGCCACTGTATTTCCACTGCCATTGTAATCCCCTGGAATTAGGTTGCATACATATAAGTGAGGGGAGAAAATTCCACATGATCCTGATTCTGTTTGCATTCACTTAAGCACATGGAAACAAATACAGGAATAAAATTCAGAAAAGAATAACTCATTTAGCTATAAGAAATATATGTGTTTGTTTCCTGGGTCATTAATAGTCTTCTCCATTGCAGTTATACTCCAAGGGGGCAGAAATCCTGTCTGTATTCCAAATGCCTGAAGCAAGACCTGCATTTGATAAGTAGGGCAAGCATCTGATAAATTTTGTTTGATCCATGAAGTCACTGGTTATTTGATATGGAGTGATTCATACTGGTCTCTATTTTCTCAAGAACATTTATATTTTGCAAATGCTCAGTGATCAGCATGAATTATAATTAAAAATAAGAAATAAATGTTACAATTGGTTAACTTGGCTTTACAACCATAAAAAGGTTCTTTCATAACAAACACAATGATGACAAAGATCTTAAAGAGCCTTCTAATCATTCAGTCGCTCAAAGGATAGCACATTTGGGGTTAGGAATGTGTTGTTTCTGATATCCCTGTAACACTGGCTGGTACACTCTCAAGTTTTTTCCTCATTCTCATCTATGTGGTAAAGATTAGAATGCTGAGATCAGTCATCAAACAATAATAACTTCAAGTGGAGAAGTGCTAAGCAGAATGAAAGGTCAAGGAAATGCCAAAACTCAAGAACATTTACATGATCATAATAGTGGGGTAAGATTAAGTAAATTTATAATGAAAAATAAATAAATAAATAAATAGACACAAACCTCATAGCCAGCCACTGTGGATCCATCATAAGATGAACTTTGTCAATTCTGATATTTTTGGCATAGTGTAGTCGTTTGGGCAAATCAGGAGTCAAATAGGGTTTAAAATGCTGATCGGGTTTTTGGCACTGAAAAAAGGGTAAATATTTATCCAATGAAAAATATGCAAAATAAGTAAAAAAATTTCTAATGAGGCACTTTTTAAAAGTAGGGAGATTTAAGTTCAAGCTAATAAAATAGGAAAAGTAAATCTAAGGGGCTGGGGATGTGGCTCAAGTGGTAGTGCACTCGCCTGGCATACGCAGGGCGCTGGGTTCGATCCTCAGCACCACATAAAAATAAAATAAAGATGTTGTGTCCACCGAAAACTAAAAAATAAATATTAAAAAATTCTCTCTCTCTTAAAAAAAGTAAATCTTAAATCAACATAATCAAACTCACTAAATAAATTTTAATTGTTGCAACAATAATTAGGTTGAAATTTAAAATTTGATTTAAATTAGGAGCAGATATTTGATGTTTTATGGTTTTATTCCTGGATATATATATTAAGCCACCATAAATCCCCCCTCTTGTTTTGACAGAAAACAGATATGTCTCAATTTTGAGTGGCAATTACATTTTTAAACTATATATAAATAATATATGAGATATTGGTAGATATGAAAACACAACTTAGAAATCAGCTTAGTTGCACTAATAATCCCTTCCCAGCACAGCTTGTAAATAAACATTTGCTTGGTTTTCAAATCAATTCAACAGCTTTTGAAACCAAGTATAGTATTCCTATTTGTGAAACAAATTTATGGATTCATCTCAAATTAGAGTAAAATTTTATAAAATGTTATTTCTCTAATAATTGCTACTGTAACTTTATGGCATATTTAAAAAGTATAAAATGCAAATTACTTGGTACCTATTAACGAAAAGAAAAATGAAGAAGTAGGAAACAATTATGAAGAAACTTTCTCTCATGACCTCCTTGAGAAACAAGAGAAAAAATGTTAAACATAAAAAGTAAGACCATGAGGAAATGAAATTTCTTCTATTTCCTCATTTTCTCATATATTTTAAACCATAATATCTCATCTATATTATTAGCAAGTCTGTGTCACCAATAATCTCACATTCAACTTATAGAAGAAAAATGAGAAGCTATGAAACACAACTTCATAAAACAAAATTTAAGAGAAATACAGAAAATGGGAGTGTACAGAGATTACAGAATGAAAAAAGAAAAATAAAAGTATTTATTGTGAAAGACCCCAGCCCCATAACCTAAGGCCGGATTATGAAAAGTAGAAAGTATGTAGTAAACAGGTGAGCTCACCACATGACCTGTTAGAAAGGGCACCCTGACCACATCACAGGACATGCTTGAGCAAACTGGGATCATAAGCGGGAACAGGGAGGAAACACAATGTAAACCTGTGAGATTAATGAGTTTTTCGGGAAACTATAGTGAAAAATAAGTTTATCATAGTGAAAAACAAGTTTATCATAGTGAAAAACAAGTTTACCCTTTAAGTGACGTGTATGCTGGATTCAAAAATACCTGTTATTGTGCTAGGTGGAAAACAACTCCTTTTTCCCTATAAAAGATCTGTACCCCAAAGCCCGGTGTGCCAGTTCACCAAAGCTTCGGCTGAGGTTCTGCTGTGCACCCGCAGGCGCCTGTGTATTAATAAACTTGCCTCTTGCTTTTGCAGCCAGTGTGACGCTAGTTCTTTTGGACGGGGGATTTGAGGGTCCGGGGGTCTTTCAATTGTACATCTGAAGCCAGATTTAAAATTAGGTAGTCAGTGTAGTTAGATAAATCGGGTCTAATATCGAGTGAAATCTAAAATGGAGACCATGCTGAGAATGACTCAGGGAAACGCAGGACAACTCATGGAATGTTAATGAAGTCCTGAAAAGGCCCTAGGCCAAAGTCCACCTCAAAGAAGTGTTAATGAACAGCCCCCAGCAAACTTAAAGATAGCCCATCACAAAGAAGTGTCCCACCCCTCGGGCCTTCCAACCTACATTCCATCACCAAAACTATAAAAAGGGGAAACAACCGCACTTCCACGGATTCCACCTCTTGGGTCCCCTTCTTCCTCCAGGAGAAGTCTTTTCTGCTGTCCTTTAATAAACTTCTAATTTCTACTCTGACCTTGCCTCAGCATGCTTCTTTGGTGTTATTCTTCAACATCAGGGAAGCAAGGACTCCTCACCAGTCAACAGCGGTATCACATCTATCAAACTTTTTTTCTTATCTATTTTGGTATCTTTTTCAGGCTTCTTATTTTCTATTTTTCAACTGTCATTACTTCCTTCTTAAGACAACATTTTTGTGATTTCCAGGCAGGTTCATGATGGCAGCTGCGGAGTATGCAGCTTCCTCACAAATGTAAAGGGATAATATGTGCTCCAGAGGACAACAGACAATAATTAGTCACACTCCCTTTCCTGGTGTATAGCTAGAATAGACCCACAGAAACTTGGAGGGCACAATGCCAACTTCTGAAGAAGTATAGAGTTATTATTTACATTTGAGAAATTGGAATGAAGACACCAGAGTTGAGATAAAATTTGGTCACTTTAAGAACAAAGTCGGTGCTGATGTCTCTCATGTAGCCAGATGGTTGTGGAACTTAAATAATTGCCAGTTCATGTCTAGTTATCTTTATCCAATAAAAGGTCAATGTAGACCCATAGAATGGCACTACCACATGAGACATAAAATGGTAGCTCATTTCCTTGGGGGCTCTGTAGATCCAGACTCAGCTTATAACTGTGAAGCCATGTAAGAGAATTTCCAAAATCTGTGGTGCTTGATCCCCTTGCACCACTAGGATTATTAGAGATTTGACCTTCTTCACCAACGCAACTTCATCTATATCTAGATCACAAAGTGAGGTAACAAAAATAAAACAGTATGTGGATTGAGAGAGTCCACATGTTGAAAAATCTTGAAGTACCCCTCCACTCAGCATAAATAAACTTGTAATCCTGGGTGGTAGGTAAATGAGTAGGGAAAATTCCAGATAGCTTAAAAATTCCACTTGTCAAAGTGGCATGCACTAATTCTGGAGAAACCTGGTAGATTTTTTGTTGGTTGGTGGGAGGTGGGGTTGGCTCAGGAGATTAAATTCAGCATGTTCTACTCTTCACCAGTAGGGGGCAAGATTGTCTATCACGTTTACTTAAGATCAAAGGATTAGTGTAAGAGGAAAAAAAAGAGTGATTAACACTCTATAGGATTTCTGCTCCAGTCACTCCTGCTTGGACCTTGCAGTGAGTCCCAAATCACATTAACAATTCTTTACCCCATGTTTTATCTTTAGGCACTTGCACCCCATCCTCACCATTTTTAATATAACTGCTGTCCATTTATACTTAAATAAATTTAATCTCATGCCAAGCAATAATAAATTCATAAATTCTACATCATAGATATATATTTGTGAATATATTTTAAGTATAGAACTGTTAAAAACTGCCATACAAAGGGCCTGGATGTCTAGCTCAGTGGTACAGCACATGAAGCCCTTAGTTCAACTTCCCACACCATGAAAAACCAAACAAAATTTCCATGAGTCTAAGACCCACTATTTTAGATATTCAGTTGCACAAAAACTGAGAGAAATGGTGTGACCTAAAGCTCACTAGCACACCCTTTTTTAAAAATTTAATTTTTTAATTTATTCTAATTAGTTATACATGACAGCAGAAGGTATTTTGACACATTGTACACAAATGAAGCACAACTTCTCCTTCCTCTGGCTGTTACATGGTGCAGAGTCACACCAATAGTGTAATCATACATGTATATAGGGTAATAATGTCTGTCTCATCCTATGCTTTTTCCCATCCCCATAGCCTCACCCCTCCCCTCACTTCCCTCTGCACAATCCAAAGTTCTGTCATTCTTCCCTAACACTCCCACCACACACACATACTATGGATCAGCATCTGCTTATCAGAGAAAACAATCAGCCTGGGCTGGGGTTGTGGCTCAGCAGTAGAGCACTTGCCTTGCATGAGTGAGGCCCCGGGTTCGATCCTCATAAAAATAAATAAATAAAGTAAAGGTACTGTGTACAACTAAAAACTAAATATCAAAAAAGAAAGAAAGAAGAAAGAAAGAAAGAAAGAAAGAAAGAAAGAAAGAAAGAAAGAAAGAAGAAAGAAAGAAAGAAAGAAAGAAAGAAAGAAAGAAAGAAAGAAAGAAAGAAAGAAAGAAAGAAAGAAAGAAAGAAGAAAGAAAGAAAGAAAGAAGAAAGAAGAAAGAAAGAAAGAAAGAAAGAAAGAAAGAAAGAAAGAAAGAAAGAAAGAAAGAAAGAAAGAAAGAAAGAAAGAAAGAAGAAAGAAGAAAGAAAGAAAGAAAGAAAGAAGAAAGAAAGAAAGAAAGAAAGAAAGAAGAAAGAAAGAAAGAAAGAGCCTTTTTGAAAAGGACATCAGAAAGAAAGAAAGAAAGAAAGAAAGAAAGAAAGAAAGAAAGAAAGAAAGAAAGAAAGAAAGCCTTTTTGAAAAGGACATCATCCCTTTCAATGAAAACTAGGAGTCAGGGTCCATGTTTCCCCAAACTAATTTCCTATATTGGTGTCAACTAGAAAATAAAAACTAAGATGAATATGCATGTTGATGAAGAATAAAAAATAAACTACAAGTAGCTTAGTGTCAGAAATACATGATATAAATTTCTCAGAACCCAGACTAAGGTCATCACCATTAACTTAGATATATTAAGGAGACTATATACTTACACTGAGTTTCATAACAATTTCTTCAGAATTAACTGTTTCAAAAGAAAAGAATTACATTACAATTGATACTGGACAACAGCAAAAATTGTAAAGAACTAGGTGACTCTGACACATATTTATTGATAACTATGATATGGCAAAATTAAATAAAAGATGATTTCAAATGAAGAATTATTTTAGCACTTAAGAATAGAGTAGGATATATTTTAACTCAGCAATATTAGACATTACCATAGACTCTACAGATTGACTCTACTTAATCATGGGAATCTCTCATTGGCTTCTATGTGATCTTCCCAAAAAGGAAAGGACTTTATGAGAAAGTCCCCACATGCTCTCAGAACCTTGGTTATGGTTACTCACTTTCAGTTTACCCCCTTTTCCCCTTTCATAGGAGTATCTTCATACTTACAAGTAAAAAAGTCCTCGGGTACATTTCTAGTCCTGATGCGAGGAGCAGGACCTTCATACATATAGAAGTTTATTTGAGGAAAATAATCAGTCATATATTCCACCTTGTCACAAGCAGTCTGATCCATTCCTAAATTCAAAAAATAAAGAAAGAAAAGAATAATCCACTGAGTGTATAAACGACAATTACATGTCTTTATAATATCTGATTTGTTTGTTAAGACAAATGATACATTTTTAAATCAAAATAGCAATGTGTACTTTTATTAAATAATGCATTAGGAATGTAGGAATTTACAAGTATTTTTTTCAAAGGTATTAATTAAATTTAAATCAGCAGCATGTGCTCCAAAAGGATTTGGCAGTCAAATCTTTTTTTTTTTTTAAGGAGCATATTCATGTATTATTATTATTATTATTATTATTATTATTATTATTATCATTAATTGTTTTTATTGACAGAGTCTTCATACTGCAAGTAAACTTCTACTTTTAACAAAATGGATCCCCTGATTTTAAAACAATAAAGTATTAGGGGATCGTTCTGGAAATTTAAAAAACACAGTACTGTGTGTGTTTCAGAGTTCTGCAAACCACTCCCACACCCCACCCTGTTCTTTTCACTGTGTTGTAGTTTCTCTTTGAATGTTTTTCTCAAGAAAAGAGCTGACCACCTTAGCTAGAAAAGGGTCCCTCCCATCTGCTTCATGAACTTATGAACACCACCAGTATAGTAGAGTACCAGGGATTGCATAGTACTTAAATATTAAATATAAATATCAAATATTTGTGGAATGAATGAGTACTTTACAACCATGCAAATGCATTCTATGTGCAGGACAGGGAGTAGCTGCTATTTTACTTCCTTTAAAGATCAGGTTTACCAAACTCAAGAATTAACCTCGAGCAGAGAAATGTGAGGGGACAGGACTTTACGGACAAAATGCTAAGTTAAACATACAAATTAAAGAAGAAAGAGTGGCAGAACTTGCCAATATAATAAATTGCAGCCAACCTACATGGAATTACTAGCTGAAAAAAGTTGCAAAAAGTTCTTTTCAGATTGAATAACAACCCAACCACATCCCTATTAAGTACTTTCAACTCCATTTTACAGAAAAAAAAAAGTAAGTGGAAAGATTTTGAGTAATGTTAAATAAATAAATTAGAAATTTTAATTGAGTCCTCTTTTCTTCATGATCTACCAGAAAATTCATTCTTTTCTTCTTCAAGAGCTTCTAGGTGTAGAAATGCAGATTTTAAATTATCATTATTATTTTTGTATGATCCCTAAAATGACAAACTATAATCAATGTTGAAATATGATTTAAAAAAGAAGCATACCATGGTCAGCCAAAATGATTATGTTCACACAATTGTGTAAATTCCGCTGTTTTAGGCCCTCCATCAACAATCCAAAGGTACTATCCACTAACTGTAAGGCTTTAAGTAACTAAAAACAAACAAACAAACAAAAAACAGAATTAAGATAGTCTTCGTGAATTGTTTTAATTACCCAAATAATTATTTAATCAAGTAAAAATTAAATGCATTCTTTTTCTCTAAAATGGTGGGTTTTTGAAATAGAACTTCAGAGGCCAGCACCCATGCTACCACATTTACCAAATACCAATTCCCTAAATATCTATAAACAAAGGGTTGAGCTGTATTTCCTATAAAGGAAAATGCTATACAAGCCAATAAATACATGAAGCAATGTTGAATGTCAAATAAACACTTTCAACTGTCAATGTTTTCATAAGAATTGCTAATAGTAGAAAGGGGGATCCCAGATGCGTCTAAGATAAGCAAAGGGCTATATTCATTCTGGAAGATCATGTGACAATGGTAATGTAACCAGAGAGTTGAAAATGAGCATACTCTGGAATTTAATAATTCTACTTTTGGGCATTTGTCCTAGTAAAAACTTAGGGTACACACGGAGATTATATGCAGAGATAGTCATCACATTGTTGATTTGTAATTTGAATTCTGGGGAAAATAAATTATGGCAATGCTTTAGAACACATACTCTATAGCCCTTACAAAACATTTTTAAAAGAACAAAAACATATATAAGGAGAGTAACTAAGAACAGAGTAGGGAAGAAGAGCATGAGAAGATGACTAACATTAAACAGGGATGAGAGGTGGGAGGGACAGGGAGAGAGAAGGGAAATTGCTTGGAAATGGAAGGAGACCCATAGGGTTATACAAAATTACATACAAGAGGAAGTGAGGGGAAAGGGAAAAATAATACAAGGGGGAGAAATGAATTACAGTAGAGGGGGTAGAGAGAGAAGAGGGGAGGGGAGGGGAGGGGAGGGGGGATAGTAGAGGATAGGAAAGGCAGCAGAATACAACAGACATGAGTATGTCAATATGTAAATCAGTGGAAGTGTAACTGATGTGACTCTGCAATCTGTATACGGGATAAAAATGGGAGTTCATAACCCACTTGAATCAAAGTGTGAAATATGATATATCAAGAACTATGTAGGGGCTGGGGATGTGGCTCAAGCGGTAGCGCGCTCGCCTGGCATGCGTGCGGCCCGGGTTCGATCCTCAGCACCACATACCAACAAAGATGTTGTGTCCGCCGAGAACTAAAAAATAAATATTAAAAATTCTCTCTCTCTCTCTCTCTCTCTCTCTCTCTCTCTCTCTCTCTCTCTCTCTCCTCTCTCACTCTCTCTTTAAAAAAAAAAAAAAAAAAAAAAAAGAACTATGTAATGTTTTGAACAACCAATAAAAAAAAAAGAGCAAAAACATAGGAAAATACTCACAATAGTGAAAAACAAACTGTATACACACCTATACGTATTATATAATCCTGATTTTGTCCTTTAATATATTTAGTATTTCTTAGTAAACACACATGCACAGAAAACTAAAAGAAAATATATCACTTGAAGTTCATTATATTTTATTGTTTATATTCTTTGTCTTATTAGATTTTTCTACACACACACACACACACACACACACACACACACTACATTGCACTGACCTAAAATTTTAAGTAAATTTTGCTGATATAAACTTTTCAGTAATTTTTTCAGTAAATGAGAAAGTGTAACAGCATTGGATTGGGGAACATGTTTAATTTCTCATAATACTATAATAACAATAATTGTCCTTTTTTCCTCTACTCCTCCTTCTCTCCCTCCCACTCCCCCCTGCTTCTCCCCCTCCCCTCTACTTCTTCCTATTCCTTCTTATTCTTTTTTAGAAAAAATTTTACAAGCCAGACAGATTTAAGAGATTCTGTGCATTATCACATGGAATCCTCACAGCAAACAGGCATGAATATACTATTGTAATTTATGCTATTGGAACTTCCATCTGTAAGGCCTGGAAACTTGAGGTTTAAAGAAATTAAATAACATATTCGTGGTCCCACTGTTAAGAGACAGGACTTAACCCATGCTGGACCTGCTGCTAAACTCATCACTGACTCCAAGGTACTTTCCTGATCTTTCTGACTTGTCAGTGAGGTTTCTATCTGTTTTCACAGCATAATATTCCCATTTACATAGTCATTCTACTCATTCCTCCCAAACACACTAAGAACCCATCTTAGCCTCCTATTCTAGCACCCTGGCACACTGCCACCATCTGTGTATGTATTTGTCTCCCAAGGTCAGTACAAGATTCTTCCATGTTTCCTAAACCTCTCAAGATTTCTAAACCTGGAGACTTTTTTTTTTTTTTTGTATTAGAGATTGAATCTAGGGATACTCTATGACTAAGCTATATTCCCAGAGCATTTATTTTTTATTTTGAGACAGGGTCTCACTTAGGTATCCAGGCCGGCCTCAACTTGCAATCTTCCTGCCTTAACCTTAAAGTCTTTCACAAAGTACACAATCCATAAAACAAAGAGCAGCTTTTGGTATGGTAAGGTAATGAATAAGGACATAATGCTTGCAATGGTGAGGCAAACTAATTTGGGTTGTAAACACCATTAGAAACTTTTTCCTCCCATGAAACCATGACTATTTACTCTTACAGTGGACCCTGTGAAAACAGTACAATCCTGGTATAATGATTAAGTGGCAAGAACCCTAATGAACAATTGTGCTTTGGATCCAGCAGGCCCTCTTTGTAAAGCTGATTTCAAGGCTGTAGAAGATCCAGTTGGCAGGAAGCTCTCTACAGTCATTGCAGTGATCTTCTTTTCAAAAGATACAACATCCTTCTGCACTTATTCTACCCCCACATGGAGAAAGAGTAAGTAGATTTCTTCAGTGTTCTGAAATTCACCCACCATGTACATGAATATAACCAACATTTAAGCCAATCTGTTTTAAATTTTTCTTTTCTGAACTTTTTCTTCCCAACTTTTCATTCCATCTAATAAGTAATAATTTCTTTGTAAATAAGGAATAACAGTTGAATCTTATTGAAGTATGTAGAACATCATCTGAAGTCATTCATAACCAGTCAGTACACTCTGCAACCAGTTCATCTTCTATACTTTGACAATCATCGGAATGAATTTGGCATTAAGAAATTCTTGGTTTTACTATATTTCCAATGCCTCTCCTACCTGCCCCTGCCATCCAAATACTAACATCCTCTATTTCCTGCTTTCATTAAGCTTTTTCAAGTTATATGATACCACAATAATCTTCCCATTTAAAATTGTTTAAGCTACCAAATTTTAATAATTCATAATTTTTTAACCTTAATGGCCTCTTTTAACAACAACAACAAAACCTCTGATTATATATTTACTCATTATTTCCTTTATTAGTCATTTCAACATGGTGTTTGGCAGTAAAGGTACCATTTCTTTAACCCTAGAAATTCTTAGCACAATATTAGCCTTGTTTAAAGTAGGCTTTAAAAGGATAGCAGAGCAAGAAGTGTTTTGATAATGAAAAAATCTAGAACAATTTAATAAGCTTAGTGAGTGGACCAAAACAAACTAAAATAGTCTTTTTACTTTTTATTTATATATCTTATTAATCCTGAATTAAGGTATTTGATTAAAAATAACAAATAATAATAATAAAGTCATGAAGTCTTTCAAATTTCTCCATTGCCTCTTCTTCCTGAGTTTTAAATGAAGCTTTGTATGGAACCAACCTAGGTGTCCTTCAACAGATGAATGGATAAAGAAAATGTGGTATATACACAAAATGGAATATTACTTAGCCATAAAGAGAAAGGAAATTATGGAACTAGAGACTATCATGCTAAGTCAAGTAAGCCAATCCCCCAAAGCCAAAGGCTGAAAGTTCTCTCTGATATGTGGATGCTGACACAAAACAAGGGCAGGGATAGGGAGAACAGAAGTTCATTGCATTAGACAAAGGGGAATGAAGCAAAGGGAGGGGAGACAGGTATGGGAAAGACAGTAGAATGAATCAGACATAACTTTGCTACGTTCACATATGAATACATGACCAGTGTAACTCCACATCATGTACAACTACAAGAATGGGAAGTTAACTCCATGTATGTATAATATATTAAAATACACTCTACTGTCATGTATAACTAAAATGAACAAATAAAATTTTTTAAGAAATGAAACTTGGTCTTTATTCCTCCTCAGTTTTCAGTATTCACTCCATCCTGACAGTATCTCTACTTCCAGGCACCATCTATTTGTTACCAAACTTCTCTGATCTTTATTTCCTTTGAGCTTTAAATATTCATTCAGTTGCCTTCTGAACATCTTCATTTGGATGTCCCTCTACTGCAAATAAGCAACTTTCTTCAACTTATTCCCCAGAGTGTTCTCATTAATGTAAATGCATCCATCATTATCTACTTGCTGGAGTAAGATAGAAACCAGAAACTCATCATCTGTACCACCCGCCTCACCCACCTTACACCAAGTCACACCAAGTCTATCTCCTAAGTGAATCTCAAATGTATCTGTTTCTATCCATGATGGTTGCCACTACCTTAGTATCCAAGTCACTACTGTATCCCTTCTGGAATGTTGCAAAAGCTATTCATTTTCTCCCCACTTTCCCTCTATACAATAAAAATGATCTATAAATACACACAAATCTGGTCCTTCATTTTCCTGATTATAACACCCCAATACTTCCTATTGAATTTTTTGTGGCCTGAAAACACCTGCATGATTTGGTGCTGCCTTCTCTGAATTTCCTCTTAGCTCTCTCCTCTGGTTCCCAACTCTCAAGACGTTGGTGGGATATTATACTTACAGAGGATTTCAAACTGTACCTGGCACAGAGTAGCACATGATAAAGGTTAGCTGCCGTTATTTTTATTGTTTTCATTATTTATGGAGTCATCTAACCACCAGCTTGTCTGTGTATTTGTTAATTATGTGTTCCTCTGGTATCCTCAGCTTCTTCTTCAATTGGGTCATCTTCAAATTATGTTTCCTTTTCGTTACTCAGAGGAGACCCCACTAGCCAGTCCCAATTCTCACCCCACTCCGGACCAGAACTCTTCATAGACTTCTCAGGGCATTCGGATCTCTTCTTTTGCAATGCTTTTCAGAATTAAAACTTACTTGGGTGCTAAACTAGAGCACTGAATGGGGGTGGGAAGAAGGAACTGATACCTAACCTAAGCCAGCTATATTACAGAGGGCAGATAAATACAGATAGAACATCCCCTCTCAAATTAATCATATCAAACATGGATAACAATTAAACTAGAAAAAAATAAATACTGAATATGTTTTAGTTCCTTACTGAGTCATTTACCCTTAGAGTAAACTGAATTAGGGTAACATTCTGTGATATAGTCTAGAGTGGTACTGCAATACAGAAGAGGCTCACAGTCTTGGTGAGTTCTGAATAGACTCACTGCTTTGTGATACTTTGTATTAGGAAGGAAGGAAAAAAATTCTCTGATAAATAGCAAAGGCATGCAGCCAAAATACATATGCCTGCATTCCAATTGAGGACAATTCTTAAATGAGTTTCCATGCGATAGGGAAATGCCATCATACTCATGGGATTTTTTGCAGCTTTGCACTATGTCCAAGACCATAAATGCTTTGGTGGAGTTCATGACAGAAAATGACTTATTTTTTGCTGAAAGCAGTATTTAAGGACTATATTTGTATGGAGAATCATAGCAGAATGTTCTAACTAATGAAGAAACTAATATTAGAGTTTCTTCCAATGATAAATAGGGGCCCAGGAGGACGATGAATGTGCCCAAGGCAATAATATTGTCTAATTATAAGGAACTTATGAATGCAACCATGTATGAGTAGACAGCTGGATATACCACAGAGAACTTGCAAAGTGACTTAGCTAGAGTTGGGCCACATTAGCACGCCGAATTGGCTCATGCAGTATCTAACCCTGATGCTTTCATTTTATGAAATAAAAGAGTGACACTGAAGTCTTCAGTGTTTATTAAAAGATCAAGATGTGGTTAATTAGTCGGTTGTCCTTTCTAGAATTTAAATTGTTTTGTAGTTAAAAAAGCAGAGATCTTTATAGACTTTCATTTATTTTGGAACTGCTCATGTATTTATCAGATATATTTATGTACAGTAGAAATGTGAGGATACTTTAAAAAAATATGTTGGGTAGGGTTAGATGGTTTTCCATTTGTTTTTTTTTTAATTTTTTTTATTGTTGGTCGTTCAAAACATTACATAGTTCTTGATATATCATATTTCACAGTTTGATTCAAGTGGGTTATGAACTCCCATTTTTACCCCATATACAGATTGCTTTATCACATCAGTTACACTTCCATTGATTTACATATTGCCATACTCATGTCTGTTGTATTCTGCTGCCTTTCCTATCCTCTACTATCCCCCCTCCCCTCCCCTCCCCTCCCCTCCCCTCCCCTCTCCTCTTCTCTCTCTACCCCTTCTACTGTAAATCATTTCTTCCACTTGTATTATTCTTCTCTTACCCCTCATTTCCTCTTATATGTAATTTTGTATAACCCTGAGGATCACCTTCCATTTCCATGCAATTTCCCTTCTCTCTCCCTTTCCCTCCCACCTCTCATCCCTGTTTAATGTTAATCTTCTTCTCAAGCTCTTCGTCTCTACTCTGTCCTTAGTTACTCCCCTTATATCAAAGAAGTCATTTGGCATTTGTTTTTTAAGGATTGGCTAGCTTCACTTAGCATAATCTGCTCTAATGCCATCCATTTCCCTCCAAATTCTATGATTTTGTCATTTTTTAATGCAGAGTAATACTCCATTGTGTATAAATGCCACATTTTTTTTATCCATTCATCTATTGAAGGGCATCTAGGTTGGTTCCACAATCTTGCTATCGTGAATTGTGCTGCTATGAACATCGATGTAGCAGTGTCCCTGTAGCATGCTCTTATTAGGTCTTTAGGGAATAGACCGAGAAGGGGAATAGCTGGGTCAAATGGTGGTTCCATTCCCAGCTTTCCAAGAAATCTCCATACTGCTTTCCAAATTGGCTGCACCAATTTGCAGTCCCACCAACAATGAACAAGTGTACCCTTTTCCCCACATCCTCTCCAGCACTTGTTGTTGTTGGACTTCATAATGGCTGCCAATCTTACTGGAGTGAGATGGTATCTTAGGGTGGTTTTGATTTGCATTTCTCTGACTGCTAGCGATGGTGAGCATTTTTTCATGTACTTATTGATTGATTGTATGTCCTCCTCTGAGAAGTGTCTGTTCAGGTCCTTGGCCCATTTGTTGATTGGGTTATTTGTTATCTTATTGTCTAATTTTTTGAGTTCTTTGTATACTCTGGATATTAGGGCTCTATCTGAAGTGTGAGGAGTAAAGATTTGTTCCCAGGATGTAGGCTCCCTGTTTACCTCTCTTATTGTTTCTTTTGCTGAGAAAAAACTTTTTAGTTTGAGTAAGTCCCATTTGTTGATTCTACTTGTTAACTCTTGCGCTATGGGTGTCCTATTGAGGAATTTGGAGCCCGACCCCACAGTATGTAGATCATAGCCAACTTTTTCTTCTATCAGACGCCATGTCTCTGATTTAATATCCAGCTCCTTGATCCATTTTGAGTTAACTTTTGTGCATGGCGAGAGAAAGGGATTCAGTTTCATTTTGATGCAAATGGATTTCCAGTTTTCCCAGCACCATTTGTTGAAGATGCTATCCTTCCTCCATTGCATGCTTTTAGCCCCTTTATCAAATATAAGATAGTTGTAGTTTTGTGGATTGGTTACTGTGTCCTCTATTCTGTACCATTGGTCCACCCGCCTGTTTTGGTACCAGTACCATGCTGTTTTTGTTACTATTGCTCTGTAGTATAGTTTGAAGTCTGGTATCGCTATACCCCCTGATTCACACTTCCTGCTTAGCATTGTTTTTGCTATTCTGGGTCTTTTATTTTTCCATATGAATTTCATGATTGTTTTATCTATTTCTACAAGAAATGCTGTTGGGATTTTGATTGGCATTGCATTGAACTTATAGAGAACTTTTGGTAATATCGCCATTTTGATGATGTTAGTTCTGCCTATCCATGAACAGGGTATATTTTTCCATCTTCTAAGATCTTCTTCTATATCTCTCTTTAGGGTTCTGTAGTTTTCATTGTATAAGTCTTTCACCTCTTTTGTTAGGTTGATTCCCAAGTATTTTATTTTTTGGGGGGATATTGTGAATGGAGTAGTTGTCCTCATTTCAATTTCAGAGGAATTGTCGCTGATATACAGGAATGCATTTGATTTATGCGTGTTGATTTTATATCCTGCCACTTTGCTGAATTCATTTATTAGCTCTAATAGTTTCTTTGTAGACCCTTTTGGGTCTGCTAGGTATAGAATCATGTCATCTGCAAATAGTGATAATTTAAGTTCTTCTTTTCCTATTTGTATGCCTTTAATTTCTTTCGTCTGTCTAATTGCTCTGGCCAGTGTTTCGAGGACTATGTTGAACAGAAGTGGTGAGAGAGGGCAACCCTGTCTTGTTCCAGATTTTAGAGGGAATGCCTTCAATTTTTCTCCATTCAGAATGATGCGGGCCTGTGGCTTATCATAGATTGCTTTTACAATGTTGAGGTATGATCCTGTTATCCCTAATTTTTCTAGAGTTTTGAACATAAAGGGATGCTGTACTTTGTCGAATGCTTTTTCTGCATCTATCGAGATGATCATATGGTTCTTATTTTTAAGTCTATTGATGTGGTGAATAACATTTATTGATTTCCATATATTGAACCAGCCTTGGATCCCAGGGATGAATCCTACTTGATCATGGTGTATAATTTTTTTGATATGTTTTTGAATCCTATTCGCCAGAATTTTATTGAGGATTTTTGAATCTAGGTTCATTAGAGATATTGGTCTGTAGTTTTCTTTCTTTGAAGTGTCTTTGTCTGGTTTAGGCATCAGGGTGATGTTGGCCTCGTAGAATGTATTTGGAAGTTCTCCCTCTTTTTATATTTCCTGAAATAGCTTGAAAAGTATTGGTGTTAGTTCCTCTTTAAAGGTTTTGTAAAACTCTGCTGTATACCCATCCGGTCCTGGGCTTTTCTTAGTTGGTAGTCTTTTGATGGTTTCTTCTATTTCCTCTATTGTTATTGGTCTGTTTAGGTTGTCTATATCCTCCTGACTCAATCTGGGCAGATCATATGACTTAAGAAATTTATCGATGCCTTCACTATCTTCTATTTTATTGGAGTATAAGGATTCAAAATAATTTCTGATTATCTTCTGTATTTCTGAAGTGTCTGTTGTGATATTGCCTTTTTCATCCCGTATGCTAGTAATTTGAGTTCTCTCTCTTCTTCTCTTCGTTAGCATGGCTAAGGGTCTGTCGATTTTATTTATTTTTTCAAAGAACCAACTTTTAGTTTTGTCAATTTTTTCAATAGTTTCTTTTGTTTCGATTTCATTAATTTCAGCTCTGATTTTAATTATTTCTTGCCTTCTACTTCTTTTGCTGTTGTTTTGCTCTTCTTTTTCTAGGATTTTGAGATGAAGTATGAGATCATTTATTTGTTGGTTTTTTCTTTTTTTAAGGAATGAACTCCAAGCAATGAATTTTCCTCTTAGAACTGCTTTCAATGTGTCCCATAGATTCCGATATGTTGTGTCTGTGTTTTCATTTAACTCTAAGAAGTTTTTAATTTCCTCCTTGATGTCTTCTAAAACCTATTGATCATTCAGTAACCTATTGTTCATTCTCCAAGTGATGCATGATTTTTCCTTCCTTCTTTTATCATTGATTTTCAGTTTCATTCCATTATGATCAGATAAGATGCATGGTATTATCTCTACTCCTTTATTTTGTCTAAGAGTTGCCCTGTGACATAACATATGATCTATTTTTGAGAAGGATCCATGTGCTGCTGAGAAAAAAGTGTAACTGCTTGATGTTGGGTGGTATATTCTATATATGTCAATTAAGTCTAGGTTATTAATTGTGTTATTGAGTTCTATAGTTTCCTTATTTAACTTTTGTTTGGAAGATCTGTCCAGTGGTGAGAGAGGTGTGTTGAAGTCTCCCATGATTATTATATGGTGGTCTATTAGACTCTTGAACTTGAGAAGAGTTTGCTTGATGAACATAGCTGCACCATTGTTTGGGGCATATATATTTATGATTGTTATGTCTTGTTGGTGTATGGTTCCCTTGAGCAGTATGTAGTGTCCCTCTTTATCCCTTTTGATTAACTTTGGCTTGAAATCTATTTTATTAGATATGAGTATGGACACTCCTGCTTGTTTCCGCAGTCCATATGAGTGATATGATTTTTCCCAACCTTTCACCTTCAGTCTATGTATATCTTTTCCTATCAAATGCGTCTCCTGTAGGCAGCATATTGTTGGGTCTTGTTTTGTGATCCATTCAACTAGCCTGTGTCTCTTAATTGGTGAGTTTAAGCCATTAACATTTAGGGTTATTATTGAGATATGGTTTGTTCTTCCAGCCGTATTTGTTTATTAATGTTACTAAACCTGATTTGTTTTCCTCTTTGATTACTTTCCCCCCTTTACTGTCCTACCTCCCACTGTTGGTTTTCATTGTTATTTTCCATTTCCTCTTCCTGTAATGTTTTGCCAAGGATTTTTTGAAGAGATGGTTTTCTAGCTGCAAATTCTTTTAACTTTTGTTTATCGTGGAAGGTTTTAATTTCATCTTCCATCCTGAGGCTTAATTTCGCCGGATACACGATTCTTGCTTGGAACCCATTTTCTTTCAGTGTTTGAAATATATTATTCCAGGATCTTCTAGCTTTCAGAGTCTGTGTTGAGAGATCAGCTGTTATCCTGATTGGTTTACCCCTAAATGTAATCTGCTTCCTTTCTCTTGTAGCTTTTAAAATTCTCTCCTTATTCTGTATGTTGGGCATCTTCATTATAATGTGTCTAGGTGTGGATCTCTTATGATTTTGCACATTCGGCGTCCTGTAGGCTTCTAGGATTTGGGATTCTGTCTCATTCTTCAAGTCTGGGAAGTTTTCTCGTATTATTTCATTGAACAGATTGTTTATTCCTTTGGTTTGGAGCTCTGTGCCTTCCTGTATCCCAATGACTCTTAAGTTTGGTCTCTTTATGTTATCCCATATCTCTTGGATGTTCTGCTCATGGTTTCTTAGCAGTCTTGCTGAGCTGTCTATGTTCTTTTCAAGTTGAAATACTTTGTCTTCATTGTCTGATGTTCTATCTTCTAAGTGTTCTACTCTGCTGGTAGTATTCTCAATTGAGTTTTTAAGTTGGTTTATTGCTTCCTGCATTTCTAGTATTTCTATTTGTTTGTTTTTTATTACCTCTATCTCCCTGTGTAATTGTTCTTTTGCTTCCTGGGTTTGTTTATGTAGTTCCTTGTCAAAGTGATCTTTCATTGTCTGATTTTGCTGTCTCATGTCTTCCTTGAGACTCCAGATCATCTGAAGCATGTATATCCTGAACTCTTTATCTGACATTCCATCTGTTGCAGCTATTACCTCTTCTAAAGTTGAGTTGACCTGCATTGCTTGTGGTCCTTTCTTTCCTTGTCTTTTCATACTGCTCGCGTTTCTTTCTGCTTGGTGAAACTGTTGTGTTTTTGAAATTTTCCCCCTATTTATTTATATTGCTCTTGTATAGTTGGAAAATCTCCCTTGCAGGGCGGGTAGTGGCTGTGCTCCTCCTCAAATTAGGGTGATCTGTCTACCACGCTGGTCGGTCGCAGGTCTGCCCACCCTGCGGGCGCGGGTAGCAGCTCTGCTCTGCCCCCACTCCAATTGTGGTGACGTGACTACCATGCCCTCGGGTCGTTGGTCCTGATCCGGATGTGGGCGGCGGCTCTGCTCGGCCCCTACTCCAACTGGTGTGACGTGTCTACCACGCTGGCAGGCCTCTAGGCCTGTTCTGCTGGTGAGTCGCAGGTCTGCCTACCTTGCGGGCTCGGGCGGCAGTTCTGCTCAGCCCCCACTCCAAATGGGGCTACCTGACTGCCTCTCCAACGGGTCGCTGGGCCTTTTCTGGACACGGGCGGCGGCTCTGCTCCACCCCCACTCCAACCAGTGTGACGTGACTGCCTCGGTGCTACGTGTCCACCACGCTGGCAGGCTACCGGGCCTGTCCTGCCAGTGGGTCGCAGGTCTGCCTACCTTGCAGGCTCAGACGGCGGTTCTGCACAGCCCCTACTCCAAATGGGGTGACTTGGCTACCGAGCCGTCGGGTCGCTGGTCCTGTTCCAGGCGTGGGCGGCTACTCTCTTCGGCCCCAGCTGCAGTTGGGGTGTCGTGATACCACGCCGGTTGGTCACTTGGCCTGTTCTGGGCGCAGGCGGCAGCTCCACTCTGCCCCTCTGGCCCCCACAGCACCCAGCAGGACCTGGACCGAGATGCAGTTACCGCGGGTTCCCCAGCCCTGGGCCAAAGCAGCTCTGGGAGCCAGAACCCAGCCGCTCTGAGCTCGGTGCACGCTGTGCTAGGAGCAGGCTCCAAGAATCAGTCTCCGCGGGTTCCCCAGCCCTGGGCCAAAGCAGCTCTGGGAGCCAGAACCTGGCCGCCCTGAGCTCGGTGCACGCTCTGCTAGGAGCAGGCTCCAAAAGTCAGTCTCCGCGGGTTCCCCAGCCCTGGGCCAACGAAGCTCCAGGAGCCAGAACCCGGCCGCTCAGAGCTCGGTGCACTCTCTGCTAGGAGCAGGCTCCAAGGATCAGTCTCCGCGGGTTTCCCAGCCCTGGGCCAAAGCAGCTCCGGGAGCCAGAACCCGGCCTCTCTGAGCCCGGTGCACGCCCCGCTAGGAGCAGGCTCCAAGGAGCGGTCTCCGCGGGTTCCCCAGCCCTGGGCCTAAGCAGCTCCGGGAGCCAGAGCCCGGCCACTCCAAGCTCTCCGAGCTCGGTGCATGCTCTGCTGAGAGCAGGCTCAAAGACGCAGTCTCCGCGGGTTCCCCAGCCCTGGGCCAAAACTGTTCCGGGAGTCAGAACCCAGCCGCTTCGAGCTCGGTGCACGCTCCACTAGAGCTGGCTCCAATACGCAGTCTCCGCGGGTTCCCCAGCCCTGGGCCAAAGCAGCTCCGGGAACCAGAACCCGGCGGCTCAGAGCTCGGTGCACGCTTTACTAGGAGCGAGCCCCAAGGAGTAGTCTCCACAGGTTCTCTAGCCCTGAGCCTGAGCGATCTGTCTGCGAGACGCAGGCAAATACCAGCCTGAAATCACCTGTTCCGTAGCTGAATGAGCTGAGATCAGTAGAAAACAGGGATGATTACATCAGCTCTCCAATATGGCGGCCGCTGTCCTCCTCCGTGGTCCGACCAGTGTCGAGAACCGAACTGGACCGCTTCTCTCCTCCGTCTCAAAGCCAGAACTCAGCACTAAGCACAACCATTGCACCGCTTCCAGGAGCCCCCAGAATCCGCATCGCTGCACCCCCGCTCCGGCAACTCGCCGCTTCCCAGTGGGCGCCGCAGACTCCAGCCGTGGGGCGATCCGCCGATCAGGCAATGCGACCCTCCGTGCGGAGAAATCGCCCACGTCCGAGCCCCCGCAGCCGAACCTCGTGCGATGGAAATCCCTCCACTAGATTCTGGAGCACCTCAATTTCGCTGGAAATTCCCAACAAGACAGCCTTCAGCTGTTTCACCTCGTCTTTCTCCCGCACAGTGATGCGGCGCATGGGGGTGATGCACTCCCTTCGCTGCCATCTTCCACTCTCCTCCATTTGTTTTAAAAATAAAAACTTACTTTGCCACTGACGGGCCCCTCGTCATGTCCTGCAGAATCAGGCTCTTCCACATATATGGTATAAAAATTGGGTCTACGGGTAAAAATTGAAACAGAAAGACATTAAAAATTTGGAATAAACCTGCAGCAAAATCTGGGGTTTTGTAGATCTTGAAAATGCTGGCCACTCTTTTTCTCTCTGGCCTTCTCCTTATTCAGGCCCATGGTGGCACTTGGCCCCAACTGGAATTTGTTTCCTAACAGGAAGTAAATAAGACCTGCCAGGATATAAGCATTGGTCTGCCTCAGCTGTGAAAATCTCTTGTTCTTACAGTTAGGACGTCTCTGGATATGCCCAAGCCCTTTATACTTCCTGGTTTCTGACTTTTTGCTGGCTTTCTCTTCTACTACACCAAGCCCTTTTTTGGATGTCTGGTTTCTGGTGTGCTGTTTACTTCCAATTCCCTTTCAGAAGACTCTGACTCCATTCTGTTATCAGGCTGTTCAAGCACCTGATTCCTGGGGTCTGTCCACAGAGGTGAGTGTCAGATCCAGTTTCAGCTCTGCCCCACATCTTTCCACATCTTTCCACATCTCCCACGTCTTCCTTTGTGATATTTGCCTCTTCTCTCTTGCACTGGCTCTATTTCTGCATTAATATTCATTGTCAACCATGTCTTCAAGAGCACCAGACCTCAGAAATAACTCTTGAAAAATGCCCATTAAAAGGCAATAGCAAGTATTTTCAAAAATGGTCAGTAAGGATAAAGAAAGAATTCCATTTTTGGCCCAAATGTATCCCATTATGCCAGTACTTCTCTGATACTAGGTATTACCTTTCAGCTTTGGGTAGGTCCAGCCATTTTAATAAAGTAGAGACTCTCTCTCCATATGAGATCGTACTGAAAAAAAAGAATAAATATAATTTTAAAAAATTAATTGAATCAAGAATAATTCCATTCTATTCCTCCTCAGGATGATAGGTTAATATCTTCAGATATCTATTTTGTGATCCTATATGATCAAAATATTGAAAGGTATTCAATATACCCAAACGGTCACTAGTTCAATATTTATATATAATACACTTGCAGCACTGTATAGTAAATGTACAATGCTTTGTTTCTTCCTTGTCCTTCTCGCCTTCAATTTTTCCCAACTAAACACTCAGTTTATTAATTTTTATTCAGTTATATATTTATACATATTGAGCATCTATTGCCAGACACTATTTGTTCATTTGAAACAAAATTTATCAGTTGAGTAGACCAAAGATTATATTACCACAGAGGAAGACAAGAAACAAACAATATAGTTAATATGCAAATTCCATAGTATATTTAGGGGTAAAAAAATGCTTTAGAAAAAAGAAAAACTACAGCAGAGTAAGGGACCCTGAGAAACTGGGCTGAGAGTGATTTAGAATTCTAAATCTGGGTGTGTTTGAAGTAAGACAATATTGAGAATTTTTTAGAACCATTGAAAGAAGTGAGAGCGTGGGCATGTGAATCCAGGAAAGAAGTCATCTCAGGCAGGGGGAAGAGCTGGTGCAAAGGCCTTACAGTGGAAGTAAGCTTGGTGTGCAGAGATCCACTGAGGAAGTCTGAGTGAGCATTGGGGGCAGTAGTCAGACAGCTGGTCTGAGGATGGTGGTTGTCACCTCACAGAGAGTCTTAAAGGCTTTTACTCTGACTGATCCAGGGAGCCACTGAAATTTTTCATGCAAAGGAGGACCATAATTAGACTTGCATTTTAAAGAAATCTTTTTGGCTGGTTAAATAAGAATAAATTACAATGGGGAAGAAGTAGAGAAATATATAAAGAGGCAATTGTAGAATATAGCTCAAACCAGAATGGTAATACTGGAGATTCTGAGACTACATTCATCTTTGTTATAGTTTAGATTAGGTATTCTCCAAAAGCTCATGTGTGAGACAATGCAAGAAAGTTTAGAGATAACATGATTGGGTTATAAAAGGTTTAACCTAGTCAGTGTATTAATGCCCTGATAGTATTAACTTGGAGGTAACTGTAGACAGGTAGAGTATGATTGAAGGAGGTGGATCACTGGAGGCATGCCTTTGGGTTTTTTATTTGTCCTTGTTGAGTGAAGCTGGCTCTCTCTGCTTCCTGGTGGCCAAGGGCCATGCTCCCAGCTGCTTTCCTTCCATCACCTTGAGCCCTAAGGAATAGAGTCAGCTATCTATACATGAAGCCCCCAAATAAATTTTTCCTCCTCCAATTGTTCTTGTCAGGTCTTTTGATCACAGCTGTGAAAAAACTGACTTAAACAATTATGAATTACAACCCAAAGCATTTCTGACAGAATGATAGATGAGAGAGAAGAAATAATGACTCCAAGGTATTTGACCCAAACAACCAGAAAAATAGAATTCCCATCAAGATTAAGACAAAAAGGGGCTGGGGTGGAGGAGCTCAGTGTAGAACATGTGATGTGTTTAGCATGCACATGGACCTGGGTTCAATCCCTAGCCATTAACAACAACAACAACAAAAAGACAAAAAAAAAAAAAAAATCCTAATCATTCCTGCTTAGATGGGCCCTTATCTGAAAGTGCTTTAATACCCGTTGTAATCCTTATATATTGTAGGAAAGGAGCCATTAATAGCCACATCTGATCCTGGCCAGTAGTAGGCAGCAGCTTTTAAACCTTGGTACATTGCTGTCAGCCATATCTATAAAAAGAGAAAACCGAGAATAAGTGAACATCAATAGGATAATTAGTTGGCATTGAAATGGTACAATTTATTGGAAACAACAATTTCAGCTGCAAAACTTATAATAATAATTAAAACTTGCCTTTGCAGAGGCTAAAATATATAAATATTAAAGTATCTGCCTCAAAAATTAAAACATGTGGTAAAGCAGTAGGAACAAGTTCTTTTTTTTTTTCCAAACTAATGAAATTATAAGATTCTTCTTTCCCTTTAAAACAATTGGAAAATATTATGAGGAAAAAATCAGATAATTTTTCTAAGTAATTTCTAGATGGATATATTTTTAATAGAAAACTCAAGTTTCAATGTAAGAGTGAACAATAACAAATGTTGAAATTTTTCAAATAATAATAATAAATAGTGGTGAAACACCTTCAGAACCCAGCCCTTAGAGTCAAGATGGATAATTTAAAACTAAAAATGGAACAATAAGATTGATCCATTATCACATAGGTATAATGGGGGGTACTCTGGATGCCATGAATAGAATGCTACATACTGGTTGCCCCTTCCACCAGGCTGGGTTATTTTTCTCCTTTGAAGAAAGTGAAAAATTCTTGTTGAGATGTATATCGTACATATTATTGTCAATGATACCATGTGATTCTGGATACAAGCCCTAAAATGTAATTAAAAAAAGAGTGACAAATAAAATTATTTTAGTAATTACTGCTTATTAAAGTCAAATGTATATTTAAGTTAAAAACTGTAAGATCTATAACTCATATCTAGGAAGGATGTCAAGTACCTTTCAATATAAAATACCTGGATCTGAACTCAAATACGAGGTTAGCTAGCCAGATATAGACAGTTTTTTTGCTTCTAGTTCTGCCATGGTATACAGTAGCAAACAAAGGACATTAGGTGGATGTTTTGCATTGATGGTGTTAGTAACTATTCATCAACAAAGTTTCCCATAATATAATAATAATTATCCACTGTTTATATTAGCAACAGTCATAAGAAATTTACTAGATAGCAGCTTTCAATTACCAAATATTACCAAATATTTGACTAAATGAGATTAAAGCTGGTTATCAGTGTTTTAGAAAGAGTCTGCCCAGTTTCTGTCTATCCTCTTTTCCATTCATCCATTCCTCTATCAATCCAATCATTCATTCAAATTATATATAGTCATTCAATTACTCTACACATTTTCATTGAGTACCTATTATATCTCCTATAATCATAACTACTTTTAGACAGATTCAGAACATCACTATTTATATGACATAGATATAATATAAATTAATAGCTTGTATATAATCTTTTATTCATATATATGTATGTGTGTATTATATGTATTATGTATTCATATTTATGTGTGTATACGTATATTGTCAATTCTTATTATTCAAGGTAGTTATGTTCTCTAACGTTGTGATGAACACTGAATTACCAAATACTGAACCATTGCTTCTAGGAGAAAACATAAGGTTAAGTTTCTGAAGACTTCTGGCATGACATTTTTGTGTATTGATCATCACATTACTGTGGGGAGCCATTCTGACACGTGATTGGGTGACTCCCGTTAAGGGCCTGAGGCACTCTGGCTGTGTCGGAGTTATCCCGACCCTTTCCTGATGAGAGAGCCCATCCGTGTGGGGGTGTGCGTAACCACTGACCCTGGAGACCCAATCACTGACCCTGACCTTGGAGTACAGCCCCCCCTTAACCTTCATTGGATGGAATTCTCCCCTGAATCTCTTGTTTCCCCCAAATAAAAGGCTGCTCCCCGGCGTGTTCGCTCTCTCTCTCTCCTGCTAGCCCAGAGTAATCCTCGCTGCCCTGCTGGGCGGCTGGAGGCAGGGAAAAGAGGCGAGCCGTCTTGGACCTAGCATTAAAATAAGGTACTGTCTGTGTGTTTTATTTTGATCTCTTCTAACTAACTGAATGCCAGAACCTCATTAATGAAACCACTGCGCAGGCCGCGTGGTAGACATTACCTTCTGTGTTTCTGAAAAATGGCACCTATTTAATATATATTTTTAGCTCACTGTACCCATGCCTGAATGAAGTTTACCTAACGCATGATTTTCTCTATAAGGCATGTCAAGGCCTACTTGCTATAGGAACAATAGGTGGCACTTCAGCACTATGATTGGGGGCCATTTTAAATGACAAAATCACCAATAAGAAGCACAAACATGAGAAACATGACTGTTGACATCATGAGAACTAAAACAAGAGGACAGGCATGCTGCTTTGTATACCTCAGCTGGGAACATGTGCATCAGGCAACTCACATGGCTCCTGGGCATATTCACAAATGACCAAAAATGCACTACATTTGTGGATCAGGGGTTACAAATAAATTTTAGAAAGCAGATGAATTTGCAAACACAAAATCTGCAAACAATGAGGCTATATACATCCAAACATACAATTATTTAAAATTTTAATCAGTCATAGTTATCATTCCATAGTAATAAAATACTGTTATGCAAAATAATAAAGACACAAATATCCTTTGGTGATAAAGGCTGAAGCAGAGGACTCATAAGATGTGTTCCAAATCTATAAATGTTAATTTTCCTTTGAGTTCATTTGAATCATTTCAGTTACATCTTTTCATGTATTAAGGAAAATTTACTCCTTTTAGTTGTTTTATCTAAAGAGATGTTGTTTATCTAAAGAATCAGTATGAGTTCATTCATGAAACATAAGTCTTTATTAAGTTAGACATCATAAAAAGACTAATGAAAACAACATTTCCACGTCACAGTGGTGATGAAGTTTACCTAACCCATGATCTTCTCCGTAAGGCATGTTGAGTCCTACTTGCTATAGGAACATCAGATGACACTTCAGTACTATGACTGGGGCACATTTTAAACAGGAAAATAACCGATAAGAAGCACATATAACCTACCATTCTCAGTAGACCTTCAGTTAAATAAAGGGCAATAAAAAGGCCAGAGGAGAAAGGTATTTCACAGAGGTTACTCTGGCCTCACACAAAGGTGAATAAGCCAAATGTAAGGACATTCACTCGTAGTTAATGTCTCACAGCACACTACAGCCTCCTGTTGAACCATGCCTCCCCAGCTGAATTAGCCATAAACTATCACTGCATGTACTTGTGAAGTATGTGGCTTGGAATTGGACAGTTGTTGCCCAATCACATTTGTCTGACATGGTTGGTTTCCAATTTGTGGCAAAGATAGGAAAAGTGGTTTCCCACTGGGCAAAGCACTTACCGTGACAATGGTATAATGATTTGGGAAGGTTTTGGTAGGATATACAGCTCTCATGTATTTTGAATGAATTCCACATGTTTCTGCAACAAAGTACAGTGAGAAATTAGAAAGTTGTCTCTTCCTTAGAAATATCTTGAATAATTAAAACTCTGAACATGATCTGGGCACAGTGGCACATGCCTGTCATCACAGCTACTCAGGGAAGCTGAGGCAGGAAGATCACTAATTTGTGGATAGTGTGGTCAACTTAGTGAGACCTATGTCAAAATAAAACAAAAAGGGCCAGGGATGTAGCTCAGTTGTAGAGTGCTTGCCTAGCATGCACAAGGTCAGGGGTTCAATCCCTAGCACCATTAAACAAAAAATAGCCTGAACATGAAGGTTTTCCCAGTAAACTAAACCATTAAACAAACAAAAAATAGCCTGAACATGAAGGTTTTCCCAGTAAACTAAAGAGTGGATCGAATAGGGAAATAGGTTGAAATCCTGACCCCTACACTTCTTCCATTCCAAAGAATGTCAGTTTTTAGGGAAGGAATGAGGTAAACCAAGGCCAATAAAATTTTTCTGTGAAGAGCCAGATAATACATATGGTTTCTGTTGGAATAGCTCATCTCTGCCATGAAGCCACCAAAGCACTCATAGGCAATACACAAACTAAATGAGCATGACTACGTTCTAATAAAATTTTATTGGTGGAAATTGGAAACTTATTTTCATATAATTTTTATATTACAAGATATTCTTTTATTTTAAAAAAATTAAAAATGCAGAACAACTCTTAGCATATGACAGGCAATATGAAATCAAGCAGAGCAAGCAGGATTTGGCCTGTTTGGATTGCTGATCCCTGAGCTAAAGGTAATCTAAATTATACACTTAATTTGCTTTTTCTTTCTGACTATGGTCATTACAGTAAGAATCTCTACATATCATGGTTTCTCAGCTGATAATTCCTATATGTAAAGTCTCCAACATAATAAAAATCAACACAACTGTCTAGGTAACTAAAGAGGGATTTGACATGTACAATTATATAAGCCCATGTCACATAGTAATGTTTGCAAAATGAGCTAACTTTACTGCTTATTATTTTCAATTCAGTTCCCATTTGATCTGTAAAGTTTCCTGTACTCTGTTGTTCACAAAATATGGCATTAATTTTGCTTTCATTGTTCTGTTATTTTCAATCTGTGCAGTAACCTTGTTTAAGGAGGTCAGAGCTACTGGAGCACATTGCTATTTCCTTTGCAGCAATAAAGTCCAAGAAATTTTCCATACCCAAATCCCACTGCCTCTAATTCTAAAGGAAAGCTTCCCAGTTATACACTCTATTTAGGTTTAAAAAAAAAAGTAAAATTGTTGGGCAAAAAGTAACAAACTTGCAGCTGGAAACAATGAATGTTTTCCCCAACAGGCATGTGGTTGGTCTCCTTCCCAGCCTCTATTCAGTATTTCCAATACAATCCAGGAATTTCTTCCTTCAGAATCTAGTCCCTATAAAGTTCACTACATAGGACCATTTGATAGGAAACAGGGAGATGGAGAAAAGGGAGTTCAAAAAGTTTACATTTTTAATAGTCACGCGAGATGATTCTGATATACCTGAGTTTGAAAGCTGCTCTGAAACTTGATTTATAAGGCATGATTTAAAATTAAAATAAACTTCATTTTTCTCTTTTCGTCAACAACATCAATAAATAATTCATGTCTTCAGTTAGGAGAAGACACATTTAATATTGTTGAAAAGTCGTATGATAAGAAATTATAAAGGGAGCTAATCCTCTTGCATAATTGAAGAATTTAAGTGGTTGAAAAAGTTATAGAATGAACCAAGATACAAAGTCAATTTTTTTTTATTTCCTTGGGTAGCAAACTCAAATTCTTTAATGCCCTAGGGTACAAAATAACACATAAACTAAGCCATAGTGTATAAAGTAAAATGTAAACTAAGCTGTAAGTACAGCGTAAACATGACACTGTTCTAGTTATAATGTTCTAAACAGGACACATCTTCTGACTACCTATAGACCCAGGTTACTATTTTGCATTTGAATCAGGCTACTGCAGAACAGTCCATAAGAAACATGGTCTTCCAAAACTGTTTCTTCCAAAACTTAATAATCAAATTTATGATCAAATAGAATACTATTGGAAAGATGTGAAATAAACCAATGAGTAGTTGTTTCTGTAGAAGAAAAAAGAAGATGATCAGGAAAAAAGGTATTTGTTTTTAGTATATATACTTTAATATTGCTTTGAAATGTATACTATATGCACAATTTACTTCTAGAAAACCATTGTGTGTGTGTGTGTGTGCGTGTGTGTGTGTGTGTGTACATGCACACGTGTATGCATACATATGAGGAGTACTGGGGATTGTACACTAGCCCTTGTTTGGCGAGCTCTACTTTTGAGTTGTATCCCCTACTCTTTTTATTCAATTTTGACAGAGTATCTCACTAAGTTGTCCAGGCTGACCTTGAACTTGTGATACTCCTGCCTCAGCCTCCCAAGTAACTGGGATAACAAATATGCATCATCATATCCAGTTACAAAATTGTTTTTTAAAAAAGAAAATACTGAACAAAAATAACCTGAAAATATAAATGGGACACACATATGTAACTAGGCTTACAATAGTTATATACTACAAGAAGGAACAGAAGACTAAATGGATGAATAGATGAAGTAGCCATAGAATGTGCAGATCAAAACTACAATGTAGTTTTTTACAAAGTGTTATTGATTAAGGTATTCTTACAAATGGAAAATATAGAAAATAGCTCAGCAATATTCATAGGTCAAAATAGGTACTTTTCATTTTACACATTTTCTTCTGAAAATACTAGCCATATGGTTGACCTGTGTCATTTCCAGCACTCAAATCAATAAGTTCTGCAGAACCTCTGATCTTCCCAGTAGTTGCATGTCTGCATCCAAACCCTTGGCACATAGATGATAAAAGATAGAAGGAAGACAGAAATGATATCAGTAATATGGCAGAATAGGAAGCTCTGAGGTCTTCTTCCCACCACAGACATAACCATTTAATAGCAATATATGGATCAATTCCCTTTGTGAAAAACCCAGAAACTACTTCAGAGTCTCCTGCATACCAACAAAGTGTGAAACCAGCCATATCAAAACTAGTAGAAGAAGTGGAAACATATTTTTTTCATAATCCCCATCCTTAGTAGGTCTTATACAATTTGGAGGGAATCCCAAGATACTGTCATACTATCTGGTAACAACCCCAGTTTCTCCCCAAGAGGGAAAGAACTGAACTAGATGTTTACTATCCAACTTTCCAAGTGCTATCAAAGGGACTAGCTTCTATCTCACTTTTTTGAAGAGTGGGTGGGACCATACAGTAGGGCCCTGGGGGATAGATACAGTGAACAAAGAGGAGGTTTAAACTAGCATGCAGACATTCGCTGTAGCTCCTTCCTCTGATTTAGCTCAGAGTGAGTAAGTAATAAACTATAACTTCTAGCTTTTCCCTGAGGAGGAAAAGAATTAGACCACATGTCCATTGCCCTAGTTTTCCAGAGGGTTCCCAAAGGCCTGCCCTCTGTCTTATCAGTCTTATAGCACTAAGAGGACCCGGCATAGGTAAAGAATCTGGGAGCCCGTTACCACAAAGACAATGATTTGATCTAACATGGTAGTAATCATATCCTCTCCCCCTGGCTCATCACTGAGAAAACAGACAAAACCCCTAATATTTCAAATTATTCCTGGGAACAGAAAGAGTTAGAGTGTTTAAAGAGTGTCTAAACTAGCCTGAGGAGCTAGTTTCAGTCTTGCTTATCTCAAAACACTAAGAGGACTTGGCATATTCTATATACCAGATTAGGGGGTGGGGGTAGACCTAAGAACAAAGAAAGAAGATTAAACTAGCATAAAGTTTTGAGGAACTTCCAGAATCTCTGACCAGATTGATTGATGAGGGTTTCTTTTACACAAAGCCAGTCTATTAAGATTGGTGTCTAATGTATAGACACCAAAACACAGAATATAAAGGAAAAAAAAAACAAAGAAATATATTCAAAACAAAGGAAAAAAAATTAATCATAAAAATTGAGCCCAAGGAAGCAGAGAAGTATGATTTACCTAACAGACAATTCAAAATAACTATAAGAAAAGTGCTCATTGAGATGAGAAGAACATGTATGCACAAAATGAGAATTTCAAGAATTTCTAAGAGACAAACAATATTGAAAAGTACCAAATGGAAAACAGGGAGCAGAAGACTATAATAACTACACTTAAAAATGAAATAGAGGAGTTTAACTGCAGACTAGATAAAGAAGAAGAAACAACTCCAAAATCAAAGACATGTCTTTGGGAAATTTTCATACAGAAGAGCAAAATTAAAATTTTAGAAGGAGGAAGAGGAGGAGGAAGAGAAGAAGAAGAAGAAGAAAAAGATTAAGACACTTGTGGGACACCATCAAGTAGACCAACATATGCAGTATGGAATTTTTTAAAGGAAAAGAGAAACAGAAAAAAAAATCAGAGTGTATTTAAATAAATAATGGCCAAAAGCTTCTGAATATGAGAAGATAATGAACATGCAGGATTAGTAAATCTAAAGGATCTCCAAAGAGATGAACTTTAGGAAGTCCACATCAATGCAGATAATAACCAAATTTTCAAAAGACAAAAAAAGAATTTTGAAAACAGCAAGAGAAAGGTGACTCCAAAATATGAGGGAAACTCTACAAGACTATCAGCAAAATTTTCAGCAGAAACTGTAAACCAGAAGGGAGTGGAATACAATAGTCAAAGTACTGAAAGAAAAAAAAAAATTAAAAACTGCCAAGTAAGAATGTTCTCTCCAGCAAAACAGATCTTCCAAAAATAACAGACAGAAATAAAAGCAAGAGAGGGTGGATGTGGATACTTTTCCATACAAATAAAAGCTGTGGGAGTTTATCACCACTAGAACTTGCAGAAGTAGGAGTTCTTCAACTTGAAACAAAGTTTCAACTACAAACTACACATCAAAACATAAGAAAGTATAAAATACAGTGCTAAAGTTAAATATATAGACAAACGCAGATGCTATATTATTGTAAAGGTAGTAGATAAGTCATTTTAAATCCTAGAATAAAAGTTAAAAGCATTAAAAATAATTATAAGTAAATAATAAATTTAGATATATAATATAAATAGTTATGAATTGTGACATCAATAACTTTATGTGTATTAGGGAAAAGTAAAAGTATGGAACTTTGGTAAGCAACTAAAATGATCAGCTTAAAAAAGATTATTATCATCACAAAATATTTCATGTAAGCATCATTCCACAAAAACAATATCAATAGAATTTACACAAAAAAATGAGAAAGGAATCAGAGTATATAAATATATTTTGAAAATGAAAAACGGAGGAAGAAAGCAATAGAGGAGAAGAGGAACAAAAGTATTACAAGCCAAACAAAAACCAACTGGCACGATGGCAATAGGAAATTTCCATATCAATAAATCTATAATTGCATTAAGTATAAAGGGATTAAACTACCTAATAAAAAGAGAGTGGTTAAATGGATTAAAAAACAAGATCCAAGTATATGCTGACTACAAGAGACTCACTTTAGATTTAAGGCTGGAAATTAAAAAAATGGAAAAAGATGTTCTATGCAAATGGTATCCCAAATAAAGCAGAAATGACTATAATGATATGAGAAAAAAATAGACTTTAAGTAAAAATCCCTCAAAACAGACAAAGAAGGACATTAGAAAATGATAAAAGGGTCAATCCATCACCTAGATATAATAATTACAAATAAATAAATATAATAATTATATATGAACACCAAATTGAGCTCTTAAATACATAAAGCAAACAATTATAGCTCTGAAAGGAAATATAGGTATCAATATAGTAACAGTAAGAGATTTCACTATCCCATATTCAATAATGGGTAAAAACAACCAGAGTCCCCCACGAAAAAAAAAATCAATGAAGAAACAACACACTTAAACAACACTACAGATAAAATGAATCCAATACAGGTATAGAACATTCAACACTAAAGCATTCTTCTCAAGTACACATGAAATATTCTCCAGACAAGATCACATATTAAAACAAGTCTTAACAAACTTAAGAAGATTGGAATTACAACAAATATCTTCTCTAACTAAAATGGAATGGAATTAGAAATCTATTTTAAAGAAGAAATGGAAAATTCACCAACATGTGGAAATTAATGCACAACCAATAGGTCAAATAAGAAATTAAAAGACAAATTTAAAAATATCTTGAGACAAGACAAACTAAAATTAAAACACAATACACCAAAACTTATAGGAAGCAACAAAAAGTAGTACTAAGAAATAAGTTTATAAATAAATGCATACATTCAAATAGAATTTCAAATAAACAACATTTTTTAAAAGAATTTATCCTTTATTTTTTATTTACTTGTTTTTTATGTGGTGCTAGATAAAACCCAGTGTCTACCTCTGCTAGCTCAGCACTCTAACACTAAGCTAGGGCCCCAGCCCAAATAATCTACTTTTACA
Organism: Spermophilus citellus; assembly: GCF_964194105.1. Classification (NCBI taxonomy): domain Eukaryota; kingdom Metazoa; phylum Chordata; class Mammalia; order Rodentia; family Sciuridae; genus Spermophilus; species Spermophilus citellus. The sequence continues at coordinate 138,791,012 of NC_138186.1, read as the reverse complement.
CCTCAAAGAACTAAAAAAGAGAACAAACTAAACACAAAATTTCCAGAAAGAAGGAAACAATAAAGATTTTAAAAGAAATAAAATAAAGAATAGAAAACAATAGAAAAAACAATAAAATAAAAAGTTGTTTTTTGAAAACAATCAAAATTGACAAACCTTTAACTCGATAAAATATGTAAGATTCAAATTAATAAGATGAGGAAAAAGAAATACTACAACTACTAATGCGGAAATAAAAAGAATCTCAAGAGGCTACTGAGAATAATTATATGCCAACAAACTAGATAATCCCCCCCCAAAACTGATAAATTCCTAGAAACATATAACCCACCAAGGCTGAGTCATGAAGAAATGGAAAATCTGAACAAATCTATCTCTAGTAAGAAAATTGAATCAGTAATCAAAACCTCACCAAAGAAAAGCCCAGGCCCAGGTGGCTTTGTTGGTAAATGTTTACCGAACATCTGAAGAACTAATGCCAGTTTTCCTAAATTCTACCAAAAAATTTCAAACTCATCTGATGAGGCCAGAGTTAAAAATCAGAGAGACACTGTAAAGTAGGGAGAATTTCCGACCAATATTCTTCACATGTAAAAGTCCTCAACAAAATATTAGCAAACCAAATTCAACAGCCCATCGAAAATATTACACACCAGGATCAATGGGATTTATCCTTGGGATACAAGGATAGTTCAACATATGAAAATTAATTAATGTGATATTAACAGAATCACATTAACAGAATAAAATTCACATCACATCAATAGATGCAGAAAAAGTGATAAAATTCAACGTCTTTTCATGATAAAAACTCTGAACAAACTAGGAATAGAGAGAAATTACTTCAACATGATAAAGTCCATATAGGAAAATCCCTTTGCTAACATCCTACTAGTTATGACTTGAATATGAGATGTATTCTTTTGTTAACTCAGGAATATTCAGAGGTAAAATGATTAGATTATAAGAACTATAACCTAACTGGTGGATTAATCCATTTGCTGGATTAATTATTTGAATGGACAAACTAGGTAGTAACTAGAGGCAGGTGGGGCATGGCTCTAGGATGTGGATCACTGGGAGCATGCCCTGGGGATTATATATCTTGTCCTCCTGGCTCTTTCTCTCCCTTCAATTTTTTTCTTTTCACATCTCTATTTTATTTTTATTTGTTCTTTTTAAATAAACACAACAGTGGAGTGTATTTTGACATATTATACATACATGTTGTATAACTTATTCTAATTAGGATCCTAATCTTGTGGTTGTACATGATGTGGAGTTACCCTGTTTGTGTGTTCATATATAAGGATACTAGAGAAATGCAAATTAAAACTACACTGTGATTCCATCTCTCTTCGATTTTTAGTTGCCATGAGGTAAGTAGCTTTCTTCTGTCATCCTTTCATCGTGGTGTTCTGCCTCATCCAGACCCAAAGTGATAGAGTCAACTGACTATGAACTGAACCTCTGAAACTATGAGTCCAAAATAAACTTTTATTCCTCTAAGTTTGTTTTGATGGGTGTTTTCGTTATAGCAATGTAAAGTTGACTAACATGGTACTCAATGGTTATAAACAGAAAGCTTTTCCACTAAGATCAGAAATAAGGCAAGAATATACATTCTCTCTACTTCTATTCAACATAATAATGGAAGTCCTGGCCAGGGTAATTAAAGAAGAAAAAGAAATAAAAGAAAGCTGAATAGGAAAAAATAAACAAAATTTCCCTATGTGCAGATGACATTATATAACATATAAAATCTCTAAAGACTTCCCCCCAGCTCTGAGAACCAATAAAAAAATTTAGCAAAGTTGCAGGATACAAAATCAGTTTGGTTTCTATGCACTAATAATGAATTATCTGAAAAAAATTAGAAAACTCCCAATTATCATGGTATAAAAGAATAAAATATTTAGGAACAAACTTAATAAAAGACTTGTAGAGTGAAAATTAAAAAACATTAGAGAAGGAAATTAAAGAAGATTGAACAAATGGAAAGACATCTAGTGTTCATGGGCTGGGAGACTTATTATTGTTAAAATATTCATCCTACTCCAAAGTGTTTATAGATTCAATACAATCCCTATCAAAATCACAATGGTCACAAGTCTCGGGTTCAATCTCCAGCACCAGAAAAAAAAAATCACAATGTTGTTTTTTACAAAAATGGAAAATAAAATTCTAAAATGTATATGTACCATAAAAGACCTCATATAGCCAAACAATCTCAAAAAAAGAAAAACTGGAAGCATTGCACTTCCTGATCTCAAAATACACTACAAAGATACAGTAATGAAAATAGTATGGCACTGGCACAAAGATATACACATAGATCAATAAAACAGAATAGAGAGCCCAAAAACAAATCCATGTGTGTATGCTCAATGATCATCAGCAAGCATGCCAAGAACACACAATGGGGAAAGGATATATCTTCAAACAATGTGTTAGAAAATTGGATGTCCACATGCAGAAGAATGATCCTGAATCCTTTATACTAAACAAGAACATCAACTCAAATTAGGATTAAGGATTTAAATGTAAAACCCCAAACTGTGAAACTTTTAGAAGGAAACAGGTGAAAACCTTCTTAATGGTAATCTTGGCAATGATTTCATGGATATGACACCAAAAGCATAGGCAGCAAAAGCAAAATTAGACAAGTTGGACTATATCAACCTTAAAAGTTCTACATAGCAAAGAACTGATCAATAGAGAGGAAAGGCAACATATGAAATGAGACAGAATATTTTCAAATCATATATCTGATAAGAGTTAATATCAAAAATATATGAGGAATTCCTATAATTCAATATCAAAAAAATGAACACACCTTTAAAAATGGGCAAGATCTTGACTACGAATTTCTCTAAAGCAGACTTACAATAGCCAAGAAGTATATAAAAAATGTCAGTGTCACTAATTACCAAGAAAATGCAAATAAAACTACATGAAATATCACCTTACATCTGTTCAGATACTTTTCAATAAAAAGACAGTATGTGTTGCCAGGAGGATGGAGAAATTGGAATCTTGTACACTGTGTGGGAATGCAAAAATAGCTGCTAAGGAAAAAATATGGAGGTTCCTCAAACAATTAAAAATAGAACTTCCATAAGATGCAATAATCCCACTTCTGGATATATAGATAGATAGATAGATAGATAGATAGATAGATAGATAGATAGATAGATATACCATTGTGCTTATAGATAACAATACTATATTATACACTTAAAATTCTAAAAGGGCAGATCTCACTAACTGTTCTCATCAAAATAAAATAGAAGACAGAGCAAATGGTACTTGCAATGGAGAACTTGTTAATTAATCTCTAAAACTCTTCATGTTAACTGATATCAGAATCTTGAAAAGATATCAGTAACTACCTTGTTCATTGAAGAACTATTCAGAATAGTCAAAATATAGAAGTAACCTAAATGTCTATTTACAGATGAATGATGAATAGACAAAACAATAGCAGTAATAATGTGATATATATGTATAAATAAACAACCATATTTATTTATAATTTATTAATATAGTTTACATACACAAGTAAGTATATTTATTTACATTATGTATATTTATAAATACTTATACATATGTTTACTTACAAATATTTTTATTTATACATATAATAAAATATTTTATTCAGTCTTTAATAAGGAATTTTGTAATGTGCAACATATGGATGAATGTTATATTAAGTAAAATAAATCAATCAAAAAACAAGAAATACCACATAATTCCACTCATATGAAGGTATCTAAAGTAGCCAAAATTGCCAGGTATGGTGGCATTGCCTGTAATCCCAGCTACTTAGAAGGCTAACGCAGGAGGATTATAAGTTTGAGGCCAGCCTGGACAAGTCAGTATGCACTTGTCTCAGAATAAAATAAAAAGGTTTGGGATATAGCTCAGTGGTGGAGTGCTCGCTTAGCATATATAAAACTGGGATAATCCCTAGGATGACAAAAATAAATAACAGTTTTCTGATCTTGGCTCTGGCCCTTCAATATCTGCTGCCAATAACACTGAGACAATAATATGGTTACCTCTTAGAATGTAATTCTGAGAGCCACATCCTCATACACTTAGTAGTTACTGATATGACTCACTTCCCTTAGTATTAGTTCATGTTCAGTTTTTATAACCACTGTAGTCCACCAATGGCAGCTTGATGGGACACTAGAGATGGGGCACTGGAGACCTGGTTATCATTGACACCTTCTATGACAAATCTCACTATCCCAATTCTATTCTATCATGTTTTACTGGACATTCTACAAAGGAACCAGAGATTAGTTTGCCTTGGGAGACCTACACAATAATTTCTTCATGCATTTGTGGATTGAGATAATGGCTATATGTCTAAAAACATATTTCAGAAATCAGAAATAGGAAAGCTCTCAATGGACAAATATTTAATTGATGTCATTTCTAATTCTTGACGGAATGAGAAAAATCAAACAATTCCATCTGAAAAGAATTTCAGTTCATCCTGGCTATTAAATTCCCTTTTGAACATAGGATTAGATATTCAGATTATCAAGACAAATTTAGATAATGAAATAGTTAACTTTTCAGGCCAAAGTAAGTTAACAGGAAGTGCAAGTCCTGGATTTGGAAAATTCTCCATCTCTTTGCTAAAGACCTGCCTCAGGGAGTAAGAGAGAAGCTGAAGACATAATGCACCTTGTTTTTCAGGAAAAAAAGTAGATAGTCTTTTTATAATCATGGCATTTTAGAGCTGGAATTAACAGATAAAAACATTAGTATTAGACCTAGTCCTCTAATTTTATGAGCAAGGGAAATGAAGCCCAGAAAATTCAATGACTTACTCAAGGTCAAACAATATCAAGTTGTTTTTAATCATTTGGAGAAAAATAAAAACTTTAAGTCAATCAAATCAGTACAAAAATGGAGAACATTGGAAATAAAAGAGGGTCTTGGAGAAGAGAGACAAAGAGAAGTGGTGCAGGGAACAAATAGTATGGGCCCTGGAGCTGGCCCTCTGGTTGTGTCCCTGGGCACTCAACTTCCTTTTATTATTACTTTATCAAGTGTGTGCAGAGCCAAGTGCCCTGATGCAGAAACACAGTACTGTGATAAAGATGATAATAAAAACAAAACTTAAAATGATGTAAAACCATCGAATGTTCTCACAGTAAATCTATAAGGTAGTAAGTGACCATGTTATGAATGAAAAAGGTAAGGTAAACTTGCCTGAGATCACACAGTTGGTAAGAGATAGAATCAGTTTCTAGGAAGTTTGATTCCAGAACTGGAAGGAGATCCTGTATTTTAGAGGATCTAGGGGCATATTAGTAGACGCTGGATCTGTCCAGTTCTCCTAAGCTCCTTTAGACTTTTGTCCTCTGCTGAGACTCAGAACCCAGTTCTGACAAATGCCACTTTAGAAATGGTATACACAAACAAATTTCCAAAGCACATAAGTTATATTCAAATGTGAAACAAATAAATAAAAAAAAAAGATGAGCATGCTGCCAAAGAAAAGTATGAGGATCCACAAACCATGAGAATCCCTCCTACTGAAATACATAGATGTGTGGTAAAAACATCAAGCACTGAAAGGACCTGGAATAAGACAATCCACCAATGCTAAAGGTCAGAAAGAAAGTTGCTTCATCTAAGGATTTGCTGACAATGTGTTTATCATTCACATTCTACTAACTGCAAAGGACTTACTCAGTTTATTGATATGAGGAATTAAAATACTCCATGTGTCTAAATATTCAGCTCTAAAGCCATCCATGGAAAACAAGATAACAGGTGGCAGGTCAAACCTGAAAATGGAAAACAAAAAGTTTATCCATGATTTTAATTGATAAAAACAAAAATATACTTTTCAGTACTACTTGTAATTCTCTGAATTAGAAAATGCTTAGAAAGGAGAGTAAGAAAAGTTCAGAGTCGAGTAGCAACCGTTGAATTTCAATGCGATTATGTTATGAAATTTAGAAAAATGTTTAGGAGATGTTTTATCTTAAAGTTCTACATATTTGACTTTGTATTCTAATATCTCAGAATATTAACATACTCCTCAAAAGCATTTCAACTCTCTTCTTTTTAGACTGGTAGTTAAGGTAAAATGATTAAAGATGGCTTTTGGATTATAGCTAAAGGCTATTGTTATTGTTGTTTAATTTAATACTTTTTCACTGTCTTTGAGTTTTATCCATATGACACACACGTACACACACACACACACACACACACACACAGACACACACATATTCACAGGTGTATGTATATCCTGATAATTTTTTTCTAACTGAACTCAGCCATGTTGACATCACCAGGATCAAGATCACTGGCACCCCAAAGTTGCCCCTGGTGCTTCCCTCTAGTCAGTAAACTCCACAAACCACAGCCTCAAGCAGGATGAGCAATATCTTGACTTCTAACAGCATAATTAATTGTTGCTACTTTTGTACTGAAATTTATATGTAAATTGAATGACACAGTATACATTTCGTTAAGTCTGGCTTTTTAAAAATATTTTTTTAGTTGTAGATGACCATACAGTATCTTTATTTTTATGTGGTGCTGAGGATCAAACCCAGTTTGTCACATGTGAGAGGCAAGCACTTTACCACTGAGCTACAGTCCCAGCCCCAAGTCTGTTTTTTTTTACTTGACATTATGATTGAGATTAATCCATCTTGTTGCATATAGTTAAAGATCATTTTTCCAGTGCATGAACAGACCACAAACTTATTCATTCTATGTTTAACAGGGTGTTTTCCAAATTGGGGCTACTATGAATAGCAGATACGAACAGAGTAAATTTGTTTTAAATTCCAAATATAACAAACACAAAGGAGTATACAAAAGAAATTGTTTTCAACTCCGCTCAAGCAGTTATACAAATAAAATTTTAATAAAAACATACAAACATACTTGCCTAAAAATTGTGGCTAGAATACATCTTAAATTTATGATAAATTACCTAAATAGGATGAAAAAGAAAGTTCTGAATGCCTATGCCAAATAAAAATTAGACAGTTATGTCTGTGCTTTAGACATGCTTGAGTAAAGCTAAAGGAAAAAAAAAACAGTGTCTCCATTTAATTTCACATTGCAAAATAAATTGTGAGAAGCATCTAAAGAAAAGGTCTATTAAACTTCCCAGATTACACATTTATTGTAGAGTATTTCATTTAACAAATATCTGAGTCAGACATTCTGCTAGATGCTTAGAAAAAGAGGCAGAGAGGAGTTGCAGTCCTTGTCTAGGGTATAAAATTCAAAAGTAAACAGGGTAGTTGAGGGCTAGATTTGAGTACAGATTATGATTCAAGTGTATAGAAGGATGTCAAACTCAAGCTCTGTAAGGTGAGAGCAGGCTTTCCAGGAGGCGTGACATGAGCTAAGTCCCAAAGAACTAACAAAAATAACTTGAAAATGGGACTAATGTTTTAATCAGGGATATATTCTGTGCAGAAGCCCATCTGAGAGATTCAAAATGTGCAACATGTGAGTATCAAAAATCATTGGATTGAACTGAGGTTGTAGTTCAGTGGTAGAGTATTTGCCTAGCACATGGGAGACCCTGGGTTTGATCCTCAGCACCACATAATGATAAATAAATAAGGTCATTGTGTCCATCTACAACTAAAAAAAATTTTTAAAAATCATTGGATTAACCTAAAAAAGCCAGACACAAGAGAACATATGGTATAATTCCATTGGTATGAAGTTCTAAAACAGGAATCTATAGTGATAGAAATCAGAACAGGGATTGCCTTGGGGGAGTAGAGGGTGAAAAGAGACATAAAGCATCCTTTTGTGATGGTGGGAAATATTCTCTATCTTGCAAATATTAGATTATAGGGAATTTCCAAACACTTAAAAGATATGAGCATTTCAACATATACACTTAAGATATGAGCATTATGTATGAATTATATGTAAGAATTTAAAAATGAAATAATGAACTACAACATGAAGTAATTTCATCAAAAAATCTAAGTGTCCTGGTGTAATTTACATTAGAAATTATCTATTTTTTCAGTCTTTGGCATAATTCTGATTAAAATTTTATGTTCACAAATGTGTTATCAAAATAACCCTGTAGAGGATTGCAAGTTCAAAGCTAGCATCAGCATAAGTGAGGCTCTAGGCAACTCAGTGAGACCCTGTCTCAAAATACAAAATAGGACTGGGGATGTGTCTCAGTGGTTGAGTGCCCCTAAATTCAATCCCCAGTAACCCCCTAACACCCCCACAAAAATAACCCTACAACTTAAAGACAAGGTCAACCATCCATGGGACCACAGGTGGGATCCAAAGATCCAGTACATCTCTTTCTTAATGTCCTCCCTGCCTCTAAGCTTGCTACTCAGAGCTCCAGAGCACATTTATACACTGCTACCACGAATGTCCTTGTAGTTCAAACAGCCTTAATTATCTCCTCAGGCTACATTGCTAAAGATGAAATTTTCTGATATAAGGACAAATTCTCAAAGGAGACTAAACTATTTTGTCATGATTCTCTTCCTGGCAGTTTTTATCAATTTGTTCTTCCAAAATCAAGACAAATGGCTTTTTCTTTGTACAAATAATGGTGTATTGATAATTTTATGGAATGAATTGGTTAACTTCCTTTAATTTTAATTGCTCTAATTTCCAGTAAAGTTGATTGTTACATCTGCATTACTTTTATTATCTACAATGAAGCTTGAATAAGGGCACTCTATATACAAGAATTGTCATCTTGCACCTATTATTTCACAACACCATTAGCAAAAAAAAAAAAAAAAAGACAATAGAATTTATGACACACCTCTAGTTTATCAGTGAGACAGAGAAGATCAAATAAGTTACCCAAGGTGTCCCACTGCCAGGAGACATAGAGCTAGGCTATTGGTCTACATCAGCCTGACTTAAGAGCCCACAATTTCTTACTATACTTGGATCACTAGTAAAATAGTAAGACACACAAATAAGCAAACAGAAATGCTAGTTTAAATGTCCAGCAAGAAGGGTCTATCTTCTTCCAAATATCAATAAGAGGGAGAGTCTTAGGGTCATACACACAAAAAATTCTTCCCCTCTACCTCTTCTGTCACTTGCACAGTGCCGCAGCTTCAGACTATCATTTGAGAGAGCACCAAGCCACAGAGACTCTAGGGCCTTGCTCCCAGAGTTGACTTCCTGCCTCCAGCAATCATAGCAGTGTAAACTGGGGGCAAGGTGCTTCACAGCTATATGCCTCCATTTTATTAAATGAATGACATGGCAAAGGATATAGATAATAGAGCCTACTTCAAAGGATTTTTATAGGAATAATATAACATGTAAAATGACTCTGTGTAAAGTTCATACCAGTACCTCATAAGAACTATATAAATATTAGCTGTTATCATTATTATTTTATTATTTTTGGGCTGGGAATGAAACCCAGGACCTCATGCATACTAAGCCTGCACTATACCACTGAGCTACATCCCCAGCCCACCTGTTATCATTATTATGCTTTTGTCAGAGATGAATTATCAGTGTAATTTGGACCCTGAGAAAAGTCCATCTGAATCTATGCTAATTAGTTCTGGGAACACCTTAATAGGTTCAAATGTCAGGTTCATCTAAATAAAATAAGTGACTAAAGAAGAATCCCACCAGAAAAATATTAACTTTTTGAGTAACTAGTGTGTACATACACCAGAATTAGACTATTGTTTTAGAAGGTAGCAAATATTTTCACTTTCTTAGACAACTTAATTCTCACATGAAATCTTCTGAACTTGGCATTATTATTATTATTCAATTTTATATATGAAGCTCAGAGAAGTTACTATTGCCAAGACCCACAGGCAAAACCAGAACTCCAACTCAAATCTCTTTTTTATTCTAAATCCTTTGCTCTTCCACGCATAAGCTGCTAAAGAAGACAGCTAGATCTGAGGATTGGGACAAACCAAAGTAGCATGGTACAAAAACAGATGCATTTTATCCATCAATAAGAAAAAATTCTTAAGATTCTTAAATTTAATTGCAAGGATGAAAGGCCCTACAGATGGGAGGTTAATTAGTTAACAAACTATAGGCCAAACAGAAGAAAAGTCTATTTTACATTCCTGAATGTATGTTAAGACTTTTAACTCAAATTCCATCCCAACCCCCTAGGTGCCAACACATCCTACTTGCAAACCCCATCTCCTATTCCAGAAACAGCAAGTAGATTGCCCTCCTGCTCTAAAGCTTGACACTCTGCTTAATCTCTCCAGTCTTTTTCATTGCCAATGTACGTTCAATGTGAACAACCTGTGCCTTCCTTCCCCAAATTTTTAGGCTCACTTTAAACTCATGAGCTCAAGCAATCTCTGTGCCTTAGTCTCTAAATAGTTGGAAATAGGCCACTCTATGGTTCTGTACACATTTTTTAAATGAAATAATGCTACATTTTATGTGTTCAGCCAATTCTTCCTAAAATCAGGTACTTCTTACTTCTTCTTCCACCTCACTGTCATGCTTCCATTGCTGGGCCCAGAAAAGTGTAAAGGGCATGGTGGACAAAGGAAGGAATGAAAATATACCCCTGCTTGGAGGCATTCTGGACATCTTCAAGCCTGGGAAAAGCTGTGCAAGCAGCTGTCATAAACATATGAAGGAGAAGCATGGGTTGAATGGCTATTAGGGGGGGTTATTAACCTCACATGTTCTTTACCTGTGCTCACTCAATGAGGCCCACCTCATCCATATTGTAGGATCTTCCTTATCCTATATGACCTTCTGTGAACCTCTTCCCCATCCCTCAGTAAAAAAGAAGAAATTCATAGTGCCAAGATATTAACAGAAAAATGTTCTAGCAGAAGTAGTTTCAATCTAAATTCCAGTACTAACCATAGAACCTTGGGAATGTTACTTAATATTCTAACCAACTTTTAAGTCAATGTTGGGAGCCATAAATATACTAAATTAACATAAAGAACTTTGAAAATGATAAAGCAAACAAGTCTATTGTCTTTGAATCCACAAGGAATCCAATCTTTTTAAAACTATTCTGTTTTGAAAAATAAATAAAGGAAATGCTACTCTGTTTCTCAGTTACTGTCCCATGTGCCAGCTGTCAAAGAAAAGAAATTCCTAACATCACTCATGCTCACCCTTCTGGACACTGAGTCTGCTCAGCTGTGGTGCAGCCTTCTTCCACCCAAGAGGTTTTTCCTGCAAAGTAGAAGATCAAAATCTTCAGACTATTGTACCACACACAAAAAAGGGAAGCAAGTATTCAGTGGACATGATCTTCCTGAACTGCTTAATAGTGTCACTCCAATAACTAAATTCTTCCAAAACATATAAGTGTTATTTCACAAGTTGGCAAGGACTGTGCTTATAATAACTTGCAGAGATCCGTAATCTGTACCAATTTAATGCCAGGAAACCAATATACTGAGGGAAAAAAACCAGGGATTCCTTCAGCTATAAAGGGACATTTCTTTCTTTTTTTTTTGTTAACAATTTTTCAAATTCCCTACCTCCCCATAGACAATATCTTCTCTAGAAGCTGCTAAAATAGGTCAGTTTAATAAATATAAATATACAATCTAGAGAAAAGAATACATGGAAAAAGAAATAACTAGTGGAAATAATTATATCAAGTGGGCAAAATTTAACAAATGATTAAAATCTTAACAACAACAAAAGTTCTTGCTTCATGGATATTTCTCCTTTTAGTGCATTCCAGCTAAATAATAAAGTGGAAATGATAGAGGATGAATGTCACCATTTGCAACCCTGAATGGATCTAGGAATAATTTTCAATGTCTAATATTCCCAAAACAACACAAGTAGACATGATGGACCTCTGGATGGAAGTAGCACTGTCATGTACAAAGTAACTTGCAAAAAAAAAAAAAGAAATGTATAAATTACATCTTAATCTCAACAGTCCTCTGGCTCTACCAATTTTCAGGAAATGTATGGTATGATAAATTTCTTAAATCACAAAGGATGCAATCAGCAAAATTTAGAATGGAAAACTTTATTGGAAAAATGACCCCTTTTCTCCAATTGCAAGTGGGAAAAAGAAGAGGAAAGCATATATTTTTAAAGGGCTTAAAATATATCAGTTGTAATAAATAGCATCTATTTGGATCCTGCTTCAATCTTTTAAAAAATATTATGAGACAAGGAGAAGAATTTGAACACTGGGTATTCAATGACTGTAAATAATTATTAATGATGTTTTTAGGTGAATGAATGGTATCATAATTTTGTTAAATCCTTATCTTTTTTACATACATTCTGAAACTAATTGCAAATGAATGATGTTAACTCTAGTATTTGCTTTGAAATGATCTAAAATTTTGAAAGAGAAGTGGGGGAAAATGAGGAGTATATTTTGTTAAGAAAAACTCCAAAAGAAACAGACAAAAGTAGGACTGATCACTAGATTTTGTATTAATGTAAAGCTTGAAATTATCTAAAAAGCTTATCTATGTATTATTTAATTACCTAGGTGTATTACCTTTATCTAGATTACTCATCATTACTCATTTTACAACTCAATGAAAACTGTAGTTAACTAATACAAAACAAACAGCAATAAACAACAATTGAATCTTGTTTGATAGCAAATAGATTTTTCTGTAGAAACACAAATAATTTCTATCATACCAAAAGCTAGAATTTTAGTGATTTTTTTCCAACTTTCTTTCAGTCCTCTATTCATTTAATCTCTTTGATTCTCTTTGAACAGGCTTTACATTCTAGCTGGCTATATCATTAAGAGTAGGTAAATCTTTGACTTGCTCACTTTACATTTATCTTAAAGTCATGTTATCTTTATGTTTTGTCAACATGAGACAGACTTGGCCATGACTAAACATGTTTTTTTGTGTGTGTGAGAAAAACATCATGCTATTCTGTCTATCTCTGCAAATGGTAGAAATGTATCAGAAAGTTTTTTAAAAATTCTAAGTTTAACAAAATATAAAAGTAATTAGCTTGTTATAGTCATGTTTTGTGATTAAAACAAAAAATGATACAAATTCCCTCAATATCTCTGGAGATACAATTTTGACCAAAAACAGTTAACATTTTTCAGTCTAAGGAATGGATCCTTAGAGTAAAAAAAATTTACATTTATATTTAAAATAAACTGAACTTATTAAATTAACTCCATTGGATTAACCAAAGAGTGGTAATGATAAATTTCAACACTACTAGAAATAGACAGCTAGATTAACTCTTTCTGTTGAAGGGGAATGAAGAGAAGGGAGGGGAGATAGGAATAAGAAAGACAGTAGAATGAATCTGACATAACTTTCCTATGTACATATATGAATACACCACAGTGAATCTCAACATCATGTATATCCACAAGACTGGGATCCTAATTAGAATAAGATACATACCATGTTTTTATAAATATATCAAAATAGATTCTACTATCATATATAACTAAAAAGAACAAATAAAATTTTAAATAAAATATAAAATCTTGCTGTATGTTTTGACCTGCCATCCTGTATGTTTAGAACCTGCCATCCCATATCTCGTACCACAAGTGTATCTAACATGGTCATTGGAATGAAAATGATCTTAATTCCAAGACAAACAAAAAAGTATAAGCTTTTTCCTGTCTTTTCTATACCTTGTGATAGTTTCCTTTCCTCTATTGTGTATAAACCATGTTTCCTCCCATAGTAAACATATTTGATCATTTCTTTGATGTATGGAGTAGTAACAAAAAATTATCTGACTTTTCATTTTTGCAGCCCAGGATAGCTCTAGAAAACTCAGGGTTCCACTGAACTCAGAAGCAAATCTGTCAACATCCTTCTGCTTACCTTGGCAAACACTCTTGTAGTTAGCACAGCAGTCTCGCTTCAGCAAACAGTCCTCTGCACAGGAGCAAAGACTGGCCACCTTTCTGCTTTCCCCACAACGAGATGAACTGCATGACCATATTTGAGCTGTAAAATTATGCAATTCAGTTCTGGGCATTTATCTTAAGTATCCAATTCAAAAGGTACAAATTTGATGCATTTCTCCATGTTTTATTATAAAACAGTCAAATTCTTAGGTTATCTGCATTAACAAATGAAAACATATCATACAAAGAAGAAACAATCTATTCCTGAGCATGAGGGCAGAGATAAATGCAGCCCTATAAGCTGCAACCCTGATCCCCTCACAGATGCACTCTGAGTTTAGAAAAGCTCTAAACATGAGTCCTATTTCCACCCAAGGGTAAAAATTTCCCATGGTGAAACTCCATTAGTCTTGACTAGTCCTGGCTACCCAAGAGCAGCTTTGTCCAGCCTTGTCTAAGGACAGCCAGCTAGGAAGAGACAGTGGTGATAATAATTCAAGGAACATATCATTCATGTCTTTAGGATCACAGGCAAGTCAGAAGTGGTGGGACAATTCCAACTACACCTTTGGTGTTCTTCCAGGCTTTGTACTTAGTGTGAGAGAAGTCTAAATAAATCCCATTGCTAACATCAGCATGAAGCTGAAGGAAAGCTGTTTCCCATTGCCACCTGCTAGGAAACAATGACTAAAATCAACATCAGCCTGTGCTTAAACAAACACGTTGGATAGGTAAATGCTGTGTGTGACCACTGTGCATAGAGTTCTTCATTCCCAGTCATTTATTACTTAGAAAGAAAAGATCTGGGGAGATAAAGTAAAGGGAGTACAGATAGCTATCTATAGATAGTTATCCCCTCCCTTTTACACTTTTCAGAGAACATAATGTAAAGAATTCTACTATTCTAATCTTCACTCTTATCCAACCACTAGCTGCCCTCCACCTTCCCTGACTATTTAGAGAATTAAATACTAAAACTATGTTTTCTATCTGGTGGATAGTGTTTCTCAAATTGTGCTTTGAGAAGTGCTGGCAGCAGAATGATTAAGAATTATAATTTTCAAATCTTAAGAACCTTGAAATTTAAAACCAACTGCAAATGAAACTAAGATGTTTATCTCAAACTATAGTAAAATCCACTGGGATTTACATAATTACATGACATTTCATCCTGTAGATAGTTGTCCTTTGATTTCAATCAACTAAAGTGTGGACTCTGTTGATCTGTAAAGGGTGATTGGTAGTAATAGACTCTGTATAAAAAGTGGTATGGAGTGAATTGTGCTCCTAGAAAGATGCTGAAGTCCTAACCTCCAATATCTCTGAATGTGATCTTATTTGGAAATGTGTCCAGATTACACACAGATAATCAAGTAAAATGAAATCATCAAGGTTGGTCCTAATCTAGTATGACTGATGTTCTTATAAAAAGGAGAAATTTGGATACAGATACACACAGATACAAGACTATGTGAAAAGACACAGATTTTGTGAAGATGAAAACTGAGTTTGGAGTTGTGCCACTACCAGCGAAGGAATGCCACCAACCCACCAGAAGATAGAGGACTGGCAAAGAAGAGATTATCCCTCACAGCCTTCAGAAGGACATAGATCTTCCAATATTTCGATCTTGGACTTCTAGCTTCCAGAAACTTCCAGACAATGGATTGCAGGTTTTTAAACTACTAGGTTTGTGGTACTTTGTTGTGGCAGTGCTAGGAAACTTGTACACAAGGTATGTAGGTAAAAATTTGGATATGCATTAATGATACAATCAAGGTGATAATAAGCTTTTCTTGAAACTCGTACTTGATTCCACACAGACGCTTATAAAGTCCCAGCAGCAATCCATTCGGTCTCTACACCCTTCATCACACCGGCAGCCCAACTTTCCTCTAAACGATGAATCAAAGCATTTTCTCCTGCAGCTCTCTGTAAAACAAAGGACATAAAGATGGTACTATTTAGAAGTTAACCTGTATCTCATTTGAAGATGGTAAAAACACATAAAAGTACTTAGCACAGTCTAGCACAAGCAAATTAGATGCTTTTTATTTTCAGTATTATCTGCCAGTGAACTGTGTTAAATAATGAGATACTGGTATTACAAGGAACACATGGAAGCACACAGTGAGTGAGATGATTCCATTGAGTCTTGGGAAAGGGATCAGGATTATTTAAGCAAAGAAAGGCCAATTCGGAGAACAGCACATAAGACACAATGACTGAGGGGTAGGATTAAAAGGTAAAGATGGGGAGAGGAAAGCTGCAAAAGCCATATTAAAGAGGCTTGAAGCCCAAACTTTGGTAATGAGAAGCTCTTAAAGAATAAGCAGAGAACAAGTAATTAGATCTGTGTTTTATGTACTTATTCTGGAAAATAGGTGAAAGAAGAGACCTCTCTGACCAAGACTTTAATTCAAAACCAAAATGATAAGGGCCTAAAGAAGATTGTAGCAGTAGAAACAAAGAACTTATAAATGAGCTTTCAGAGAAATTAGAGTGCAATTAAGAGGAGGGCAGATTTATATAAAGAGTGAAGAAGGAGAAAGAGGCAAGAATGCCTTCCAAGATGTTGGGCAAGGACCTGAAGGAAGGTAAGGTCAGTTTTGCTGGACATCCAAACAGATAGATACCCAGAAGGGAATCTGTATATTTGGATCTGAAGCTCAGGAAAGAGCGAGATAAAAATAAAGATACTAATTTTTGGAGTCCTCAGTATATTAGCAATAATAAGCAATGAGAACACCATTCTCACTGTGAAGTCCTCATTAAAAAGTGTGTACCCAGCTAAATACAATTTCTCCTTGCCATGAATTCCTATTGATGCTTTTTACCTATAATTTTCTGTGATACTCATTACTCCCTTTGTACCCCATTGAAGGCAAGGAGGGAATAAATGGTAAGACTAGGGCAATTCAACTATGTGTACCTTGTCCCCATCTCTTGAAAACCATTACATATTTTTAAATTTATATGTTTATTTATTATATACATATTATTTTAGAATCATTATGTTCCCTAGTCACTGAGATAAAATGATAAATTATGCAGATAGTTATAGAGACTTTATAGTAATAAAATATTTTTAAGAAATGGTAGTGATAGGCCCAGGTACAGTGGTATATTCTTGTAATCTCAGTGACTTTGAGAGGCTGAGGCAGAAGGGTCAAAACTTCAAGATCAGCCTCAGCAACTTAGTGAGGCTCTCAGCATCTTATCAAGGGCCGGTCTCAAAAAAAAAAAAAAAAAAAAGACTGAGGATGTAGCTAAGAGGTAAAGTACCCCTGGGTTCAAAACCCAGTACCAAAAAAAAAAAAAAAAAAAGAAAGAAAGAAAGAGAGAAAGAAAGAAAAAAAAGAAATAGTAGTGACAAAGCAACCGTGAATACTACATGGAATTAGGACAACTAGTTAGCTATACCGGGAGAGAAGATATCTTAATATTCTTACCTAATGACAGATACAAAAATTAATATTAGAGGCCTAACAAAATATAAATGTCTCAGGAGTCAAGTTTCATTTTTAAAATGCATAAGAGAGGTGAAAGAGGAGGAAGATCAATGTGAGAGGCACAGAAAGTAAGGGCCCTACATAATGTAGCTCCTCAACTCAGACTCCAAAGGAGACAAAACAGAACTCATATGTTTTTCAAAGTTCTAAAACAGAGGTTTATTTAGCTTTTGAGAAACGAGGTCATTTTTCACTGATAAATTAATGAGATATGCTGTTGTTTATGTAAAGGTATAACATCTATGAAGGTTACATGATGACTTGAAATAAAGGGCTTAAAATGTAAATTTAAAAAAGAAAAAGATAAAGGAAAGAAAAAAAGCAGCACTCCAGACTCAAAGACTCACAAGCTAGAGGAATTTAGTGGTGACTTTGGTATCAAAACAGACACAGGGCTAGGGTTATGGCTTAGGGGTAGAGTGCTCACCTAGCACATGCAAGGCCCTGGGTTCAATCCTAAGCACCACATAAAAATAAATAAATAAAATAAAGGTATTTTGTCCAACTACAAAAGAAAACAGCCACAGAGGAAGACAGTAGGATGAGAAAAGGAACAAGCCTTACTGTGAAATCTAAACAGACGGTCAGAAGACCTTTGAGGAGAGCAGGATGGCATGTAACATGAGATAGAAATCAAAATAAATAAGAGAAAACCTTGGTTAACAAGGAAATGACACATGAGGCCAAAGAGTTGAGACACACACACACACACACACACACACACAATTAATATTCAGATCCTTTAAAGAAGATATTCCACAAACACAAAAGTAAACTACAATAAAAAAGAAAAACACCATTCAGCATGCTCTCAGAAATAAAAATATAACAGTAGCAATGAAAACCATAGCAGAGGCATGTGGTAGGCACAATTAAGATCCTCAAGAGGACTCCATATCCTAAGCCCTGCTACCAAGAAGTTGTTGACTTATATAATAAATGAACTTTACAAATTCATAGGCTACTAATTAACTGATCTCCTGGAAGCCAAGAACAGAATGGTAGTTAATAGAGGCCGAGGTGAGTAGGAGGGAGAGAGGGAAAGGGAAAGGTTGATCATTAGGTACTAAGTTACAATCAGAACCAAGAAATTCTGGAGTGCTATTGCACAGTACAGTGACAACTGATAAGAATAATTTCCTGTATATTTGGGAAAACTAGAAGACAGGACTTTGAATGTTTTCACCATAAGGAAATGATAAGTGAGAAGTTAGCTAGGTTTACCCTGATTTGAACATTATACAATACATACATGTATCAAAACATCACATGATACTAATGATGCACTAGTTAAATTTTTTAAACTAAAAAATAGGTATACCTCAAAATGTAAATAACAAATGAAGATGATATTATTTTTAAAAGCTGCAAAATTGATTAGACAATAATGTTTGAGCAGCAAACATTATTACATCAAATTGCCTACCAAGTTTCCCTGGAGAAAGTTCACATGAAGAGATCAGTAAGGTTAAGAGATGTTAAAGATCCTAGAGAGATCATGAGCAATGTAAAAATGATTACAAATTAGAAAAGCACCAAATTTCTTAAAAGCAACACTGCAAACGAAGAGACTAAAAGGTAATGTCTTCAAATCTACAGAGGAAAATTATTTTCATCTTAGAATTCAATATCTAGGCAACCTACCCAATGTTAGATTAGGATGTCAAAGATGCATTTAGATAGGCAAGGACTCGAGTTTTATCTTCTATGCATCCTATCTTAGGAAGCTACCAAGGACATTCTGTAGTAAAATAAGGAAGTAAAGCAAGAAAAGGAGACTTAATCACACAATCTGCAACAAAACAGACAGGCTGATGTTAGAAAACACTAGCCATATCAAGCCCAAAAAGCAACCAACATGGATGTGATTAACAGGACAATGAAAGAAGTTAAAATAAAAGATATTAGTCTATATCCGAACTTTTTGTGGTCAAAAACATAATGCCAAGAGTTGGTGGTAATGTGTGATAAAGGTAGGGTAGGCTGTGGAAAGTGGGCTAATTGGAGTGAAGAATGGTGAATACTATCCAGAGGTGGAGCTTAGAGGAACAGAGGTGGTAGAAGATAAATAATAAAGGCGATAAAGATGCTAAATGCTAAGGAATATTAAAAAGGATGAATATGACAAAAGAGAAGCTAGGAGAGGGAAGAGAATGATGCCACAAAAAGACTGAGATGGAGGAAGATAAAAAGGTAAAATGACCCTGGGCAGTCAACCAGTACTGAAGAAAGAGTGTGAGTGAAATAGCTGAAAGATTTTATTCAGAGATTAATACATGCCTTTTGCAATAAATTTATGCAATTTTGAAGATAAACTTGCCAAGAAATGATGCCCATTTTTGAGCACTTATATCAGCAAACTACTACTAAAATGGCCTGCCAATATTCATTAGAGTAAGGACTAGCACCACTGCTTAGAGACACCACAGTCAAGTGAATAAGAGAGGACAGCGATGTTCCAGCTAATATTTGCCTTTCCAGTTTTACTGGATTCCCATATTATAAAGGGCTTTCTCAAGTGAAAGCCTGACCAGAAAGTTGTCAGTTGACCTCTCCAAGTGGTCCCCTACTGAAAAGCACCAACACTTTTCCCCTGGAGTTAAGATAGAAGTTATCAATCAAACGAAAGGAATAATGAATGTTCTAACAACTGCTCCTGCTTCATCTTAGTAAAAATACCCAAATAATAGATTAAAAAATGACAGAAAATGCTTTTTAGAGTCACTCATAAATGGTGTGTTTATTAGGCATACTAATGGGATACAGAAAAATGGATGTGAAGTGTTTATATTTGGGGGCATGCATTTCCTATTTTTCCTTACTTCTTATGAAACAAAATTTTCAAAGTTTTACTATATTTCATCACATAATTGTCACTACCACATTAACATACATTCATAAGTATCCCATTCATCCTAACCTTGAACCAAAGACAGCTTAGTAATAAATAATTTCTAAGTAATAGGGGAACAATGAAAAGAGAAATTTCAGAAGAAAAAAAAAAGCTTTACATAATGGTCACACCCCACTTTTTTGCAAAAAGAAAAATTAGCATAAAATCTGCAAATACTATGCGTGAAACAGAGCATTATACACCACTTTTCAAGATTTGGCACTGCCTAACCAAGACATAATAATATTTCAGAGATGGAATAATATTAATATGGTATCAAGGTACAGGACAGGTGGCAGGAGGTCCTAGGGGTAGGACAGCAAAGGCTTCCAAGTCCAAGAGGCTGTACATTTCGTCATCAGATATATACAATTACAGTAGGAGTAGAACAGAAAGTCTGTGGTCAATTATCAAAGTTCTCTGTACTGGGATAATACTTGTGCAGGAGCTTTTGTGTGAGGGCAGAAGAATTAAGTCCAAAAATGATAGTGGACAATGTTAAACACAGATGGGGGTTCCTGGGAAGTGAGGTGTGAGAAGGGAAAGGACTGGAAGGAAAACTAGGCATAGAGGAGAGAAGAAACTTGGGTGAAGATAAGTTTTTAATGGATTAAGGCCAGGAGAAACAAGAAATAAGAGAATGTTTTGGAGAAAAAAAGAGAACAAAAGGCTGACTGGTATACCGTCATTGTCTTGTGCCCTGAGTCCAAGTCCCAGGCCTAATCCAAGTGACAGGATCACCAACAAAGCAAGAAGAACCTATTACAAAAAAGGAAAAGCCACTTTTATAATTTTTTTAAATATACGAAGTTATAAATAACCACAGTCACAGTGAATATTAAGTACCCACAACATTTGAGATCCAATAATGATAGAGGTACATTATTTGTTTAATCACCCCAAAGAAGAAAGATTTATAAAGAGTTTTAAAATACCGTTTATTGTATATCTCCATGTCCAAACACTTTCATAGTTCAAATAAAATGAGCTTAACCCCAAATTAAATTAATTGAGAATTAAAAACCATAAGACCCATTTGCCTTTGCCATTTTTCTTTTTTATTGTGTTTCTTTTAAAATTTTATTTATTCCAGTGTGGGGGGGTCTCACTACGTTGCCCAGGATGCTCTCAACTCATGGCTTCTAGCAATCCTCCTACCTCAGCCTCCCAAAAAGCTGGGATTATAGGCACACACCACCACACCTGGCTTCATTTTCTGTTTTAACTAGGCATTGTGGAAATCATTTCTAGTAAGGCACTCCAGGATTCAGCACATGTGTTGTTATGGAAACTTAACTTGGCAGGGGAAGAATTGACTGTTGAGGGGGGACTGATTTCCACACAATAATAACAAAGCAAGAACTCAAGGGACAGTGGGGTGGTGTTGAAACTGAGGCAGCAAATAGAAGACCTGATTCCCCAAAAGTTTGATGGTGAAGGGAAAAAACAGAGCAATAAAATCAGAGCTTTTTATTTTATTCATTAAGACAAAGGTGATCCTGCCACATAAAAAGACAAGAATGAGAAGACAGACAAAAAAAGGCTTTCTCTAGAATTTAATTAAATTAGGATAAAAATCAATAGTTTAAAAAAATGGTATGATTATTTAGTATCTCACCCTCTGGCCTTAAAATGTTCATGCAATAAACAAGTGACTTGGGGAGTAATTGTAATCATGCGAAAAAGTCAGTGCTGCAAGGTTTCTGTTTAGCTTTTAATTAAACATTAACGTATGGTTACTCAAATTTCTTACTTGTAGAATATGATTACAAATGTTAACTTGCATTGGAGTTGTCATAGGAATCAAGCTGAATTTTAGCATTTGTCATAAAGCTAGAAAGCTAAAATTAAGAACTGTACTTACGATACAAATTATTTTGTATTTCTTGACAGTGTTCTTCTTAGCAGGTTCTTCCGTTGCTAAAGTTAGCATAGAATCCATTGTTCCAGACATTGCATAAACCTGTTTGGCCAGAAGAGAGTGGTGTTCCTTCTTTCCTCTAGTCTGTAAAGAGAAACCATACTGAGTTACATAGTTGTGCCTGACTTTTAAAGAGCTCAGCGCTTTAGTGATTGTGCAATCTAGAGAGGATAAAAATATTATAGTAATTGTAGTGCCAAAAGGTTCAAGTCTGTTACTAGGACATTGTTTACAACAGTCCTTTTTCTCCTTATAATTCACAGTAAATGCTAATCAAGATCTATGTAATGAGAATGATATAATAATCAGATTTGAATACAAGCTTATCATTTATTTTCTTTAAAAATAACTCCAAACAACTCTTGTTATAGGTAGTTTCTACATTTTTATATGTACTTCATGCTACACAGTCAAAAACTAACATTAAAAATATGGTTTTGACTATAGTAGTAATTCTGAATTTATACTGAACCAATATAAACTGCTTAATTCTTTGAAAAGTATGTCTCGTATTTTACAGTGCTCAAAATTGAAGACACATTTTGAAACACATTATCTCACATTAAACTTGACAATATTCCTTCGAGTCATTTTATTCCTATTTCTTAGATGAGTAAATTAAGGCTCTCATTATTTAAATTATGTGACTTATTTTTCCAAAGTCACATATTTAGTAAATGCCAGAATTACAAATTAAACCCATCTTCTAACTCCCTAAATCTAAGATAATTTTCACTAATTGACTAAAATTACTTTCTTATTAATATAGACCAGGGCATCTTAATACATGCACTATGTGCTGAGACGAGGTTACAGGTTTATGATGTAAGGAGCTAAATTAATAGCAGAATGCCAAAAAGTTTTAGTTAATAGTGAGCACTAAGCTCTTCTATCTTCAATGACCCTAAGCCAGTGATTTTCAGTGTGGTACCATGGAACATTGATCCCATGATAACTGCCTTGGTCAAATAAACCTTGAGAACATTTCTCAAATGTAAAGATTATAAAATTCCCATATGCTGCAGTATATCCTTTGGAAAACACTAAGTAAACTTTTTCCAACCCCAAAAGCAGTGAAAATAAACAAATTTATTTATCTATTGTAAAATGCTTCATAAATGTTAAGGACATTCTGGAAAACATCTAAATCCCCTTTTTCTGTTATTGAAGTAAGTCCCTTAGGAAAAAATCTGCAGCATGAGAGCCAGGTTTCCTTGTATGGCTTTGAGGGTTGTGATACTTTCTATCACTCTTATAGTCCAACCTGCCCGTCACTTCACCAACTCTACCGACAAGCCTACTCAGCAGAAGCACTGGCATTAGTTGCTGAAACAAAAGGAATTGTTTGAGAACTATAAGATTCCACAGAGATCATCAAATCCAGGGTCTTGAACACTTTTTTCCAGGGACCCCAGTGAATTGTCAGGTTAAACAAACAAAAATATATTGGAATACTGTTAGCATAAAGTTCTTCACACTGGATAGCTTATTAGCATTCAGAGACAGGATTTTTGTTGCTGTTGTTATTGTTGTTTGTTTGTTGGTTTGTTTGTTTTCTAATTCTGAAGCCCAGACTCTTTGGGTTGAATTAGAACTTTCCATAGTTTTGCTAAGTCTTCAGAATTTTTAAAAATATCCCTCCAAGTGATATTTTATGCAGTAAAGGTCAGTCTAAATACTTTGCCTTAAATAGTGCATTTTAAAATTCTCTTAGGCAAACATTCACTCTATGCTAATCAAACTTGCATATATTACAGGTAAGTTCACCCAAGGGGCTTGGTCATCTGTGCAAGATCTCCTTTTGGTGATATTTCAGAAGCGAGATACCACTTCAGAGAGTCTTATTGTTGGGTCATACTGATTTTATAAAAGAATGATGAAGCCTATATCAAAATTTGCTTCAAAATTAGGGAACCCCCAGGACCCATGGTTTTTATCTAGTCATCTGTCATATGCTTTAAGTTCTTGTGGGCTTCTCGACTATCTGAACTTGTGACATTCTTTCTGCTCTGCCTTAAGCCTGATTCCTGAGGCTTTTATCTTCCCCCCTGGGAAGGCTGTTTGTGTCAACTTGGTTAAGCTACCATAGTCAGTTATTTAATCAAACACAAATCTAGGGTGTTGCTATGATGATATTTTATAGATGTGGTAACAACTATAATCAGTTGACTTTAAAAATTATCATTTATTATGTGAGTGGCCCTCATCTAGTCACTGGAGGACTTTAAAAGTTGAATTTATCAGATAAGAAATCCTATCTTATGACAGCAGCATTAGCCTGCGGTTTCAGCCTACCAGTCTCCATTGCCACCTCATTCTCTGTCCTTTGGAGTTTGGACATACCAGTCCCCACAGTCAGGTGAGCTGATTCCTTGATATCAATGTTCCACTCTCTCTTTCTCTCTCTTTCTGTCCCTGATCCAGAGACTTTGTTCGCTTATTTTTTCTTGGAAGACTTTTATTAGTGGTGGTAACATGGTCCTTACCTTATATACCTAGCTTTATGTTTGCCACTCATCTTAAGTAAATGAAGGGAACATATAAGTAGCTGAAAATATAAAGAAAATAATAAGGATGACTGAATCAAGAGTCAGGAGAGTGGTTACATCTGGGAGGAGGGAAGGGGATATCACTAAGTAGGGGTACACATTGGGATTCTCTGTTTTTGGCAATGTTTTCCTTCCTTCCTCCCTTCCTTTCTCATTTTCAGTCCTGGGGTTTGAACCCAGAGACTTACACATGCTAAGCAAGTGCTCTACCAGTAAGCTACATTCCCCCTACTTTTTATTTTATTTTGATATAGTCTAATGTAAATTGCCAGGCTGTCTTCAAACTTGTGGTCTTCCTGCCTCAGACTCCTGAGTAGCTGCAGTTATAGGCATGCACCAACATGCCCTCAATGCCTCATTTCTTAATCTCATGAAAGCACACAGATATTTATCTTATTATTATTTTTAAAATTATATATATATATATATTATTAGCATATATATATATATATATATATATATATATATATATAATTGGTATGCTCATCCTTACATATAACTGATTTCATGATTAAAAATAAGAGTATTCTCAAAGATGCTTTTTGCTAACACCTAAGATTCATATTGCTGAGTCCTGCAAAATGCCTCCCTGACAAAAGGCACAACCAGATTTTAACTATGAGGCAGATTTCACTACATTGATTGTTAACGTCATGAAAGTGCCTGCCAAAAGGAAAGTAGGTAGGCAGTTTTATGGGTCTAGACTCCTTGTATGCTCTATATGGGAATACTGTGAGGATGGAGAGGAGAGTCACTAAGCAATTCATACTTCACTCTCAAAAGACCAAGTGAAAATAGTGAATGATAAATATGTCCATAAAAGAAACACCTTGCAAACTGAAATTCTAAACAAAGTTGACATTCTGTCATATATATTATAGAAGCAAAAATGAATACTCAAAGATAACATGACTAGTTATAAAATTATAGTATCTCCACTAAACCATTCAACATATTTTGGAATATTTAACCATGAAATGCCATTTGAAACTTGAAGTATGCAATTTTAAGATAAAAGGAAACAAGTTCTCTGTGTTTTATATAATCAATGAACCTGTGGAACTTTTGCCAAATGGGACAACACAGGTTAAAAACATAAATTAGTTCTAGAACAGTTTCAAATAAAATTATGAACATACCACCTACCACACTATTCAACATATGTACCAAGAGATTAGGAATACAAAAAATATTTTGTCAATTGGTAGATTCTGATATAATCCCCTCTGGTGTTGAGAAACGAATGTGACCCCATTTTTTAAGAAAACAGGCTCTACCTCAGAGCAAGGCCTGTCCAAAGGGGTACGGGGATGACCAAGCGTTCCTAAATTCCAGGAAAGGCCTGTGGAACCAGATACCTCTAACTGTAGTGACCAAATAGCCTTGACTCAGCAATGCAAGACCAAAAACCTAATGTTGAACCATAGCAACAACCAATCAGAATGAGACAGGGAAAATATCTGAAATGTCAGGTGACCTTCCCATTAGTTTCGGTGATTAATAACATGATTAGGTAACCCTGCAAGTTTAGCGCATACACCCCTCACGCCTAAATCAATCAGTTCAAATATATCCACCACTTGAACTAACCAATCACCCTTACCCAACTTGTTCCCACCAGTGAACGTGCTAATCAATGTTAAGAATTCTTGTTTGATTTTCCCGTGGTATGAAATGATTTGCTGTGTGATGTTGTGATGCACAGAGTATCCCCAAAAAACCTATAAATCCTCACTGAACTAAGGGTCAGGACTCACTCCTCAGGACTCCTGCGTCTGAAACAGTGAGTCCAGGCTCGAGCTTGCAATAAAGACTCTTGTGTGATTGCATTGGATTTGGCTCCTGGAGGTCTATTGGGGGTCCCACGAATCTGGCATTACAGTGTCCATTCAAATGGCTAGAAAGGCCAATGAGTCAACTCAAAATGAGAACACTAACATATTCTTACACACCAATTGAGAGAATATTACATATTATATATGGCCAACTTTCCCCCAAAACATATATGGAGATGAAAGAGGTATATATTTTTTAATATTTAAAGGATTTCAAGATTGTATACTAATAATGCAGCTAAAATTTATGATAAATCCTGAATTGTTTTTGTAGGAAGAGAAAGAAAAAAAGAGAGAGAGAGGAAGAGGGGAGGAAAGAAGGAAGAGAGGAGGAAGGAAGGGAAAGAGAATAAATAAAAAAATGCAAAAGAGGAAGGAACTTGATTGAATGTTTTACATCCTCTTATCAATGAGGGAAGACACAGGGAGGGAGGAGAAGGAAAGAGAAGAAGGAAGGGAAGACAGAGAGGAGTAAAGAAAGAAAAAGAAAGAAAAAAACAAGAAAATTCTGAACACAAACATTGGGACAAATAACCTCCCTGAGTGAGCTCCCTGCTGCAAGTTAATCTTTTCATGGAAACAGTTGGCGTCCAGTGCAATCAGGAAATACTTCTAAAACAAAAGTGGGATCTGGGAGTACTTACAATGTCGGACTAAAAAAAGTATGCAGAACTCATTCAAGAACTTTGTCCACTGGGCCAAGAGGTATCTGGGCTACCACTGGCCTTCCAGGTGCCTTGGACCCAAACCATTGTTCTAGTGACACCTTATAATGTCCTAGTTCAGGGAACACACACAGGCAATTTTCCACATGGGTGTTTCTGAAGGGGTAGATCAGTCTGAGGATGGGTGGCATCCTCTTGTCCTATTTATACAATGAATATTTAGGGGAGTGTATTATTTTTTTTCTGGGTGATGGGCTTAAAGATAATTTTTATTCTTTCTTTTCTTTTTTTTTTTAGGGGAGTGTATTATATGTTTAAGGAGTAAAGATCTCTGCACTGACAGATCTTACAACCTAGTGGGGGGATGTAGAAAATAAACAAAAAATAAAAGCCATTCTTAGCTTGCCAGTCATACAAAAATAGATGACAAGCCAGAATTGGCAGCAGGCTATAGTTTGCCAACCTTAGATCTGAGACACTGGAAGCATGGAGATGGAGTTGCCACCTACTGAGCTGGGGACAGCTTCTAGAAGGAGCAGGTTTGGAAGCAGGGAGTGAAAAGAGCCAGAGTTTGGATGATCAACCTTGGCTGAGGTGGAGAGCAGGCTTTGTGATGGATTCCTTTTGTAAGAAAATTATCCATTTTAATGTTTAATTTCATTTTAAACCTGAAAGGTTATATTTCTATTAGCTTAAGGGTTCTCTTCAAGTTTAAGTTTGAGTTCATGATAAAGATCTGGTTTTAAAGGTTGCAAAGACATACTTAATATTTCATTCTCAACACCAGACCTCAACATCGAAAGTGAAATGAATATCTTCTAAGAAAGAACTGAACTTAAAAAACTTGTCATGGCTCTCATGATTCATCTGTCTGATTAACTAAACCACAATTAATGAGGAAGTCAGTAGATCTGCTATGTGTGTGCATGCATACACACATGTATTTTTATATTAGAAAGAAAGCCCACTGTTTAAAAAGGCATTCAAATTTTATAAATAGGTTTATCAGTGGGAAAGGCCAAATAGAGATATTTCTGTTGGGTTTTGTTTTTGATTGTTATCATAGTATTCTGTTCCCACTGAGTCAATCATGATTCCCTTCAGGAAAATATTAGCAAAAGTAATTCTTACCTGGGAAAAATATAATTGCACTTATCAAAATGCATGGCTAACGGATTAATTCACATGTCAAATGTAATCACATCCACAAAAAGTTTCAATAAAATCAGAATTCTAAGAGTAGACTTGTAATATGTGAGGCCCTGGATTTGGTACCCAGAACCAAATCCAGCAAAAACCTCAAGAGAAGTCATCTATAAAACATCTTCAAAATATCAGGTATTGGGAAAATTCAGCAAATCTATAGGTCTTTGGATTTTGTTTTTACTAAGAAATTCACTCTTTCAGATATAAAATCACACAATCTGACATGCTGTCAACATTTTGTTAGTATAAGATATTCAACCTGCATAGAATTAAAGCACTTGTGGCAAAAGAAAAAAATATTTGGACTAAAAAAATTTAAATCTGAGTCTTTAGGAAATAGAAAGTCAAAGTAGGACTAGAGAATAGCATGATGGAAGATACACTTGAAGATGTTTTTTCTGGTTCCAGAGAATGGAATGAACCAGAATGAGGAGAGGTGAAGCTAAGAGACTAGGCTTTCATAATTCAGGTGAGAGATGAACAATTAGGTCAGGACAATGGAAACAGAAAATAAGTACTGAGCTTGAGAACTATAATGAAAGCAGAACCACTGAGCTCAGAAAGTGATTCTATACCCCAGCAACGAGGTCAACAGTGGTGCCATTAGCCAAGATAAACGCTGAGGATGTGAGGGTAGTTTTCCAGAAAGGATTGGTTAGGGTTTGAGCCTAATGAAGTTAATTTGGTTAGGGAACTCACACTTGAAATCTTCAACATCAAAAGTGAATATATTCTAAAAAAGAAGTGAATATATTCTAATAATGAATATATTCTAAGAAAGAAGTGAACTTAAAAAGTCTCTAGTTCTCAAAAAAAGTATTATCTTACAATAAATCATAAATAAATCAAATAATTTCTACTATTCCTTTCAGGCAATCAAGATACTTTATACTGACATATTACATTAGTCTTCACATCCTATTGGTTTTCTTAACTGATCTAGCAAATTACCACAAATTAAGTGGCTTAAAACAACACAAATTTATTATTTTTCAGCTCTGTTGGTTAGAAATTCAATACAGATCTCACTGGGCTAAAATAAAGGTGTCAACAAGATTGGATTCATTTTTGGAAGTTCCAGGACAGAATCTGTTTCACTGCCTTTTCCCACTTCTAGAAGACAGCCACATTTCTTAGCTAATAGCTCACAAAATTGCTCACAATGAAGCCAGAATTAAAAGAGGCAGTCAGTATAGATAGGTACATCCGGTGGGACCTAGAAGGCCAATCTGAGTGAGCCTGGGAAGTTGGAGACTGCACCCTGAGGGACTGAAAAGCCTTCAGAGCCCTTCCACCACCCTATCAAGATAACCTGCCCCTGCTCCAACCTGTTGTTAAGGTAACCTGTTCCAGGAATTTCCCCTCCCTATAAGGAGTTATAAAGTTAATTAACTACTGTGTCCTGGGCTGCTCCATCCCACAGAGTATCTACTAGGCCTCATGAAGTATGCAAGAAAGAGAGAAATAAGGGCCAGAAATCAGGAAAACAAAGAAATCCAGGATACCCTCCCTTCTTGGGATACCAGAATACCAGCTATGGTCCCCTTATCTCTCCTAGGAGAAGTCTATGTTACCCCTTTTAAAATAAACTCTGCTTTATATGCTTGCCTTGGCATGTTTCTCTAATGTTATACTTCAACATGTGAGGGAGCAGAACTTGTCACCAGTAACTGGTGGTATCAACCCCATGGGTAGGGAAAAAAAGAGAGACAGGGACGGGACCAGGATTGTTATGTCCCCTTCAAGGGTACACATCCAATGACCTAACTTCTTCTACAAGTCCCCACTTCCTAAAGGTTCCAACCACCTCCATAGAGTGCCATAGGCTGGAGACCAGCACTTATTTACTTGTGGGCCTTTAGGGAACACATCTAAACCATACTACTATCTTATCTACTTTTCATAATTCCCTTACCTTCTAAGATGGTTAGGTCCATTATCAGGTGGTATAGAAGACTTATGATAAAAATTTAAAGGAGAGAGAAAATCCTTATCCTGTTTTTAAGACTCTCATAAGAGAAATCTAAATTTTTTTAGTGTTTGGAAGTTTAAAGGGGGGAATTTTTTGATAGTTGTGAGGCTGGGAAGGATGTCAATAGGTAGCCATTCTGAGTAACCCTATAAAGAAACATCATCTAACCAGTTCAGTGTTTGTGTGTGTAGTGAAGAATGTAGATAGATGCAGGGGAGGCTGCAAAGTAAAAAGCATTGTGTGACCTTGTAAATAATTTAACTGACCAAAGAGGGACCTAAATTTTGCCCTTAGTTTCTGAGAGGTAATCTCTAAACCTTAGAAATGTCTTGCCTAATAGATGTGTTTTGGCTTGATTGGTGCCTTGAGTCACCCCCCTGATACACAAAACAGAGTGATTTGTTATATGTGTTGGCAGAGGTCATAAGTAATCAGCTCAACCTAAGGAGGGAGTGGAGACTGAGATGAGTTACATAGGGAGTAAATTATGCCTATGTGATGGAGCCCTAGTAAAATCTTTGGGCACTAGATCTCAGGTATGCTTAACTGGTTAGCAATATTTCATGGTGTGTGTGTGTGTGTGTGTGTGTGTGTGTGTGTGTAAAGATGCCAATATATTTCATAGGATTTATATGTTACAATACTATATATATATATATATATATATATATATATATATATATATATATATCCCTATTGTTTCTATTGCTCTGTAGAACCCTAATACAGTTGCCTTCCTTAAAACCACTAAACTTTTAGTCAATGGAAGTTTTATGATCTTAACCAATGGAATTTTCATTTTATAACTCAGCTTATTCTCTGCAGCTTACTTTTCAATCTCAATATTGTTTCATTTTATTCATTCATTCATTCTAAACACATTTATTAAACTCCTACCATGTGTGCAGCATTATACTAGAATTTTAAGTAGAAAACAAAATACAGAAGATGCCTTTAAGTTCCTCACATGTTGATGGCATATGCTAAATTATTCCCTACTCTTTACTCTCATCCTCCAACAGCTCTCTAGCTATTTCATCTCTTCAGCACCCACAAATTCCAGTTACCTTTTAGTGTTACTTTACCCTATTCCTTTGAGAGACAGATCCATTCTCTCATCCTCAGCTATGGGCCAGTGTATCTTCCAAACCAAGTGTTATTTTATTTATTTTCCATTATTCTCAGAGCTCACTCCATTATTTACAAACCCAAGCAATCAGGTCATAGCTGCTGACTCCAACTAATCATCCTGATTTTCAGGTCTTGGCCATTCTAAGTGGTATATACCCAGGCCCCAACCTTCAGGGTGAAACTGAACAAACTGCAACCAATGATACCTTGGTGTTATTGTTTAAATAGCTTTGACCCTATTGAATCCTTAAAAGGATACCTGGAATCCCAGAGGTTGGCAGATCACACTTTGAGAACTGTTGTTTATCGAACTTAATAAACTCATATACATCTATGTAAACTATATTGTCTTACATAAATAAGCTGTGTGAGTATGTGTGTGTGTGTGTGTGTGTGTGTGTGTGTGTGTTTTATACTGGGGGTTGAAGCCAGGGGCATTCTACCACAGAACTATATCCCCAGACCTTTTTTATTTTTTATTTTGAGACAGGGTTTTACTAAGCTGCACAGCTGGACTTCAATTTGTGGTCCTCCCTCAGCCTCTAGAGTCATTGGATTTACAGGTATGTTCCACCACACCTAACTAAAAATAAACCTATTTGATTTAGAGATTTATACTTTAGAATCTAAGTGTTTCAACCACAGAAAAGATATCTACTTAATTAATCCTTTTCTCTTATTTCAAAATACAGTTGGCCTTCCATATTCACAGGTTCCACATTCATTAATTCAATCACAGATTGAAAATATTTGAGAAAAATTGCATCTGTAGTCGAATATGTACAAGACTTTTTATTGTCATTATTCTCTAAAAAATACAGAATAACTATTTACTTACCATTTATAGTACACTGGGTATTGTAAGTAATTTTGGATGGTAAAAGTATGGGAAGGATGTACATGGTTTATATGCAAATATTAAGGCACATTATATAAGGAATGTGATTTGTAGGTTTGGGTACCCCACGGATACTAGGAGGTGACTGTCTTTATCATGGAGCAGTTTTAACAATGATGGATAGACCAGCTGTTATGGTTTAGATATGGTGATCCCCAAAAGCTCACATGCAAGACAATGTAAGAAGGTTCAGAGAAGAAATGATTGGGTTACAAGTGCCTTAATCCAATTAGTGAATTAATGCCCTGATAGAGATTAACTGAGTGGTAACTGAAGTAGTAGGGTGTAGCTGGAGGAGGTGGGAATTGGGACATGGCTTTGGGTTATATATTTGTATCTGGCAAATGGAAACCTCTTGCTCTGCTTTCTAATCACTATGATGTGAGCTGCTTTCCTCTGCCACACTCTTCCGCTATGATGTTCAGCCTCAACTTGAGCCCTGAGGAATGGAACTGACCTTCCATTTTCCTATATAATTATAACATAACCATAAAAATCAAGGTATTAATATTGACACGCAGCTACCAGCTAACCTTCAGACCCCATTCAGGTCTTGTCAACTGTCCTTTAGAATAAGAGGATTCTATTCAAAATCATGTATTCATTTAGCTGTCATGGAATAATTCCTTCACTCTGAAACAGACTTTCTCAGTCAGTTTCTGCTCTTCTTGACTTTGACACTTTTGAATATTACAGACCAGTTGTTTTACAGAATGTCTCTCAAGCTTTTACTTCATATTTCTTCTTTTTTAAATTTGGGTTATGCAATGTTAGCAGAAAATAATAGAAGCAATGCAGTGTTCTTCTCATCACATCCTATCAGGGTGATTTCCCATGACCATGATGATGTTCACTTTGATTATCTGATTGAGATGGTGGCAGCTGGCTTCTCCACTGTGACATTACTTTCTTTTTCTTTTTCTTTTTTTTTAGCACTAGGGATGGAACCCAGAATCTTGCACATGCTAGACAAGTATTCTACCACTGAGTTTTAACCTCAGTCCTGATTTATTTTTTGTCCTTTTGAATTAATAAGTATTGTTTTTGTAGTTACACTGGAGCTGTTAAAGTATACTGTTTCTCACCAAAACTTTAATTTTATTAATCTATGTATTTAGAGCTTTGTGGACTCATGGCTTGCAATTTTATCCAATTGGTTATAATCCATCATTATCACTGTTTTGATGCTCATGTTGTCCCTTATTTGGTCAGTAGGGATGTCTTCAAGTGCCACATCATTCTTTAAGAATTTTCTTGTTTTCTGGTAAAACAAGAGGCTTAATGTTCATTTTGTATATTCCCTGCCCTACCTCTGTGATCAGACGTAACACCAGAGATTCTTGGTATTTATTTAGCTCAGGTCGAGTGCCCCTGAGTTCAATCCTTGGTTACTCACCCCCAATGATCAATGAGTTTCCGCTGCTCCTAAACTCTACCATTTCCAGAGAAAGGGAACACACACACACACACACACACACACACACACACACATGTACATGTGTATGTGTGTCTGTGTATGGGCATGCACATATTTACATCTCTCATTTAGATGTATGTCTAAAACTTTCTACATGTTGAAAATTCTACAGCTCATATCAAAACCTCCAATGCCAAACAAACATCACTTCTCCCACATGTGAAATCTGACTCTTATAAACTTACTATTTTTGCTGACTTTAATAACACCACTGCATATACCCTGTCATGGTTGGATGCCTACTTCATCCCACTCAGGCATCTATAACCTCTACCTTAATGCCCCCATGTGGAAGCTCTCTTCCTTCTTACCATCATACCAGTAGGCCTGGAAGACAGAATAAGTCAAAGAGAAAAATTCATAAACCTTAAATCTACTGAAATTACTTGCCAAGTTTCAGACTTTCTTGGAACTTATGATCCTTTGACTCCTTTCTTCTTTTTAATTCCCCCTTTTTTGAATGGAAATGTCTATTGATATGCCTGTCCTACCACCGCATTTTGGAAGCAGATGACTTGTTATCGAGTTTTACAGGTTCACAGCTTCAGAACTGAATTTTCTTTGGAACAAAAGATACATCAAGTCTTACCCATTCCTGATTTAGATGATACTTAGATAATACTTTATTATTATCTAAGACTTAAAAGTTGATATTAGAAACCGGGTACAGTGGCTCAGAAGGTTGAGGCAGGAGAACATCGAGTTCAACGTTCAGCAAAAGCAAGGTGCTAAGCAACTCAGTGAGACATTGTCTCTAAATAAAACATAAAATAGGGCTGGAGATGGGGCTCAGTGGTCGAGTGCCCCTGAGTTCAATCCTTGGTATCCCCCCAAAAAATTGATACTAGAATGCATTAAGATTTTAGGTGGGGCTGGGATTGTAGTTCAGTGGTAGAGTACCTGCCTAGCACATATGAGGCACTGGGCTTGATCCTCAGCACTACATAAAAAAAAATAAATAAAATAAAGGTATTGTATCCAAAAAAAGACTTTAGGGGCTGTTGGAATGAAAGTAAATGCATTTTGCATAGTGATTTAGGGGACCAGAGGGCAAAGTGGGCTGAATTGTGTCCCCCTGAAAGTCCTAATCCCTAATACCATTGAATATAGCTATATTTGGAGATAAGCTATATTTTATATATTTTAAAGAAGTAATGTGAGGTCATTAGTGTGAGTTCTAATCCAATAAGACTGTTGTCCTTATAAAAAGAGAAAATTGGGATGTAGACAAGAACAAAGGGAAGACCACAAAAGACAAAAGAAGAAGATGCCCAAATACAAGTCAAGGAGAGAGGAGTCAGAAAAAACAAACTCTACTAATGCCTTCATCTCAGATATCTAGTCTTCAGAATTGTGAAAAAATGAATTTCTATTTTTTAAGCTGCCCAGTGTGGTACTTTTTTATGGCAGCCCTCGTAAACTAACACACTACATCTGAATCTCAAAGGTATTCTCCAGAATGAAACTTCAATAGTTCATGTGTGGTTAACAATGACATACAGTGGTTGTACCTGCACATTACAATTGTTAGGAAACTAAGTTTCTGTCAGGAATTACTGGGGAATCCTCACTTTATCATTCACTAGTAGCACATTTTTAACAGTTGGTAAATTTCCATAGCCACAAAAGAAGTGAAGGGAACTTTAGAAGGCTGAGGCAAGAGGATGGCAATTTTGAAGCCAGTCTCAGACATTAGTGAGTACCTAAGCAACTTAGTAAGACTCTGTCTCAAAATAAAAAATAAAAAGGGCTAGGAATGTTGTTCAGTGGTTAAGCACTCCTGGGTTCAATCCCTGGTACCAAAAATTAAAAAGAAAGAAAAGAAAGTTTATCACCCACTAGGTATAACAGATGTATGAATGGTTGATAGTGATGGTAACATATAAAGAAAATGCACAATGTCAACAAACTATTAACACATAGAATCCAACATTTAAAAAGGATTACATATCATGACCAAGTAGCATTTCTACTATGGAAGCAAAGGTGGTTCATCATTCAAAAGTCAATCAATTAAATTCACCACATTAACAAAGTAAAGGAGTAAATTTCTTTAAAATATATCATATAGTCCCCATCAATAGATGCAGAGAAAGCATTTGACAAATTTCCACATCTCTTCAGAAAAATTCTCATTAATATAAGTGGACTTCCTTCAATATGACAAATAGATCAATGAAATGTTAAAGGCAATCAATGAAAAACATACAACTAACATCATACTTAAAGGTCAAAGGCAATTTTTCCTCTAAAATAAAGAAAAAGGCACAGATACAGCCTCACCACTTCTATTAAACACAGTCCTAATGAAAGTCCCAGCTGGTATAACAAAGCATGAAAAAGAACCAGCAAAAGATATATATTGGAAAAGAATTTGTTCCCTTTGCAGATGACCAGGATTGTATGCACAGATGATTCTAAAGGATCTACAAAAAACTACTAACATTAATAAGTGAAATCACCAAGGGCATAAGATAAACAGTTAATATACAAAAATCAATTCTATTTCTAGATGCTAGCAAAAGACAATTGAAAATATATTTTAAATGCTATTTGAAATAGCAAGGAAAACACTATGAAATTTGTAGAAACAAATTAACAAACCCGTACACTTTAGCAAGTCCAGTGCACCGAAAACAAAATATTGCTAAAAAATCTAAATAAGTGGAAAGATCTGAAATATAATAGATTGAAAACTCAACATGGCTAAGGCATCAATTATCCCCACAATTACTCTATATACTTCATTTATTCCAATAAAAATCTCAGTATTTTTTGACAAGTTGATTCTGAAATTTATATGAATGCAAAGAACCTAATATAGTCAAAGAGGGCTGGGGATGTGGCTCAAGCGGTAGCGCGCTCGCCTGGTGTGTGTGCGGCCCGGGTTCAATCCTCAGCACCACATACCAACAAAGATGTTGTGTCCGCCGAGAACTAAAAAATAAATATTGAAATTCTCTCTCTCTTCTCTCTCTCTCACTCTCTCTTTAAAAAAAATAATATAGTCAAAGAAGCATGAAAAAATAAAGTTGGACAACTTCCTCTATTTCAAGTCTTTCTTATCAGCTAGAGCATATTATGATATTAGCATAAGGACTGAACAGTAGAACAAAAATAAAATCCAAAAATAGACCCTTACTAATACAAGGCCATTTAGTAGAGAAAAGTTATTTCAATAAATGTTGCAGGATTGAATGGATGAGAACTGAGGTATGATTCATCTTGTGGCAAATTCCTCTCTATGAACCTGTGAAACCATAAAACAAATTGTATGCCTCCAAAATACAATGGTATGAAACACATAGGATAAGACAGTACTATTCAGAAATGGATTAACAGGCAAGTAAAAAGGAGTCATACATGCTCCAAGCAAATCTGAAATTTAGTATGGAAAAACTGCTCAAGAATAATCCCCTTGGACTTGATATTCTATCTTCCGGGCCCATCAGACTCTCAGTCCTGAATAGCCGTTAACAATCAGGAGTGGTTTTGCCTTCCTTTCACCATCCACAAAAATTAATTCAAATATATCAAAGCTAAAACTCTAAAGTTTCTAGGGAAAAAAGCACTTAAGGGAGATACTAATTTTTCCTTAGGCTGCTAAACAATAACCATGAAATTAAAAAGAATAATAAACTCTACTTCATCCAAATTAACATTTTCTACTAAACATAGGAACAATTCTGAAAATGAGAAAGCAAGCTAAGATGGGGAAAAATATTCTCCATGTAAATATTAAACCATGAAAAACTAATTAATGGTTATTTAAACTCAAAGTATGTGTCTTGTGGAGTGGGGGTTTGCTGCAAAGGGGCATCAGGAACTTTCCAAGGTGATATAAAATATTCCATACCTTGACTGAAGTGTTAGTTGAGCAAGTGTGAACCTTGTCAAAGTTCATGGATCTATACATTTAAGTTTTACGTGCTTCATTGTAAATAAAATATACATAAATAAAAAATAAGCATGGGGGGAACACATTAAGAAGCTCTGGAAATGTATAGTCAATTTTTAGTCTGTGAGTGGATCATCAGCAAGCATAAAGTAAAACTAATTTCTATTTTGTTATAAAATAAATATAATTCTTTTCTGACCACTTTACCTTCTTAATTATACAAGTCCTGGCCAATATTAAGATTTACTTGGCATTCACTAAGAATACACTAATTTGGACAACACAAAGAGTAAGCATGAAAATATGCCAAATAGTAACAAAAAAAAATGTCTTAGAACTAAAATCCAATGAAATATAATCCACAGTAAGATTACCTGTTGAGCCTACAGAAAAGAACAATAGGTGGGTAGGGTACTTGGATTTTAATAATTCTGGCTCTATTAGCCTTCCAGCCCATCTCTACCTCAAACAGTATTCAATAACTTGTAATTATAATTATTTTAGATGATTATAACTAAAAACAGTAGATATTATTATTTAATAATTCTAAACAAAAATCAATAACGATGCATTCATTCCAGGTTTTTTGTTTGTTGTTTGTTGTTGTTGTTTTCCATGATTCAGTGAAAGCGGGCTTAGTGTCCCTCACTGGGCTTAGGCTCTGAGGTTACCGTAGTTGAGAAGACACGGTCCCCATGGTCAAGAGAAGCGTGGTTTCAACTCCTCCAGAAGGTCGGCCACTCACAGACATCAGGTTGGTCCCACGTCAGCCCAAGGCATTTTCGGTAGGCGGCAGCCTCTGACCTGTGCTTCTTTCTTTCTACAAGTTAGCACCAAACAGAAAGCAACTCCCGCTCCAGCCAGGAGGCGGCGGCCCGCATTTGACGCGACTCGAGACTCAGCCGAGGGGGCGCTCTCGTGCAGCTCTCGGGCCGCGCTTCTCCAAACGGAACCATCAGGTTTGGCCACTGATTTCTGGGGGGTTTCGTAAAGGGCGCGCACCCGGACCTTCCCGGCTTCCGTATGGGTTGCTGTTGCAGGGCTCGGGATGGAAGGAAGCGACGAGTGAGAGCGTTGGCTTCCTGCGGGAGACTCCGCCCCTGTGCTACTTCTTGCCGGTGCTCAGGCCAGTCTTGCACTTTGTCGGGCGTCCGGGAAAGACCGGGGGACGATGGTACAGATGGAGACACAACTGCAGAGCATTTTTGAGGAGGTGGTGGTGAGTGCATCTACCGGCACCCTGGGATTGTGGCTCAGGAGCGGGTGACAGAGGCAGCCTCAGGAACTCGGCCTGGGCAACCTCCTCTTCAGCCTCTCCTTTGTTTTGACACCAAGTGTGATTGCAAGGGATTAGTGATTCTCAAATTGCTGTCAGATGGAAGTGTCCTTTTGAATTCACAATCCCTTTGGGGACAGATCTAAGTGGTATTGTTAGTTTCAGCGCGTTGCTGATTTAGGTGACTTGCTCTTTGCCGCGTTGTAAATATTTCGAGGGGGAGCCCTCTCCTCTTTTATTCGGGTAGTTTACTTGTTTTATTTTGCTTTTTACAGAAAACGGAAGTCATAGAAGAGGCTTTCCCCGGGTATGTGCATGGAAGATTTTTGTGGTTTTAATGGGATTATGTCGTTGTAAGATTTTACTTACATTGGCGTGGAGGGTTATAAGATCCACTATTCTAGTTATTTAATTATCTTTTTAAAACTAGCGGCAAATAATTGATTTTTGCTCTTATAGGATGTTTATGGATACCCCGGAAGATGAAAAAACAAAACTAATTAGCTGTTTGGGGGCCTTCAGACAGTTTTGGGGTGGTCTTTCTCAGGTGAGCACTGCATTTTTAATACATTCAGCCAGTGATTGTCGGCCCCTTTCATTTTTACATTTATTTTGATGTTGCTGTTAAGATCTTTTAGTAAAGGAAAAAGTAGAACTGCCATCCACTTTTATTCTGGTTTCCATTTTGTTTTTAAGTTGTATACTTAAGGGGGTAACAGAATTCACATTGATGACAGCACTATGGGAGATGTTTTTAAAACTCTTTTGTTAGTCTATATAAAACTATTTTCATGCTATTTTGGCTTAGTTAGTACACTTGAAAATTTTCCGGTAATAGATAAAAATTTCCTTTATTTACTCCCCAGTAAAAAAATGCACAACAATGATACAAAGACTACAGTAAAGATTCAAAGATGCTACAGTAAGGATACAGATTTTCTATAATAAACATATGAAGACATTATAGTAAAATTGGGAAAAGTAGCAGTAAACTTAGTAACAAAGAATAACCACTAGAATATCTTCTCATGGTTTACCATAGGTGGGAAATGAGATCTGTATGCTTGTGAGCCACAGGTGGTAAGATTTGCTACTCAGATGTGGATCATATAAATATATAAATATAAATACATTTATATTTAAAATTTTTATTTTAACTATTTTCAAGTAGATGTCTTTATATCATTCAAAATACAAATGATAAAAAAGGATGGATCCAGTGACCAATCTGTCTCCTGTCTTTCTTAGCTAAGTCACCTGTTCTTTTCCAATCTGTAGCTAGTATTCTATTTTTTTCTTCTAAAAGTAAGTATTTTTAATAGAATCTTTTTTTATTCAGTGCCTGAGATAGAACCCAGCGCCTCACACATGCCATGCATGTGCTCTATTACTAAACTACATCCCCATCTCAGAATCATTTTTCTGGAATTGTTGCATATTACTTGCATTGCTCATTAATTAGCACCTTTTTTCTCTTAATAATTTCTGGGGGTAATTCCATATCAGTCCATTAAGACTGATTCTTTACTTTCTTATAGCAGTATAATAGTCCATATATGTACGTACCAAGCCTCTACTAGATGACATGTAGATTACTTTTTAACTTTTCTACTTTAAACAGTGGTATAGTGAATAATATTATACATAAGACATAAAATAAATTTCTGGAAGTAGTATTTTTGATTACATATATATGCTATTTTTTTATGGACACAATATCTATTTTTATTTATTTTATGTGGTCCTGAGGATTGAACCCAGGGCCTTATGCATTCGAGGCAAGCTCTTTACCACTGAGCTATAACCCCAGCCCCAATATATATATAATTTTTATAGAAATTGCTTAAATTGCCATACTGGTTAGTTCTCCTTACACCCATGTATAAGAGTGTCTATTTTTTATAGCCTTATAATAGAGATTTAGTAACTTTTTGGTCTTTGTTATACAATCGACACATGAGAAATTTTATCTCAGTATAGTTTTACTTTGCATTTCTCTCAGTAGTATTGAGCATCTTTCAAACATTTGAGTATTTTAAATTCATTAAAAATTTTATGATTTAAGGTAGGGCTCTTGTTTTCAAGAAGATTATATTCTAATGGGGGAGCCAGAAATACAATTGGTATTTTAACAATCATGGTTATATGTACGATAATGGAAGTGTTTGTAATGACAGAGAAGCAGGACTTATAGTCTCTTCTTGAATAGAGATTTTTTTGAGATATCCTAGAAGACAAACTTTGATATGAGCCCAACTTTTTGATATCAAACTTATAAGTTTTGCATGTCAGAAATTTGATATGTCATTGGACTTTTAGTGGGCTCTTCTTTGGGGTTCTAGGGATGAGACTCACACTGAATTTTCATGAGGCTAATGTACTAATCCATAATAGATTTTTTTTTTCTTCCAGTGGCAGAAAATTTTATATCTAGCAGTAAGGGCACTGCTAACAGTACCTTATGTAGTTTGTTTTGACCATGAATGTTAATGAAAGCCTAACTACTTTTGGAGGTCCCATACAGTAAATGTAGAAATTTAACCTTTATAATTGCAAGATGTTACACTTAATTTAACAAATAATAAGTCTGAATTTTTTCATCTTGCTTTTTTTTTCATCTTGCTTTTTCATCTGTAAGTGGATGAAAATATTTTTCATGATAGATGAAAATACTTTCACAATGAAGTATTTCATTCATAGTCTTGATATGCTCCCAGGTGTAGTATTATCTATTATTAGTTATAAAGTGTAATTTTAGACCTAAAATAATTTTCTAATTTTCCAGGAGTCTCATGAACAATGTATCCAGTGGATTGTTAAATTTATTCATGGCCAGCATAGTCCTAAAAGAATTTCTTTTCTTTATGACTGCTTAGCAATGGCAGTTGAAACTGGTCTCCTTCCACCCAGGTATGTTAAATGGTGGGTGTGAGCAACCTAAAGTATTTTCTTCTTTATACATTTTGGGAAATTGGTTAAGGTGTTCTTGTACAAAGATAAGGGAATAAAGAAGGAAATGAGGATGCTCAAGTGACTGGGAAAAATAAGCAGCTCTTTTTCATAGTCTCTTACATACTTATACTTTAATGTGGCTAAGGCTGGAGTTATGACAAATGCTTCTGCACAGATACTTCTATGTTCATCTGAAATTTCCTCTGGAATTCTCAGCCAGAACCTATACATGCCCTCACCTTGTGACCTGAACTTTCTCACAGCTTGTGAGGTCTAAGAGAAAGCTTGCAAAACAGGTTTAGGAAAAGAAATTATCCCATATCCTTGTGGCCATAGTTTTAGGCCTATCCAGATCTAAGGAGAGAAAATGTAGACCCTTCCTCTACCTCTCCAAGGGAGGAGAATTAGTGTTATATTTCAGAAGAGCATGTGAGGTTGAAAATCTTGTTGCACACCATCTTGGACAAATACAGTCTGCCACTAGCTGGTAGATGGTAAACACTTAACCAAAAGTTTTGATAATTTTATTTCTCATAAAAATATGGTGAGTAGTACTTCTATTTGGTATTTTTTTATATAAGCAAAAATAAATGTAAAAATATAAAATGTTATATATGATCTAAAAGTATACTTAAGTAATAATGCACTTTCATGAAATATATTTGATATGTTAAATATAATACCTATAGTACACAAATTATAGCTATTTGTGAACTTTCAAAATTACATATTGTACCTGGAATGAGTATTTCTTTTTTTTTTTTTTTTTTTTTAATAGGATGGTTTGTGAATCTCTCATAAACTCTGACACTCTTGAATGGGAAAGAACACAGCTTTGGGCCTTAACATTTAAACTAGTTCGGAAAATCATTGGGGGAGTGGATTACAAGGTATTTTTTTTTTTTAATTATAAGAAGTTGTTTACACACAAAATTAATTTTTCAGTATATACATATACACAATTTTCAAGTGACAGAAACAAAGCAAGAGCATTTACATAATGTGCGTATTTTAAGGATATAAGATTATTCTGTTTTTCCCAACTTTTCTTCATTTTCTTCTAAAATTCTTAAGATACAGGTAGCTAATATGTTTTTTTTTTTTTTTTTTTTTTTTTTACAATGCAGTAGGGAAGTCACAAAGCAGAATTTGTGTTCCTTCATGCCTCTAGTCTTCTAATGTTGGAATATAAAGAGCACAGAATACGGATGTGTGGAACTGAGAATGGACATGGGCATTAATTGATAAAGGAAACAAGCCCTGCTTCACTTCCACCTTAATTTCCCTTGGACTTATGTTGTTTCTTAACTAACATCCTGAGTTCTCTGCTCTTGACAAAGAACAATATACAATCTCTAGTTGCATTTTATAATATAGTTCAGGAGCTCTGTAGATGCAAAAGCCATTTTGCTTCGTGGAAGCACTTTCGATATTGTTCTTTTCCAAAAATTGTCTATAACTGACCATATGCTTTATGTCTGCTTGTTCTCTAATCTGAAACGACTTATCAAATTATGATCTAACACGTGATTATTGGCTTAAATCATTATTTCACAAAAAATTAATTCTAAGTAGGTGTTTTGGTTATTTGCTTTTTACTCAGGCTTACCAGTTTTTGCCCTCTGTTTACTTGTATGGTGTTTTATCATTATTCTTCTGTGTGTATTCCCTATCTTTAGAACTTGGAAACAGAATTTATACTCAATAAATACATGTGGAATGAAATTTCTTCTCTGTATATCAGATAATGCAACTGGTAGATATGTGGAGATAAACAGAAAAGCTTTGTTGGATATGTTTGAGAAATTAGGGTATGTGAACAGTAAGAAGGGGAATAAAACTGCAATATTTTTAAAGCAGTGAGT
Organism: Spermophilus citellus; assembly: GCF_964194105.1. Classification (NCBI taxonomy): domain Eukaryota; kingdom Metazoa; phylum Chordata; class Mammalia; order Rodentia; family Sciuridae; genus Spermophilus; species Spermophilus citellus. The sequence goes on along the minus strand of NC_138186.1, from coordinate 138,747,110 downwards.
AAAGAGTCATCTGCCAGAATGCTTATAATTGCTACCCACAGATTTCAGAGTGTTTTCAAGACCTGCTCAAATTCTTTCCTTCTTTTCTCTTCTTGATACTGGGAATTGAATCAAGGGCTGCTTTACCCCTGAGCTATATCCCCAGTGCTTTCCAAAACTAACCTGCCTCAGCCTCCTGAATCACTGGGATTACAGGCATGCTCCATTATGTCCAACATCTTCAAATATATTTCTGTACATTACATAAGCAAAGCTTTTTTTGACCTTTGTAATAGTAAGAAACTCCTCTAATGTTTGGAGGGCCAAAAAAAATTAATTTTTATTTATAAGTGACTTTCTTTCTTTATATTGCAAGACGATATTTTAGATTTTCACTTTGAAGCATGACTCCTCTCTAAGATTAGCATTATGGACTTAAATGTTAACTCTGCTTAAGAAAATTTTTTTTATTATAAGAAGTTATGTGACCTTAAAAGGAGTACATAATCCTGAAACCTTTAAATGTCTTAGCTAACACTTGGATATTACTCAGTCTGTATCTTTTTTCTTTTATCAGGGTGTTCGAGATCTCTTAAAAGTGATTTTGGAGAAAATCTTGACAATTCCTAATACAGTGAGCTCTGCTGTTGTACAGCAGCTGCTAGCAGCAAGAGAGGTAATTTAGACATGTTGAAATTCATTGATCATATCCTCAAAAAAAGCCTAAAAAAGTTTTGTTTGGGTCTATGCTTTTAAATTTATGATAATTTTAGAATGTTTTATTTCCACTCCCACCAAAATTACTTTTATTTTTAAAGATGGTGTTTCAATTTTATTAGATTTCAAAAGGAATTTTAAAATTTTAACTTAAGTTTTTTAATTGTAAAAACAACACTATAGATATTAAAGTATTTAAAATTATTATAACATCTTCAGTCTATGAATCACTTAAAAGATTTTCTTTTTTTTATTTTATTTTTTTTTATTGGTTGTTCACAACATTACAAAGCTCTTGGCATCATATTTCATACATTAGATTCAAGTGGGTTATGAACTCCCAATTTTTACCCCAAATGCAGATTGCAGAATCACATCGGTTACACATCCACATTTTTACATAATGCCATATTAGTGATTGTTGTATTCTGCTACCTTTCCTATCCTCTACTATCCCCCCTCCCCTCCCCTCCCATCTTCTCTCTCTACCCCATCTACTGTAATTCATTTCTCTCCTTGTTTATTTTCCCATTCCCCTCACAACCTCTTATATGTAATTTTGTATAGCAATGAGGGTCTCCCTTCATTTCCATGCAATTTCCCTTTTCTCTCCCTTTCCCTCCCATCTTATGTCTCTGTTCAATGTTAATCTTTTCTTCCTACTCTTACTCCCTGCTCTGTTTTTAGTTGCTCTCATTATATCAAAGAAGACATTTGGTATTTGTTTTTTAGGGATTGGCTAGCTTCACTAAGCATAATCTGCTCTAGTGCCATCCATTTCCCTGCAAATTCCATGATTTTGTCATTTTTAGTGCTGCGTAATGCTCCATGAGTCCCGCGCCACTCCTGATTCCCTCGTTCTGGCTATCCTGCTCACGGGAAAGCTGGGAGAGGGGAGGGGCCCTTAAGGTTTCCCCACTGTGTGGAGAGGGAAGGCTAGGGGATTACACACCTGTTGTCGCTGGTTTCAATCAAGTTATCTCCTCCGCCATGTTTTGGTGACGTCAGTTCTCCGCCATGGTGGTATCCCATGCAAATGGTGACAGTTTGTTCCCTTTGCAGGGTGACCAAGGCAATGGGTGGGTCCTAACTGTCTCTCCCAGCCCTGTTTCAATCCTGTGGCCACTGCCTATGAAGGCTCGGTTGGCATTTACTTCTGTAGGATCAGAAGGGCTGACCAGTTGTTTCGGCGGGATCATTAGTGCTGAGTCATAGCGGTTTGGCTGCGAGAAGCAGGCGAACGAGAGCTTGAATGCAGCCGATCCCGGCTCCGTGTGTGTTCTGAGAGGCCCGGACTGTTCGCCCCAGATCCACGTCAGCTCTGCATTGCCTAGTGATCCTGAGCAAACAGCATTTAGACAGTTTACGACTCCCTATGCCCGCGCAGCTGAAGAGGTCAGAAATTTGATCTCTCCGCGCCTGCCGCCATGTTGTAAAAGATTTTCTTGATTTGTAACTTATTTCATAAGAATTGCTATTTTGATCTATTGCTCTCCTAAATCTATGAATATTTAAAGCAGTTTTAATGTATTTACTATTAGTCAACATTTCATTCTATTGTTTATTATTCTTCATTTTTAGATGTTCTTTAAGCGCTTTCCTTCATGTTACCACTGAACCCAATAAGTCTATGAAATAATATATCTTTTTTTTAACAAGTAAAAATTGTTTGTGTACATTATAAAATGGCCGAATCAGGTTGTTCAGCATAGATTACCCCATGTATTTATATTTTTGTAGTGAGAATAGTTTAAAATTTACTTTCAGCAATTTTTAAGTATATAATATATTATTATTATAGTTACCATAATGTATAATAGGTCTCCTGAATTTGCTCTTCCTGTCTAACTGTAGCTTTGCCCTTTGATCAACATCTCCCAAAAAAAAGTAATTTAAAAAAATTTTTTAAATTAATTTTATTTTTTTGGTGGTGGTGCTAGTGTATCAAATGCAGGGCCTCATGCTCTGCCACTGATCTACATCCCCAGCAAATCTTTTTACTTTTTAATGTCCTTTATTGTTGTTGCCATTGTTGTATTTAAAGAGCTTACATGTGTGACTAGTGAAAAATAATGTTGCCCTTTTATTTTTCTTAGGTTATAGCATATATCTTAGAAAGAAATGCCTGCTTATTACCAGCCTATTTTGCAGTCACAGAGATCAGGAAACTATATCCTGAGGGAAAACTTCCACACTGGGTAAATTTTATGTTTTCCAAAATTTTAAAAGAAATTTTAATCAAAAATAGGTACATGTTATTATTTTTATGCTTATTTTTTTAAGTGTTTACTTTTATCCTCAGATAATATGTATTTTTTGTCATTATGTATTTCTTTCATTTCCCCATTGAACTTTTGACATAGTTTTTATGCCATTTGTTAAAAAACGATACAGTTACATCAAATGGCTAAGGATTTGTGGTGTGACTTGGTTTAATTCAGGGACAGATGAACAGGTAAATAATTGTTTGGAAGGAAAAAAAAAGGAGAGCTAATCTTTGAGTAATTATCATGTGCTAGGCATTAATTAACTCTTTACATGTAATCTTGATCTTATTTGTTTTCTTTCTTTCTTTCTTCTTAGTTACTTGGAAACCTAGTATCAGACTTTGTAGATACCTTCAGGCCCACGGCAAGGATAAACTCCATATGTGGTAGGATTGTAATTTAAAATATACTAAATAGTACCTGATTTTTAGTGATCTGATTGTTGAAGAAAGCTGAAAGATAGTTTCTTATACATACGTGTGTAGATGGCTTGTCATTTTAGTAACTCTCTAGGAGCTTAATAATAGCCTTATACTTGTTTTCAAGTACTTGTTGTGTTGTTTATAGGAATGAAAAAGCAACTATGTGGAATGGGTTTAAGTTTCAAACTAAAAGAAGATGTGTTTCCTGGTAGTTAGAAAGAACTTTGAATCTCTAGACAACTGGAAAACTCAGCAGACCTATCCTTCTGTGAAATAGTCATGAGAGTATGACCCTTTGTCATTAACACCTTTGTCCTTCATTGCATTTATTTAGTTTTACATTTTCTAGTATTTTGTTTTGATTCTCTGGTCTTTTAAAAATAACCTTTGGTATGGCAATCTATGTAGTGCACAAATCTACACCTAAGTATACTTTTTCTAAAAATTATGGTGGCCTTAGAGCTCTCTGGGAATATAGATCATATTTATTCTGTGATCAAGTGTAGATCACTTCCTGTGAGCCAGGTACTATCTAGACACTAGAAATGCAAAAAAAAAAAAAACCCAAAAAAAAAACCACCAAAAACTAGATAGATAAGTCTGAGGCTTCTAGGTTCTATAACTGATCACTGATGTCATTTAATGAAGTAAAGTAGTTTTTGAAAAGCATGATGTTGAGTTATACTTAAGACATGTTGAGTCTGAGGCAGGCCTGTGGGATATTTAGGTGACAGTATTCATTTGTCAGATATATGAACTGATGGTCAAATGCTACATCTAAAGCTTCTAGGGACATCTTGCATAAAGTTAATCATATTGACTCTTGACCAGGGTTCTTAAACTTGATATAGGGCCATCTTTTAAATATTTTAAGCTTTTGTGCTACACAGTCTTGCAACTATTCAACTTTGCCATTATACTGCAAAAGCTGCTTTTTTTCTAGTAAAACTTTATAAAAAGAGATGGCAGGCTAACTTCTGTTGGACAAAATGCAACATTTTGAGTTTGGAAGACCTGTACAAATTGATCTTCATCCATCTGGACAAAATATAGGGCAAAAAAATATTTCTACACTTCAGTCTCTTTAAGACATTTTAAAAACCATTTTTAAACCAGTACCTGGTTCAGCATATATAGATATTTAGATATTTGTGGAGTGAATGAAGGACCTGGCACTGCTGTGTTCACATTTACTTTAAGAAATTTTTGTGCTACATACAGGCCGATGCAGTCTTCTACCAGTTGTAAATAACTCAGGTGCTATTTGTAATTCATGGAAATTGGATCCTGCAACTCTTCGTTTTCCTTTGAAAGGCCTTTTGCCATATGATAAGGTATGTTGTTAAATAATTATATTAAACTTCTGGTCCATCTAACAGTATTCATCTAGATTGTAAGATATGTGATGCCATCATTGTCTCTTTGTGGTCTGAACAAGTAAATATTGTACAAAGATTTATGGTTTTTCATGTTATTCCATCATCCAAATATATTCTACCACTTATGCTATTTTATTTGTGCTTCTGTGGTCTATAAATACTTGAAGATAGAACACACAAATTTTAAAGTGATTCTTAGTTAAAAAAAAGTGGTATGACCAGGATTTGATTATTCCTAAACTATTACTTTAGTGAGCAAGTCTTGAAGATTGGACTGATTACTTTTTTGGGGTGTAGAGTTGCTCTTACAACTCTTATCCACAGTAAACCAACTCTTGTTATAAAATATTCTTCATTAAACAGTCACTTTGACTACTCTGTTTAAAAATGATCCAAGAAATCCTTTAAAACTAGTACTTGAGAGGCTGGGGTGTGACTCAGCAGTAGAGTACTTGCCTAGCACCTGTGAGGCCCTGGGTTCTATCCTCAACACCACATATAAATAAATAAATAAATAAATAAATAAATAAATAAATAAATAAAGAAGGTTTTGTGTCCAACTATTTTAAAAAAAGAAGAAAACACTAGTACATGAAGTGAATGCTTATGTTTATATGCCCTTTTTGCAGATATTTTACTATTAAAATGAAAAAAGGATCAGACTCTGGTAGCTGGGGTACAATGAGAGACTACAGCCTAATAGGAGTGAATTTACAAGAAAAGAAAATTTCAAGAGATTTATTGTAGTAACTATTGCTAAGGGTTTTATTGTTTGTTTGTTTACCTTACAATTATAATAGCAGAAGTTTTAAAAGGTTTTCTTAAAAATCAGTACATATAGAACTTCTTCCTTCCTTCCTTCCTTCCTTCCAGCCAAGAGACCTATAAAAAATAAAACCAAGCTAACAATATGCAAATAATACTTAAAATAAAATTTCCATTTACTGTATTAACACATTGTCTTCAACAAAATAGACATAAAAAATGATGTACTTTAGAAAACTTACTCAAAAAACAGTCTGGCATGAATGGAAGAGTTAGAATAAACTTAGAATGAAATCTTCCTAAATTATTATATTTAATAAATGTTAACATTTTAAAATTAATATATTTTAGGTATAGGCCAGCTAAATTAACAAATACGAATTTATCTATATCTCTGAAAATTCGTATATTTAAGTGCCAAAAAGTAATCTTGGCAATCTTATTAGGGAACCAGGAGACTGATCCTTTTATATTCAAGGCATATTGAATAAACTTTCATGTTAGTCATTTGGAAAAATGGCTGTAAACTCTGAAAAATATTTTACTTTTAAAATGTACCTTTTGGTATTAATTATTGTAAACTAGATTTGGTTTTCAGAAATTTTGTTTATATGCTTAGAAACTTTAGAAAAATTGACTGTGAGGTTTTTACATAAAGGAAGCAAAGGTCTTAATGATGTTTCTCTAAAGAGACATCATATAGGAAAAAAATTATATAAATTGACATTGTGAGACTCTAAAATTGAAAACTGTTCACCTTTTATTTTTTTAGGAAAGTAGAGGGGGATGTCCACTAGGGAAGGGGATTAAAAGACCTGGTATCTTTATCTTTACCCTCTGTAGGACCTACAGCAAGTCTCTTCTCTGAGGTTTTTAAATGAATGGTGGGAACAGATTGACTATAACCACTAAAATCCTATAATTTTTTTTTCCACTAGATTCTGCCTACTGTGGGAAGGTAACAAGTGCCATTAGAGGATTTTTTAAAATCTCATTTTCAGATCATTTGCATTAATGCTTTATGTTTATCTTGAAGCAATAATTATTTTTTATTTTCTTTAAAGGATCTATTTGAACCACAGACTGCTTTGTTGAGATATGTATTGGAGCAGCCTTATTCCAGGGATATGGTCTGCAATATGCTAGGTTTAAATAAGCAGGTACTGTACTATGCTGGAAACTTAGTAAAATCTGCATAGAATCTGCACTATTCTTTTCTCTTTTCTTCGCTATAGCTAACTGAGCAAAACAGTTAAGAACTCTTTGGTGACTTTTTTTAGTATACAGTTTGTTAAACAGTATATTGTTTATTATTTATATATTGCTTTAAAAATGTTTAAATTAAAAAGGTGATATTTTTAAAGTTGGTTTATTTTGCATTGCTTTTTTTTCTATAAGGCCAGTTTCAAGTATACCTTTTGCCAGAGAAACCTACACATGACTTAACCAAAGTTTTTTACATTTTTGTTTGTTTGGGTCTCTATTTTTGTGACCCTGGTATCTTCAGTGTGGCCTCCTTGCTGATTTTTTTTTTTTTTTTTTTTTTTTTTTTGATGTGTGTTTTGTTGGTTTTGGTGGTTTAACATGTGGGAGGGTTTGTGCTGACTCTGGGTTCCTTGAGGCTGGCCTCATAGTCACTGTTTTGTCTTTTCTTTTTTTCTTCCTTTATTTTTGTTCTGTCCTGTCTTGTCCTGCCCATCCTCCAATGCTCTAGACCTTGAACATTGCTCAGGTATGTTCACAACCTTACTGTTGTATTGTGACTAACGATACGCTGGCCGCTTTGTAGCCACTGATTCCATTTAGAGAATACGTGTATGGTCGGGGCTTGAAATTGGCAGGACCATGCTGAGACCAAGGCCACTAAAAAAAATTAAAACTTCTTGGGATATGAGAGTTATTTTTGGTGGATGGTTTTTTGTTTTTGTTTTTGTTTTTTTGGTGTTTGTTTTTTTAAATATTCTTATTTTTTTGAGAGACAACACCTGGCACTCAATAAAGCCTGTCACTTTTTGATGGGTTATTTTTCCTTCCCACTCCATTTTAATATTTTCATAATTTAGAGCAAAAGCTAGCCTGATGGAATTTTCAGAGATGGAAAGATTTGTGGTAGCCTCTATCTTTCCAGGCTATTAAAACAAACAAATAAACAAACAAAAAGAAAAACTTATGTTGCTTTGTCTTAAAAACAAATTTAAATCAAAACAAAAAGAGATAAAAGCACTTTAATAGAGCTTCGCTGCTTTTAAAAGTTGGAGTGGTAAGCTTTATACAGGGAAGTCTTTTTTGGAAACATGGGGATTGACAAAGAAATGTCACACTCTTAGGTGACCCCACACCTCTTGACAAACACCCTTCTTTGTCAGTCTTTGCCAGATGTGTCCTCCTCCTAGAGTGGGCTCCTCTCAGTTGCAGCTCACTTATGGTGGGGGAATAAACACTATGGCCATACTTTACAAGCCAAACTCTTATGCAGTCCCAAGTCTGTTCCAGGACTTTTCACCTTTGAGATTTTAATCAAAATAGTGGTTCCAATTATTTTTGTTAAAAATTTTTGAGCCCAACATATTAAAATAGACCAGCTTTTTTATTTTAAAAAGACATTCTTGTTCTAGGTTATATAAAATAGCGTTACTGTTTGCAATACTATAGTGAAGGTTGTGCCAGTGCTTCCATTTATAAAGCCCTATTTTTAAGGACATATAGCTTGGCCATAAAACTTGCTCAGTGTTGAAACTTTGCATGCCAAACCTCACCCTAGTAGCAATATCTCTCTTATTATTTTAAGTTTTTTCTTCTGAAAAATTCACCAAGTTTCCTTGTTTGGACAAGCCTTTGTACATGTGAAATTGAAACTGCTTCACCACTAGAGTATCAGATAGTTTACTTCAATATAATCTGTCAATTTAACTTCTTAAATATCAAGTTATTAGTTCTGGTCAACTTTCACTTGAGTTAGAGGTAAGTATTCAGCTAACTTTGGAAGAATGCTAGCATCATGCTATGTCATAAAATAATTTTTGCAATGAACTATAAGTCACTCGACTCAATTTTTTTACAGATTGGTGGATAAATGTACCCATGGTCATTTGAGCTGAAGTACCTTACCCCAGATATTTTAGCTATCCATACCCTTTTTTCTTTCGGGGGCAGCTCAAAGTGTAAATTGACAAAACAATTCAGAGAAAAGTATTTCTGATCTGATTATTTCAATAACAAGTTTCAACCTAAAAAAAGTTTATGACTAAGACATAAATCCATAAAAAATAAAGTTTATAATGGAAATGCTGACAGAACATTATTAGTATTGGTCCCACTGTAGTGTAAACATTGTCAAAAATTCACAATTCATCAGTAATTGTTTTCATAGGAAACTGTAGTGAGGGGACTTGTAGATGGAAGATAATATGCTGAATTGACTTGATATATTATTTTTACCTACTGGAAAGAAGAGTACAAAATAGAACACACAGTATAAGAAGCATATGATTAAAAATAATCAAGTCTTCTTATTATATCTTTTATCATTACAGAACTATATCCTGTACTATACTTTCTTGTCCTTTCTCTGGTAACACAATAATTTACTTAAAGCTTGAAACTTTTTAAAGACCTGTCCATATTGCATTTTCCAGTAGGAATTGGGCTATATTATTCTAAAATTGGTCATATTCAGAAGGTCATAAATAGCCCAGTTCTATGACTATCAGGTAGTGTTGGACTTAAATTCACAGTAAAACAGTCTTGTTTTATATATTCGAATGAGAGAATTTGTATTTTTTTTCCTACTGAATAAAAGCATCATAAATCTCAGCTCCTAAAGCTTACACCTAGTGGGTATGAACTCTTAGTACCATATGACAGTTTATCTCAAACTAATCACTCAGTTTCCCTTGGAAGTTATTAACTGGTGTAAGAATCTGATTCTGATTGGTAGCTTCTTTGGTTAAAGCAGAGAATTGATAAATGACACTGAAAAGAGATTTTTCCCTCCCAGCTTGTCCTGAATAGATATTGCTTTAAAATTGAGAAAGAATACTAAAATAATGATTTAGAATTAAGCCCTCCTAAGTACTGTACATTAAATTTGCATTGCAAAAGCAGTACCAGAACTGTAACATGAAAAATGTTAAGTGCCACTCAGTAAAGGATGTGAGATACTAAGACGAAAAACATTATAATTTACCAGCTTAAATAGGGTTGGAAAGAAATCAGGGATATAGGTAGAGCTTATTAATGCTTTTGCCTGGTTTTTAGCTGTTGTGAAAGCTGAAATTTTAAATAAAGTTTCAGTATAATTTGGGCTATTGTGAAGAAATAAAATTGTTTTTAGATTTAGATATTCTTATTGTTAAAACAGGTTTTAACTAAGTATGCATATAAATAGTATGCAAACTAAAATACTAAATTTTATATGTCAGTATTTTGAAGGCTTACATTTACCAACACTTTCAGGAAGCAAGATGTACATAACTATAAATAGGAATAGTATCTATTGACTTGCAGAATTATCTTACCCTAGTGATTGATAATTAACTTTTATTCATAGGTCATTAAACTGCCTGGAAAATGTTCATTTGTTCCTCTGTGTAAAAATGATGTATGGTAAAGTCTTAATTTTTAATGTACTTATTTTTTAATAATTATTTTAATTCAATTAGTTTTTAATAATTTAATGTACCTGTTTTTAATAATCAAAAACTAAAAATTTATTTGAGAATAGCAACATAGATCATTTTATAGTTCAGACCTTTCTTTTTGGATATTACCAAAATTGTCAGAGAAACAAAGCAACATGTCTTAGACTATCTTTGAAATTGTTTTGAGAAATATCCTTGGTTTTAACCAAAAAAGTCTAGGAAATTTATAGTTAATCCTATTATTGGATATTCTACTCCCATCAGATAATAAGACATGAGGTACCACAGAGTTTTCTGTTTGGATTTAATTCTTAACAGAAAAGTTAGGGATAATCTTGAATAATGGCATATATTGAAAGACCATCAGCTTTAACTGTAACTGTTTATACATTGTCAAAATTTTAATATTTTTGGTTTTTCTTTTTAAATTATTAAATAAATGACTTATGATGACATGCCTAAAAACATGTAGGTGACAATCTAGTTTTTAAAAACAAATAGCTAATACTAAAAAGGGAAACTCGAAAGTGACTCAGGTGTTAAATACCAGTTTTATTTACTTTATACTTTTTTCCTGAAGTAGATTGATGGATGACCAACATGAATGGAGAAATAGATGACAAATTACTTAGTTTCCAAACTAGAAGCAAATTCCCATCACTAGTGAAAAATTCCTACTGGAAATCCTGGCTTTATTTCTTTTCACAAATTTTTCTGACTCTTGTATGATCTCACTCTAAATTTGTGTTGTCTGACACATTTCTTAGGTTGTTGGTGGTTGGCAGAACTAGTGAATTTCAAGCCCTGTACACAGTAGTTTTGCATGCTGGTTTAAGAAATAGTCTGTAGTGTTGTCTGTTGCACTTTGCTCTGCTTCATAATGACAATTACATTTGGAGGAAAAGTACTGTAGTCTCAACTGGTGGTGTTAATATTGCTATTTGTAAACCTGTAATGTGGTTTGAACTGTGATCATGGCATTGTGTTTTTTGAAAACAAATATGAAACGACCATTGATGCTTACTGTTTGGGGTAGATGTTTGTTTTATTTGCATGCTTTAAGAAAGTGCAGCTATATTGGAGCTTTACAATTTGGAGCTGGCAAAGAGCATGCAAAAGAGGGGATGCGATTCATTATGTTTTGTTTATTTCTAAATTTGTCCCCATTTTGCATTTTTTCTCTAAATTTGAAGAAATCATATCCCTTTTTCATGGCAAAAGAGTGATCATTTTATCTAAAGTCTAGAGGAAAGTTATATTAGTAATTATATTCTCTAGAAAGGCTTTAAACAGCCTGCTACTAAGTCATACAGCATATTTGTAAAGGAAAAATGAAGTGGCTTTTAAAATATGACTTATCATACTTCTTTTGGTAAAAATATATTTTTAAAATCACTTTTTAAAAAACAAACCTTTTTGCCTCTAGAAAGGGAAGTTGCATTTTCATTGTTAGTGTTTAAACTCAATTCTTTTTCTTGTTTTAGACTTTAAAATGGTCTACTCTAAAATTAAAGCTGCATTATGTTTGGCTTTCAAGGGGGAAGAGCAGAGATTAATTTTTGAGTGTTTTCTTTTTTTTTTTATTGTGGATAAAGTTTCCATTCTGGTATCAGGATTATTCTATTCACTGAAAAACAGTGAGTAATCTGTCAGCTATTTAAGTTTACCTCAGTATTCAAAGATAGTGTAAACTTGTAGTGGTTATTTTAAAATAATAGATACACATACTGGTTTATTTGCTCTTTGTCATTATTTGATCCTTGAAAATTCAAGGTTTTAATCTTTTGAGTTAGATTACAAAATTAATACTGCTGGTTTTATTTCATATGCCTTTTAAAATGTTCTTTTTTCAAAGGATAAACAGTGAAATTTTTGGACTGTGCGATGCCCTTTGTCACATTAAAACAATGATAATAATAATAATAGGAGTCAAAAATTAGTAGCAGTCTGTTTTGAGGGGAAACTTGAAAAGGATTTTTTTTATGAAACTCATCCTCTATGATAATGTGACATGATGCAGCTTTAATATACTAAATCTAACCTTAACTTCTTAATTTCAATTTCATTCCATGCTTCTCAGCCTCTTGTACAATTAATGCCCATTAACTGGTTACTTCTGAAACTAACCGGGAGGCTTTTGGAATACTGTATTTAATCTCTGCCCTACAGCACAAGCAGCGCTGCCCTGTGCTGGAGGACCAGTTGGTGGATCTGGTGGTTTATGCCATGGAGCGGTCCGAGACCGAGGAGAAGTTTGATGATGGGGGAACAAGCCAACTCTTGTGGCAGCATCTTTCAAGTCAGCTCATTTTCTTTGTGCTTTTCCAGTTTGCCAGTTTCCCACATATGGTCCTTTCTCTTCATCAGAAGGTACGTACCAAGTCTTTTAGTCAGAGCCATCATACCTGTTAATAAATATATTTTAGACTGGCATGGGCACTACCAGCAATGGCAAAAGTCAGAGCCCTAATTTTTGTTCAGTTCAGCACTTTTATGGTTTTTTAACTTTTCACTTTCTTGTCATTATGAAAACTGGATCCATTCATTCATTCTGCATATTCACAGTGCAAGGACCAGGGGATAAAAGATGAAAAGCCACTTTAGTACCCTCAAGAAGCACCTCAGTAGTGGGGAAGATACATGTGTGAACAACTTGAGTGTAATCTAATAGTTGGCATCATGGAAGCATGTTTCCCTGTGGTAGGAATGAATCATCCCTAGTAAAGCCCTCTATCAAAGAGAGCTTTAAGCTAACACTTAAAGGATGAATAGAAATTTGCTAAGAGGAAAGATAGTGAAGGTTTTCCTAACAGTAAGATCATCATTTAGAAAAGAATAAAGGTATGTAAGAACTGAAAAGAAGACTGTGAAGAAGGAAGTGTTGATGTTATGAGGAAGGCAGGGACAGATGTAGAGAACTTTATGCAGCCCTGGGAGCTTAGAGTTTCTTTTGGTAGCCATGAGGTGGGAAATGGCATCATATTTAATTTGGAAAAGTTACTGCTAATGGCCCCATGAAGAAAGATGGTAAACTGGACACGGGTGGGGTCAAAAGGATAAGCGATGAAATCAGTAAAAGAGATAGTGCAGTGGGCTAGGTGAAAGATGCTGAAGGCCTACACCAGGATAGAGATGATGAGCCAGAGATCACATATGCTGAGGAGGTTGCATAGGACTAGGTGATTGACAGCAGGGAGTGAGAGGCGAGGCTTGCCTCACTGGTTTCTACTTGGGTTACAGATAGAAGGCAAGGACAGTGAATCCAAGAAAGTAAATACAAGTGGAAGAATAAATTTGTGGGAAGAGCTGGTTTAAGCTTTAAAGTTTTAGGCATGTTGAATGGGAATAAAGTAAATATTAATGTCTGTAACATTTCTATAGCATTGATTGTTTGGAAGCATATCATTCATAATTTCTTTAACCACCATACCCCTCTCCCTATAATTAGTTTCTGTTAAACTCTACAGTAAGAAGAAATATTTTTTGATAACCAGTCCTTAAAGATTTTAAATTTAAAACAAAGATCTTTTGGTATAATAAATGATGTTTTGATAAGATATTTTTAATAAGAATTACCCCTATATTGAGCTTGATTCTCACGCACACATGATCAATTTAATTATGCTCTAAAACATTGAATCTTTAATGTGCATAATTATTTTGAACAGGAGACTTGTATTATCATAGTAAAATAATTTAGCCAGCTTTTTGTGATGTGTCCTGAATTTAGACTGAAGAGATACTTAACACCAAAGTTAGATATTGAATTTCTAGTATAAAAACCCAGCATGCCTGAGATAAGTAGCTTATAAGGAGAAGAGATATATTTTGGCTCACAGTTTCAGTACATGTTACCTTTCAGCCTGCAGCAAAGCAAGTGTATCATGATTGGGAATGTATAAGCGGAGGAAACCTGTTCACCTCATGGCACCCAGGAAGCAAAGGAGGAGGAAGGGGCTGAGGACCTAGTATCCCCTTCAAGGGCTCACCTCTGTAACCTAACTTACTTCTTCCACTAGGTGCACTTCCTAAAGGTTTCACCATCTCCAAAACAGTGCTATCATCTGGGGACCAAGCCTTTAGCATATGGATTTTTAGGGTACATTTAAGATCTAAACCAATATACCAACATTTCTCTTCTTTTTTTAGGGGGGGAACCCACAACTTTCTACACCTGACTCTTTAGCTGTATGTACATTTGTACTTAACATCTTTTACAGTTAGCAGGGCGAGGACTAATCAAAGGCAGAGATCATTTGATGTGGGTTCTCCTACAATTCATTTCTGGAAGTATTCAGAAAAATGCTCTAGCTGATTTTCTCCCTGTCATGAAGCTCTTTGATCTTCTCTACCCAGAAAAAGAAGTAAGTTTTACTGAGTAGTTAACAGTGTGATGAGTGAATAATTACATCTAATTTATATTTAAGAATTTTACTGTGATTTTATGAAAAGAACACTGGATTTGGGGGAGTTTTTTCTCTTTATTTCTGTAAATAACTGTGATCGTGGATTGGGCATTCAGTCTCTTTTGATGCTAGTTGATTTATTTAAAATAAAGAAATTGAACTAGGTTGATTCTAAAAATTTATTCTAAATCGCAATTGAATATGTAGTGTAGCAAGCATTTTTTCAACATTCAAAAAATGTCTACAGTTTTAAAAAGTACTAACATAAAAGCCAGATACAGTGGCACACGCCTGTAGTCCCAAATACTTGGGAAGGAAAGGAAGATAATTTGAGCCTGAGAGTTTGTGACCAGGCTGGGCAACATAGCAAGACCCTGCCTCAAAAATAATAAATACAAATAAAAGGCACTAACAGTGTTAATCTGTACATATCATTGAATGGCCAATAACAAAAGTATCTATTAAAATCTATTTTTTCTTTGTCATTTGAGCCTCAGTACTCCCCACCTCCTGTTCTATTATATAAAATATTTGAGTAAAATATGGTCTATTTCTGTGGTTGCCATTCTTTAGAAACACTTTTTATGGGAAATTTTAAATACAAAAGTAGAGTAAATAGAACAGTAAACCCTCATGTACCCATCACCTAAAAATACTTTTATTTCAACTTTCCTCCTTTTTTGTTAATTCTAGACAATTTTAAAGCAAGTTCTGGACTTCCTGTTATTTTACCCATTTAATATTCAATATGCTTAATGATAGTCATTTAGATTTCATATTTCTTAGACTTTTATATGTTCCAAAAAGAACATATGCTTTCAGGAGGCCCAGGGAAAGGTTGAACAATGACTACTAAATTGCAGTTAGATAGGAGTAAGAAGTTTTGGTGTTTTCTTGCTCAGTAGGGTGTTTACATATCCTCTGTTTTCTCTTCAGATCATATAAATTTTTTGCTTTTTTCATAGTAGTGTTTTTACAGATGGTGATTGTATACTGTATATCTCAGAAAGCTAGAATGAATTTGAATATTTTACCCTGAAAAAATGATCAATGTTCAAGGAAATATGTTTAACCTGATTATACAATGTATACAAATATCAAATATCACATAGTACTCTACACACATTTGTGTACGATTTTTGTGTTTTTATTTACTAATTAAAAAACAATTGAAAAGAGCATTTATGAGACTTAGAAATATATTTTCAGTATATTTATCACATTTAGTAAGATTTCATGTGTTTAATTTTTAAAAAAATAAAAATTTTTAAATGATTTTTGTTTGAGAATCCTTTGAGATAAAAGGAAAAGCTTGCCTGAGAACTTATGAACTTTTGTTACTTTGTTGGCAAGTTTAAAACATGCAAATAATAATGTTGTTTGTTATTAATTGTTATTTTGCAGTGTATCCCAGTTCCTGATATTAACAAACCCCAGTCAACTCATGCCTTTGCAATGACTTGTATTTGGATTCATCTCAATAGAAAAGCCCAAAATGACAACTCCACACTACAAATTCCAATACCTCATTCACTAAAGTTTCACCATGAGTAAGTTATTTGTTGTTTGATTGTTAATTTTCAGTTTACTAGATAGTGGATTATAGGCTAATATGTATGTATAGGCTAAAATGGTTTCAGTATTTGTGTGAAGTTTGGAAATGACCCCTACTCACTGAAGGTTAGAGTAAATATTTAATATGTATGTCAGAGCAAGAGAAATTGACCAGTCACTGTATCAGAAAATAGCTAGAAGATTAATCAATCCTGCTGTATGTTTAGCTGAATTTAAAAATTTTTTAAGACTGATCTTTGCTTTTACATGTTTACTTTAAAGTTTTTTATTTAATTGAATTATCTTAGCTGTTATTATTGTAAAAATATTTCAAAATTTCTCAAATGCTTTGGATTTGAGCATGATCTGACAGGGACATCATTCACTCCCTGAGCTGACAAGACTGATGGAACTGATCTGGCTGGCATGGCTAGCATGTTCCCTATATGTTTTCCAAAGGTAGGATGACTAAGAGAAAGTGTCCTTTTTAGATAGGACAGTGCTTCAGTGCAGGGTTCTAAGAATAGCTGAACTTCCCTCCTAGAACTTTTTCTGAAAGGACTAGTAAATCTCTTTGTAAGAGACTTAGGGTAGTCATACTCAATGCCTCCTGTGGCTTTCATTTTACAAAATACTGTTTCTATATAATACTAATAATGAAGTCATATATTATGTTTAAGCAGATAAATAAGAAATAGAAGGCTTGTTAATGGACTTGTTGAGTTAGTTCTCTGAAACAGCCTAATCCACTGCTGTATACATAGTATATACTTAACAAATATTATTAATTGTTTAAATTTTAATCATTCAAATTTCTGAAGTGTTAACCAAACTTGTGTGTATGTCTACAGTATATATGAAAGAAATTATAATACTTATGGTAATAGAGATAGTATTAGTAGACAGTTGCACAAAACTGAACTTTTAAAAAATTCATGTCAATTTCATGGAAATTATTTTTATTTTTTCCTGTTTAATGAATGTGAATTTTTAGATTCTTACAGCAGAGTCTGAGAAATAAAAGTTTACAGATGAATGACTATAAGATTGCCCTGTTATGTAATGCATACTCTACAAATTCAGAATGTTTTACATTACCCATGGGAGCTCTGGTAGAAACTATTTATGGAAATGGAATTATGAGGATACCTCTCCCAGGAACAAGCTGTTTGGCTTCTGCATCTATAACTCCCTTACCAATGAACCTCCTGGATTCATTGACAGTTCATGCCAAAATGAGGTATATTCCTTTTATTTAATTTTTTTGCCCCATGTCTGGGAATTGATACCAGTATAGGACAAACCTTGGTTTCATGATTGTATGTATGTGTTTTATGGTCAGGCACATTTAAAAAATAATTAGATATATTTTGATACAAAATGAATGTTAATTATATAGGAATTCTAGCATGTACAAATAAATGCAAAGAAAATAATTGCTCATAATCCTTCCATAAAAGATAAGCATTATAGAATTATTTTGTATATATTGTTAGTCTTCTTTTTCCTGTGGATAAATACATGAATTTCTTTGTTTTGCTATTTGTTTTTTTTTGTTGTTGTTGTTGTTTTTTTTTGTTGTTGTTGTTTTTCTTTTCTTCTGGTGCTGGGGTCTGAACCCAGGGCCTTGACCTACAAGGCAAGCACTCTACGCAAGCACTCTACCAACTGAGCTATATTCCTAGCCCCAATTTTTTTTTAAGTGTTTTAAATAGACACAACACCTTTATTTCAATTTATTTTTGTTTTCTGTAGTGCTAAGGATTGAACCCTGTGCCTTCTGTGCTGGGGCGAGCACTCTACCACTGAGCCACAACCCCAGCCCCCTTGTTTTGCTATTTTATAATTGTGTATTTTCAATAAAAATCAGTCAGACACCTTTTCAGGTCCATATTTTTTCAAATGCATGTTTTGAATTGTTACAAAAGAAGCTTTTTATGAAACTTTATATGATGATTTAACCATTTCCACGTTGTTGGGCATTAAGTTTTTTTGCAATGTCTTCGTAGTTTAAAGAAGATGATGAAAACTATTTTAGTCTTTTCACCATCTATAATTTTATTTTCTTTTAAATTGTTTTTTAAATTACATTTTTATTAAGTAATTTTCTGGAAGTAGAATTGCTGGGTCCAGGAATGTAAAATTTTTAAGGTTTTTAATAGGACCGTTTTTCGAATTGTCATGTTTTTCAAAAGATAAAAGGCTCTATTGGGTATGCTTCTAGAAATTCAAGTGCCTCAAGGAGCCAAGTTGAGAATGTAGATGAGTGAAGGCTTGCACAGAAAATGAGAAGCCCGATGTCAATGCACATGAAAGCATGTGCTTGTGGAGGAGACTGAGGACAATGGAGAATCAGGGTTCCATCTCATGGTGCTGCCACTTGAGCTTGGGTTTTAGCAGTGATTTATTAATTCTGTGACAAAAGTTACTTAATTTCTCAATTGTAGTTATTTACATATTTGAAAAGGAAAGTAGACTAAAAGTATCAAACATGCTCGTTTGAGTTATACCCAAAATTTATTTTTTCATGAGCAGGGGGATCTTGATGCATGTGGAAAATACATACACCCCTGGCCAGAAAGCACCATAGAAACTGGAGTTGTTACCATTTGTGCAATACATCATTTCCAAGTGTCCTGCACAACCTAAATGTGTCAAATGAGTCAAGTCCATTCAAATCATGTCAGTTCAGATATAATGTTGAGTAACCCATAAATATAGTAACACTGGAATTTATGTAAATAGTATGGGTTTTTATTTTCTTTTCTTTTTTATCTTCAGCCTTATTCACAGCATTGCAACGAGAGTGATAAAACTTGCTCATGCAAAGTCCAGTGTGGCATTGGCTCCAGCCCTAGTGGAAACTTACAGTCGTTTATTGGTCTATATGGAAATAGAGTCTTTGGGCATCAAAGGATTTATCAGTAAGACAGGGCTTTTTGGTGTTTATAACTGTTAACTCATTCATTAATTCAGTGGGTATTATTCCATGATATTGGGGGGAACAGACAATAAAGCCAATAAGTGAAATGTGCAATGTGTCAGTTACTGCATATTATAGAGAAAACCACAGCCAAGTAAAAGGGATAAGAGTTGTGAAGTCAGGGGAATGAATTATATTTTTAAACTATAAGAAAAGGCTAATAACTTTCCTATGTACATATATGAATACAGCACAGTGAATCCCACCATCATGTACATCTACAAGACTGGGGCCCTAATTAGAATAAGATATATTCCATGCGTGTATAATATATTTTTTTTAAAATGGATTCTACTATCACATATAATTTTAAAAGAATGAAGAAAAAGAAGAAGAAAGAAAAGTGTAATGGGTTGCAGTGAGCAGGATGATAGATAAGATCCATGTCCTCCTGTAGGTGGTTTCTGGTTAAAGACAATAGTATGGTCCTATGGTGGGTACTGAGTCTTACCGGCAATGAGTAAGGAGTTAGTCTTCATTGCAAAAGATGTGATATAATGTCTGTTAGTTGTTAGCAGTTCTAAGTAATATTTTCTAATTAGAAGTATTTTTTCTGATTCATGGTGATTCTAATTTTTTACCAATACAATTTAAATTTAATAACTCTTTCCACATAACTGAGAGTTGACTATAACTTTCTTGAGAGAAGGGAGAAAACAAAGGAGAATGTGATGTAATTTTTTGGTATTAAAAAATAAACCTAGAGGCTGGGGTTGTGGCTCAGCAGTAGAGTGCTCGCCTAATATGTGTGAGACCCTGGGTTCAATCCTCAGCACCACATAAAAATAAATAAATAAATAAATAAATAAATAAATAAAGGTATTGTGTCCAACTACGACTAAAAAATAGTTTAAAAAAAAAAATAAACCTAGGCTTGGGACACAGTTCAGTGGTAGATTGCTTGCATCACATACATGATGCCCTGGGTTCTGTCACCAGCACTCGAAAAGTGAACCACATACTTCAAAAAATTGGGAACATTAAAACATTTTGAAAATAATTTTTAAAATAACTAAGAAGTGAGGAAGGTTAGAATAATTATCTTTCATATCTTGTCTCATTTTCCCAGATTAATTTGAATCTCTTTTTTCCAATTCCAGAAAAAAAAAATTAACTTGGTATAATAATTAAGATCTAGATATTTTTCCATATAATAAAGTGGAAAATAAGGAGAAGAAATGAAAAATATACATGTATATATGTGTGTTTGTCTTCATGATCATTGTGTATACATGTATCTTTGTGATCATATCTGTACATACATTTTACCCAGTGTGACTTTCTTCAAATATCTTTTAACACATAGCTTAAATTATCTTGTTGCTCCAGGTCAGCTCTTACCAACTGTTTTCAAGTCTCATGCTTGGGGGATCCTGCACACACTTCTTGAGATGTTCAGCTACCGGATGCACCACATTCAGCCTCATTACAGAGTTCAGCTCCTGAGTCATCTTCATACTTTGGCTGCAGTTGCACAAACAAACCAGAATCAACTCCATCTTTGGTGAGCCTGGTGAAGCCTTCCTTTCCTTAAGATTTATAGGAAACTTCATTGAAGATGGAGAAATTGATCTTTCACCTTATCATTTTTTAGTTCATTTGTCATGAAATTCCTCTACTTCTGAAGTATGGTATTTCTAGTGTAGGAGTGAGGATCGGTTTATTAATAGAAATTGAAAAGGATAGTTGAGTCCTTGCTTCAGGATCTTTGGTCTAAAACTGAGTACTTCAAGGCCTTTACTATTATGCTCTAACCTATCGCCTTAGAATACTGGATTTAAATGTACTTGAAATTATGGTTAAAGTAACATTTTGTTTTAACTGAAAGTACATTTCAAATAGATTAATTTTCAAAATTTTCAAAATCCAGGTGAAAGTTTTTAGTCCTACTTGCTACAAACTATCTCTTTATAAATATATGAAAATGTTAGATGATTTTCACTCTTAAAAGTTGGTACCTCAGGTCTTTTTAACAAATTAAGCAACACTCATTCTCATATAAAAGAGGGTTTTTTTTTAATCAAAGAAGGAAAATTTATAGTTTTCATGTTTTTACAGTTTAATTAACCTAGAATTAGGTTTAATTTCCTAATTTTGAACTTATATATGCACCTTCCTCACTTTTCTTTTTCTTGGCCCTTTTTTCAGTGTTGAAAGCACCGCTCTCAGGCTTATAACAGCATTAGGTAGCTCAGAGGTACAGCCACAGTTTACACGTTTCCTTAGTGATCCTAAAACAGTATTATCTGCAGAATCTGAAGAACTGAACCGAGCCTTGATATTGACCTTAGCCAGAGCAACTCATGTAACAGGTATGATTATGGTACTAACTGCAATGAACCACAGCAGATAAAAGAGTGTGTCATTCTGCTGACTACTGTGGGGAAACATACTAAAAACATACTTTTTAAAGTACTGGTTCTTGAGTTTTTTGATTTTGTGACTGCTTTATAATCTTAGAAAAAAACTTTTTGAATTCCCAAAGAGTTATTGCTTATGGATTATTTCTATGAATATTTACTATCTAAGGTATTTAAAGGAAAAATTTTAATTCATTAAAGAATAAACTGATTACATGTGAACATAAGTAATAATATTTTATGAAAACAAAAGTCTATTTATAGACAAGATTTTAGTGAAAAAGGTGCCATTGTTTTGCATTTTGCATCACTCTTTAGTGTCTGATATAAAGTAAGATAGCAGGAGTCTCACATCTGCTTCTACATTTCATCTGTTTAGATATGCTAATGTTATTTTAATTAAAGTAAGTGGAGAAAGTATGCCTCTCACAAATACAGAGTTGGAAATGGGAAGAGTATTTTAATACCTTTTTTCAGATAATTGTGAGTATTCTTTGACATAACAGCAAAATTGGACACATGATAGTTTCTTCAAGGTTAACTGCAATGTGAAATCCAAAACCCTCTCAGTTAACGTTTTGTACATTGTTAGACTATAATCCATTGGCCTATTTTATACATTGAAGAATAGTAATAATTCATGTGAATTTTCTAATTTTGTAAATTGGTCATTTAGAAAATATTGGTTCACTTAGTTATGTATTTCTAGCACATGTTAACATAATTTATTATCTGGTGTCAGCAAATTACATTTGTTAATATCACTACAAATTTCATAAGAAAATCTCCATGTTTTGGAAAACTGTTTCATGGAGTTGAAGAGAAGTTTTTCCATATTCTAATTTTCACTTGAAACATCAAATTTTATCATTGATAATATACTGTTGTTTGTTTGAAGTAACAGGATCATTTGTTAATTTCCAAGAAGATGTCTACTACAGCTATGACTGAATAATTATAGCTTTATGCCAGATGTTCTTTCAAGTGAAATTGAAATTTCATGAAAAAAATCAGCTAATTTAACTCAGCACTTAATTACACAAATACTTTACCTCAAGATACCCTGTAGTTTGTAACACTTTGTTCATGCTTCCCATTCACATAGAATATTAAAAATACATTGAGAGTTAATAATTTTTTACAGCTTTGTCAACAATAGTCAACAAAGTCACTTTTAGTTGACACACAAAATTATACATATTTATGGAGTATCAGGAGGTTTTGATATATGTATGTATTGCGTAATATTCAAGGTAGGTTAGGCATATTTAGCTCCTTAAACATTTGTCATTTCTCTGTGTTAAGTACATTTAAAATCCTTTCTGCAAGCTTTTTAAAAAATATATTGTAACTTTAAAAAAAAAGTATATTGTAATTTATTGATGATAATCTGAAGTGAAACTGGCACTGCTTTTTTTTAATCACTTGAGAATTATTGTGATGAATACAGTGGCTATTGGCTTATAGTCTGGTGGTCTATTTTATTTGTACTGAGAAACAGCAGTTTTACCAAAATTGTTTTTTGCACCATTAATATTTACATTGACACATAAGAAGCCAGTGATATCTCAGTGTTATTATTTTAATAGGTTTGATGTTACACAATCCTTGAAAGAACATTAGGGACCCCCAAAAATCAGCAGGCCACACTTTCCAAATGGTTATTAAAAAAAAAAAGGTATTGAATTTAGCAACCACAAATATACTTATGCAAACTATATTATTTTATATAAAATAACCTCTTTGATTTAAAGATATATATGCATATATATATAGTTGCTTCAATCACCAGAAAAGACATCTACTTTCTCAGTTCTTTTCCTTTGGTTCAATAAAATCTTGTAAATCATTGTGATGAATAGTAGTGGTGGGCTGTTCCACTGTTCTTTTGCTGGTACTCTAATAACCCATAAAGAAAGAGTGAGAAGGAGATTTCAGATGTTATCTCCTCACTAATTCTGTGCATAGTTCCTAATGTGATAATCCAAGTTACTCATAAACTCAGAAAAGCTAGGCCCTAAATGGAGCATAACTAGGGAAGCAATGAATACACTGTGGTGAGATTCTTGAATGTACATAATTATATGTTCTCTATAATATCTTTGAGTTATGGACATGATCACTTACATCTGGATTACATCTACTTGTGTATGTTTAGATTTTTTTACAGGCTCTGATTCAATTCAGGGAACTTGGTGTAAAGACATACTTCAGACCATCATGAGTTTTACTCCTCATAATTGGGCTTCACATACCCTTAGCTGTTTTCCAGGCCCACTACAGGTAATTTGGTCTTGAATGCCATATTGGTTATATATGAAATCTTTTTTCTCATTCACAGTGTCATTCTGGGGAGTTAATCTTGGTGACATCCAGAGATAATTAGCATGTATTTCTTTTTTAATATACTTCTATTTCCAGAATCTCTTGAGAATCTGTCATCCTACTCTAGAACCTGACATGTTTCTGAAAATTTAATTGTTATGGCTTCATCTTAATAATTAACATTTTTAGAATCTCACAAATTAACGTGAAAAAATTTCTCATAGAATTGAAATGGAGAGAAATATAATCTAATGGAGTTTTATAGAGTGCATATATGCTATATTTAACTGAATTTTTTTAAGTCATGGCAAAAGTATGTACCTATTATGATCAATCTGTATTCTACTTTTAAGAGGAAATTTTAAGGCATAATGAACATTTGTTTTCATAACTTCTAGTAGGACTATAGCAGTGGATCTCAAACTTTTAGACTCACCTGGAGGGCTTGCTAAGCTACACATTGCTGAGTTTCTGGTTCAGTAGATCTGGATAGAGCCTAAAAATTTCTTTTGCAAGATCCAGGTGACACTGTACTTAATTACACAAATATTTTACCTCAAGTAATTACTATGATGGTTTAGGGACCACACTCTGAGGAGTCTAATGTAGTGGATCTTCCTTTCTTCCTTATAGAGACACTAAGATGTATAACCAAAGAGTAGATATGTTTCTTTCTTATCCTTCTACCCCTTCTAAGATTAGTAACATATGATTGCGGAAAGCTTGAATTCACACTTGCTTGGAATTTCTGTTTAGGAAATCTCCAGAAAAGGAACCTTTTTAAAATCTAGTTAAGCCTACATAATTTCCAGATACAATTCTGCCCTTAAGTACTGACTTGTTTGAAGTCACTTAGTTTATTAATGTGAAAACCAAATCTAGAACTTGTTTCTTAACCCCATGTCCAATTTTCTTTTTACTATAACCAGTGAAAAACTTTTTGTGTTCCTTTTAGGCATTCTTCAAACAAAATAATGTACCTCAGGAAAGTCGTTTTAATCTGAAAAAAAATGTTGAAGAGGAGTATAGGAAGTGGAAGTCTATGACCAATGAAAATGATATCATTACCCACTTTTCCATACAAGGCTCTCCTCCTCTTTTCCTTTGTCTTCTCTGGAAAATGCTCTTGGACACAGATCATATTAATCAGATTGGCTACAGGTAAGCCAAGAACCAAAATTTGCATTCCATTTGGCAAACCATTATATCCATATAGCAATAGAATTTATTTTTTACTCTGTACCTTCCAGAGTATTAGAGAGAATTGGAGCCAGGGCCTTGGTAGCCCATGTGAGAACATTTGCAGATTTCCTGGTATATGAGTTTTCTACTTCAGCGGGAGGTCAGCAACTTAATAAGTGCATTGAAATTCTTAATGACATGGTATGGAAATATAACATTGTTACATTGGACAGATTAATTCTCTGCCTGGTAAGAATACTTTTTTTGTTTGGATACTTTTATTCTCTTTTGGATCAAAGTGTGTGACTGATAGATCTTGTACTGATCTACTCAATATTGCTTCAGAGAACTGAATGGATTTCCATTACAATCAACCATTGCTTTCAGTTCATTTTAAAAAATCTGAGTTTTTCTAAATTTCTTATTTATTCATTTAATAAATGTGTTTTGGATAACTACTGTTCTATGCACAGCAAGTATAGAAATATGGTCCTGGTCTTATGATACTGTAAAATATGAACAGTTAAACACTGAGTGGCTCCCACTAGGTGTTGCAAGTAGTAAAAAATTACTGCATTTCTGTGCAGAGAGCTAATAAAACCATTTCTTTTCACTCTGGTAGCTACAGTCTTTAACTACAGTCATAGTCACTGAACATTCTCCAAATATTTTCTTGTCTCCTGACTTAATGTTTATCTTAAACAAAATTTGAAGAGAAGACTGAATCAGGTTGAAAATAATGCACATTTAAAAATTGCTATGATGGTTATATTTCAGTTGGCTTAGTTCTTTGACATTAGCTGTGGAACATAAATGTAAAGATAGTTATAATATTTTAAAGGAAACAAGGTAAATCTATAAATCAGTAAAATAAAAGGGTAAAATAGAGGCATAAGGAAAATATTGCCAGGAAAATAAGAGATCACACATTTACTTAGGTGACGGTTGTTTTGTGATAGACTAGACATCTAAGGAGATCCTAATGATAGATATTGCTGTATTGGAAATTTAGACTACCAAGTAGCAGAGCAATGCTTTTGCATAGATTGGGCATTTTCATTCAGTTTCTATGTTGTTCTCCAAAGGCCATGCGCAGTCATGAAGGAAATGAAGCCCAGGTTTGTTACTTCATAATTCAGTTGCTGTTACTCAAACCAAATGACTTTAGAAATCGAGTAAGTGACTTTGTGAAGGAAAATTCCCCAGAGCACTGGCTACAGAACGACTGGCATACCAAGCACATGAATTATCACAAGGTACTCATTCTATTTAGTTTTTAAAGCCATACTTAGATATTTGCTTAATTGATTTGGCTGTTTTCTCTGTGGTTCTACTGTTTTCTTTCTAGTTCATATGGAAGTAAACTGACTCTAGTCTAATGAACAAAGAATATATGGAAACTAGAGTTTTAGTAGACATTTGAGTACTTATATAATGAAGAAGGTATAAAGCAGTATAATTTAAAATAGTTCCTCTTTGGACCTGGGGTCATAGCTCGGTGGAACAGTGAATGTACTTAGCATGAGCCCAGTACCAAAAAAGAAAGTATCTTATTTAAAAGAAAAAAAAAAAATCTAAACACTATTTTCAGTTTTATTTAGCTTTTGTAAGAGAATTTTTAAAAGATGCCTCAGACATTTACCATCTCCTCATTTCCACAGAAATATCCAGAAAAACTGTATTTTGAGGGCCTGGCGGAACAAGTTGATCCTCCTGTGCAGATTCAGTCCCCCTATCTGCCAATTTATTTTGGAAATGTGTGTCTCCGATTCCTTCCAGTATTTGATATAGTAATTCACAGATTTTTAGAGTTGTATCCAGTATCCAAATCACTAGAAACTCTACTGGATCACCTAGGAGGCTTATATAAATTTCATGGTGAGCTTTTTCAAATTTTAATTCTATCTAATACTTACATGAGCAAAAGTAGACTGTGCATGACCATGTGGTAATAGTGGTTCTAAAGGTTTTATTTTAAATGTTTTATTTTGTGAAGTGTTTTAAGAGTAAGTACAGTGGGGGTGATATCATGAAGTATAAAATATGACATAAAAATATAAATAAAAGTATTAGAGCAGAGCAATGTTACTATGAACTAAACAGATATTAACAGGTTTCTTTCTTGCAGGTGGTATTTGATTTTTGATGCATATGATTTGTATAAGTAGAAGGTAAATGGGAGCACTTTAAGCAGAAGATAAAATTTAGGAAAATTATGGAGAAAAACAAGGCATATTTGAATAAAAATTGTTTTATTGCTCTTAATTGAGAATGTTTTTACTTAAAATAAGACTGGAAAGAGAGATTGTACCTGACTGTAAATCACCTTAAATGCCAGTTTTGATTTTGTAACTTGAAGATAATAGTCAGCCAGAAGCTACTGAGCAAGATGATGGCATGAAAATCACTATTTTAGAAAGATAAGGCCAGTTATAGTTTTTAGCACACCTTGGAAGAAGGATGGCATTAGTGACATGTCAAAAATTGGTATGTATTATTAGTATGTAAACAAAGATGTTGGCAAGGGACAAATAGTCAAGAAAGAAGGAATAGAACTTGATAGGAAAATATGGAAGGAAAGAAAGAAATCAAGGAAAACTCTAACTATTCTAACTTTAGTTAAGCATCATATCTGGAGAGAGATTGGGTCAGCAATAGAAGAGTGAAGATTACTTAGAGTAGCCACAGTGGGAACAAAGTATATGTATCTGGTGAGCTGATTTTCTTCTTCATTTTTAAGATATCTTCCTCTAAAGCAGAAGCATGGATTGTATTAGCACTACAGAACAGGTGTGAATTTCAAGAGGGTATTCCTTTAAAAAATACTTTTCTTCCGGATTAGGTAATATATGCACATGGTTCAGAAGTATATACAGTGAGAAGTTCCATTCCTGTCTTCTTGTTAGCCAGTTTCATTCTCTATAGGCAAAACTATTGTTTGTACCATGTTCTTCTTCCTGTGTCATGCATTGACATTATTTGTATCAGTACATAAAGAACTGCTCATATATGCAATAATTTACCAGTTTTTTGTTTATAACTGTTTTAGGTTGTTTCTAATCTTTTGCTAGTGTAAACAGGACAGCAGTGACAGTTTTGCCATATGTCATTTTTGCAGGATAAATTTCCAGAAGTAGAATTGTTAATTCAGAGAATGAACAGCCTTAAATGCAAACTATATGTATTATTGGGAGCCTTCTGTCTGTCTTAAGATTGAAGTATTTATTGAATGCAATTGCCTAGCTCCTGAAATCGTTTCATAATCTTCTGAGTTTTTTAATAATCTTGTTTTTCACAGTTTTCAGTAACGTAGTAGACATTGTGGTGATCTGTTTTCTTTTTGGCAGATCGGCCAGTGACTTACCTGTATAATACTTTGCACTATTATGAAATGTACTTGAGAAACCGTGATCATCTCAAACGAAAACTTGTCCATGCAATCATTGGTTCACTTAAGGATAATCGACCACAGGGCTGGTGTCTAAGTGACACTTACCTGAAGTATGCTATGAATCCACGGGAGGACAATCCATGGGTCCCAGATGACTCCTACTATTGCAAATTAATTGGCAGACTAGTAGATAATATCCTTTTTATTGTAATTTTTTCCAGATTCTGCAAAAATAAAAGTATTTTGACTTGTGAGAACAAATTTTTTTCTAACGTAATATTTTAATATATTCCAATTTCGGGTTTTTTGTTTGTTTGAGACTGGGTTTTGGTGTGTTGCCCAGGCTGGCTTCAAATTCCTAGGCTCAACAGTACTCCTGCCTTATCCCCCTCAGTAGCTGAGACTACAGGCTCATGCCACTGTGCCCAGCTTCCACTTATTTAAAAAATCAATTGATTTTTACCTCTGTAAGGGTTTTGAAATTTTACATTAGCACCATCCTGCCAGGTAGGTTGAAATTCTCTCCATTGATATATGCATTTTAAAACAGATTTTATGGAAATTGGTTTCAAACAAAAAAATTGTATTTCTAAATGAATGTACCATACATTGTAGTACATGTAACTGTTTAGGACTATAGTACATAGTCCTGTTTCTTTAAATAAATTCTTGAGTACTTTTTAAAAGGTTAATATTAATACAAAATAATAAATTTATTTTTTAGTGAAAAGGCTATATTTGCTTTTCAATTTTTTCATTTTGAGATGTCATGTTTTCAGTTATCAGCACACTATATGTAGTATGTATATGTACCATACCACTAATAACTAGATGGAGAAATTTTACATGAATGAGCTAAACAAAGGAACTTATTTCCTGAGGAAAATCATTACTCATTACAAAATAATTTTTATGTACACTTGCCCTGTAACTATTAAAAGAAATAGGCTGTTGAAACCCAGGGATACCTTAGATAACATCTATAGCTACGGCAGTATCCCCGTTATAATAACCCATCTGGAAGACCAACCATTTATATGTGGTGTTTGATGAAATGATTGCTATCAATACATTTCAGTCATGTCAAATTTATTTGTGTTTGCCTCTTAATCTAACTATTGATAAATCACTTCTTGGCACCTCATAATCAGGTAAACTGATAACCAAATGAGGTGCTTACATGTAAAACATTTTAAAACTTTATAAATCGTTATACAGATGTGTCAGTCTCAACATAATTAAGTTGTTATTGCTTTAATTGTCTGCACCAATGGCCGGCAAATCTCCTGGTCCCTTCCCAAACTGTGATTGGCGATTCAATGAGTTTCCCAACCCTGCCGCCCATGCTCTGCATGTTACTTGTGTGGAGCTCATGGCCTTGGCAGTTTCAGGCAAAGATGTTGGAAATGCCCTTCTTAATGTCGTGTTGAAAAGGTATGTATACTATTTTATGCGATAAGATTGTGTTTGTTTGTAAAGAGAGTGATATGTGATTTAGAACTGTTAGACAAACCTGTTGCACCCCCTCCAACCCACCCCAAGGCTGATGCACTTTGGTTCCTGATCTCATCTTCGTGATGTAAGTATAATGGATATGGATGTAATGGAATGAGCCCAGGCCAGGTTTGTTTGCACTTCTACTCTTTATTTCATGTTTGACCTTTAGGAATAATGTTAACTTGTCACTAAAAATTATTTCTCAGGATCTTCAAGGGCTTGGAATATAGCTTAGTGGGAGAATGCTTGCCTAGCATGCTTGAGCCACTGGGTTTGATCCCAGCACTACAAAAATAAAAACAAAAACAAAAGGATTTTCTGAAAGATTAGCATAAAGTAGAGGATAAAGATTGAAAGAAGTATGAATAAAGTGAAATAGTGTTTTTAGCCAACAATTATTATTACAGGATACAAACCAAAAAAAAAAAAAATAACAGTAAGAAGAGTGAGATCCTTCTCTAAATAAAATACAAAATAGGGCTGGGATGTAGCTCAGTGGTTGAATGCCCTGAGTTTAATCCCTAGTACCAAAAGAAAAAAATCCTTAATGGCTTTTGTATATATAAAATTTTTATTCACTAAGAAAATCCATTATTTATTTGGAGTGGATCAGTTGCCAATCCTCTGAATTGTATGTGTTCTCAAAATAAGATCTGTTTTCATTCATATAAAATGCTTTTGTAATTTCACATTTGTATTTTTTTCATCCACTTGCAGTCAGCCCTTGGTACCAAGAGAGAACATTACAGCATGGATGAATGCAATTGGTTTGATCATCACTGCCCTACCAGTGAGTTAATAATAGTAGTTCATATTTAGTAATGAAACACAACTTGGATGATTTTATACAAGGACATGATGCAAATTAATAAAATGTTTCATATTTTTTAGTCTTACATATTAAATCTATAGTGACTCTATTTTTTTTCTTGCCTTTTGTGCATCAAATGAAAATGTGCCTTAACAGATCTCTGCATATTCTAGTATCACCTTATCTATCCAATTTTAGTTTTTACATTAGGATCTGATCTGCTTTGGCCCTTTAATATGTTAGGTATGTAGAGCCTTTCTTCATGCAAATAATACTGATAGAAACAGACATGTTTTAAATCTTCTGATACTTTAGTGAATATTATGCCAAAACTCTTCCTTTCATAACCTTCTGTAAAGTCCATTTATTCTTTTCTAGTTTAGGGCCTCCTTCTCTGACTTTTCCAGCTCCTATGAAGTCTTCCTTCTCTGACCTCCATTCATATATAGTCTGCACCATGTAATTTTCTGTTGATTCTTTGAATAATGTTGTCTAACATGGGGCTCCATAAACTTGTTTGATTATGCAGCTTTGTGGGTCATTTTTTCTTCACACCACCTTCACAATATATGGATGTATTTCTGAATTTTTATACATGTACTAGTGTTGTCTGTGTAGTAACTATTGGTAAATGTCTGGTACTAAATACACCAGGCAAACACATGTGTGGAACCTTCCGTCTGACAGACATTTCTCCCCCAGCTCGTTATTAACTTAATTGGACCAATTACAAAGCCACCCAACTGCATTTCAAAACCTGTGTTGCACGAACGTAGTGGGATAGGTAGAAAACCTTAAAGTATGAGAAATGAATAGTATTATAGGCTTTGGGGTCAAATGATGGGTAAGTGATATTTTTCATCCACTTTCCTCTGATTTTAAAGGAACCATATTGGATTGTCCTTCATGATCGAATTGTGAGTGTTATCAGCAGTCGCAGCTTGACATCAGAAACAGAGTGGGTTGGTTATCCATTCCGCCTATTTGACTTCACTGCTTGTCATCAGTCCTACTCTGAGATGAGCTGTAGCTACACATTAGCTCTAGCACATGCTGTATGGCACCATTCTAGCATTGGACAACTTTCACTCATTCCAAAGTAAGTATTATGATTTCTGAAACAAATTTGCCTTTTGTTTTTCTATTTTTTAAAAATTCATTTACAGATGAGAATAATTTGCAAAATAAGTGTTTTAACTATGTAGAGCCCCTGGTTAATCAGAAAGCCTCCTTTATTTCCGACTTATTTTTTAAAATTAACTTGTATGTGCAAGTAATAATTTGGTGTCTAGTTTTCCATTATGGTTTCAGGATGCTTAGTCAAATGCATGCTATTTCCACACTGTATCCCAACAGCTAGCTGCCTTTTGAACTGAAAGGCTAATATCAGCCTATTTTCTGATTATTTTTCTTGACTTTAAATTTGATATTAATTAGATTCAAATTTCTTGAGAACAGCATTTATATGAGATTAAGTGTTATTTTTTTCTTTCAAATAATTTACCTTTTGTCGGTCAATAGTTGTACTGATAAGAATAACTTTTAAATCTGAGGTAATTTATTTCAATAAACAAAGTAAAAGCCAGTGAGAAATGTGAGATAAGTTAGAAATATTTTTATCAAATTTAGAAGGACCTTTGAAAGAATTACAAGTTTTGTAAATACCTTTACTACTTTTGTAAATACTGTATTAACAAAATTCAAAGATTTCCCCTGATTTCTTAAGAGATATTTATCTTCAAATTCTAGGTTTCTCACTGAAGTTCTGCTTCCTATAGTGAAGACTGAATTCCAGTTGCTTTATGTCTACCATCTTGTAGGACCATTTTTACAAAGATTTCAGCAGGAGAGAACTCGATGTATGATAGAGGTAAAATATAATCTGTTATAATTGTGAAGAATTTATTTAAGTTTCTTTACTAGTGCTTTCAAACTGCCAGTCACAACCATTAGTGGTAAAGTCAGTTTAGTAGGATCTAAAAGGAGTTTTAGAGGGGAATTCAGTGTGCCTATAATGAGTTTGGTGTGGGATGTGTTCACTTGGAGATGCAGGAAGAAATACTCCATCATCAAGGTTGAGAAGAAAGTTAAGGATATGGAAGTACATTTGAGAATTTATAGTGCAGAGAAATTAATTATATTGATGGAATTGGATGAAGTTACTCACTTCTAATAAGATGCAGAGAAAAAGAAAATAAGCCAGGA
Organism: Spermophilus citellus; assembly: GCF_964194105.1. NCBI lineage: Eukaryota > Metazoa > Chordata > Mammalia > Rodentia > Sciuridae > Spermophilus > Spermophilus citellus. The sequence goes on along the minus strand of NC_138186.1, from coordinate 138,714,227 downwards.
ATAGAATCTTAAAAGCAAGAAATGCTGAATAGAACTAAGAAGATAGAATCTTGGAATGCAGTTATCCCAGAAATTAAAGAGATGGTATGTAGAAAGTGAATCATTTATCTCTTACTTTTAAGAGAAATGACTTAAATTTTGCAGAGAAATTTTAGTTAAGGAGTATACTGTTTCACTGGATTTCATTGTAAAGGCAGTCTGCATCATATTTCCTATATGCATAGAGGTAGGTACATGGCTGTGACAGTTCCTCACCAAACATGCCATCCCACTTAATGGTTTTGTAATGGAGTCCAATTGTATCATGTTGGGCTATTTAACTACTTTGGCCATTTAAATAATTTCACATTATTTGTTGACTAGATTGGTGTGGCATTTTATGACATGCTGCTAAATGTAGACCAGTGTAGCACCCATTTAAATTACATGGATCCCATCTGTGACTTCCTGTATCATATGAAATATATGTTTACTGGTGACAGCGTGAAAGAACAAGTAAGTTAAATTTATGTATTTTTGAATATTTGTCTTAGAAAACTTAAACATATGATGAATGTTTTTGTTTGGGTTTTTTTTTTTTTTAAAGAGTGAAGCCTTGATAAAAGACCTTTTAAGATTACAGTGTGTATTATTCTAGATATGGTAGTAAAGTAAATACATGTTTTTTAAAAAAGTAAATACATGTTTTCTCATGCTCTTACTTTTTCTCCTTGATATCTGCAATAGAATATCTGAAACGGGGATTAATAATAATCACGTTAGGGAGAAACAATGTAGTATGACACAAACAGACCAGAGAGGTGTAGTGTTCTGAGTAAAAGGAGGGTCCTACTTTCCCCCAATGATCAGGGCACACCATGGGGACATTGAACAGATTGCTGCATGACTAGAAAACTGAAGCCAGGATGGTCAAGAGACTAACTCATGAGGCATATTCAAGGAATGTGGGAATATATACCCTGAAGAAAAAAGTCCTAGGAAATTGTTCATGTCCACACTATTTGGTGTGGACAAGTATCCTAATATTTATGGAATAAGTATTTAGGTTTGCTCTGTGTGACAAAAAAGAGCATAAGAGTTCTGGTGAAGTTAATAAGATGTGCACTTCAACTCAACATATGAAGAGGTACATCTGATGTGGCTAAAAGTCGAAAGACCTCCTTGGATCACAACCAACTTTCCTAGTGTGATAAATGGAAACTGGGCTGTTTTAGAAGGGAGGAGGTGGGGCTGATAGGTAAAGTTCATATACCTTCCCAATACTTGAATATTAATGTCTTACTCTAATGGACAGGAAGGAAAATTTTGACATAACCATGTGAATTCAAGTCTAATGAGTTCTTTGCTAGGAGCTGAGGTTGGAAAAACGTTGATTCCTTTATACCTCAGCAAAAATGTCAAAAAGAATTCACATGTCTCTAATGAAAGAAAGAGAACATGTGTCTCTGTGCCTACTTTTGTTGGAACACAGAACATGGTAGAACCAATAATAAAGTAATTCAATTTTAAAAATGAATAAACAAATAAAGTATTCTTTATATTTGAACCTAAGAAATTTTGACACATGGAATACAAAAAAAAAAAATTACCATCAGACTCGTCTTTCCTCCTAAAGTCAAGGAATATTTGAATAAAGCAGTTAGTGAAACTATTTAATATATTTATTTCTTAAATATTTTACGTAAAAGTAGAACTAATTTTTTTAGTGTGAATTCTAAGTAAAAATCAAAACAAAATTAGCTTTATTTATAGTTGCAGATGTGAATTATTTAAAGAACTTTAAAATATAATTAAGCTTAATGCTTCTATGAAGATGGCATTTTAAAAGGATGATCAAATTGTTGCATGTATAAAATTTCTAGTATAAACTATGCTAGCTTTTGGTAGTGGGATAACTGTCTAGTTAGATAAGTAGAAAAATATTTTTATAAATATATACATCTGTTTTTGTTGAAATACACACAGCACATTCTGAAACTTCTGGTCCAACCCCTTTGCTAGTTTATTTTTTCAGAATGTATGTAAATCATTTTTAAATGGAAAGTTGAAGTCTCTTGATTCAAGGATTTTTTCATACCTTTGTTTATTTATTTATTTATTTATTTTTATGTGGTGTTAAGGATCGAATGCAGGGCCTCGCACGTGCTAGGCGAGTGCTCAACCACAGAGCCACAACCCCAGCCCCTCAAGTATTTTACAATGTGTTTTTATTTCTTAGGTAGAGAAGATTATCTGTAATTTAAAACCAGCTTTAAAACTTCGTCTTCGATTCATCACACATATTAGCAAGATGGAACCAGCTGCAGTGCCTCCACAAGCTATAAATAGTGGATCTCCAGCACCTCAGTCTAATCAGGTGCCAGCATCCTTACCAGTAACTCAGTGAAGTTAGAGTTACTGTAGTGAGAATGGAAATATACCTGTCTTAGAAAGTGGACTCAAGTTTATTAAATCTGAATGTGATCATGCTAAAGTGATGTGGTAGAAGAAGCAGCAGAGATATTCAGATTGTTTTCTTTTGATTCAAATGGTGAATCTCCTCACACCTTAATTCCCATCTCCCTGTCTATATTTTTGTCTCTAAGAGATCAAGTGAGCTACATATTGTTCATATTCATAGCAATTAAGAGCACCCTAGGAACATAGATGTATACTGTGATCAAATGACTTTTGCTTTGTATTCTCAGTCTTTCCTATTTTAGCCATTGTTTTTATTTTTATTTTTGTTTTATTATTGTATAGTCAGTCTTAAAGTACTTTGCTTTCAAGACAGAACACATGTAAAATAACCATTACAAATCCTTTTATACATAAATCTTCTTTTGTGATTCTTCAGGATAATAGAGATTTTTATCAAATAAAGGACTCTGGGTTTCATTGCATTGCAGAAGCAAACAAAGTTTCGTATTTTTTTTTAAAGACTTGAAATTTTTATTGTAAATTTCCAAGTAAATAGTCTAATGTTTCTATCGAGGTACATGGGCAGTTTTTGCCTTTGCTTTGAACTTACCAGATGAAATGAGTTGGAAACCATGTAAGAAAGTATCATCTGAAAATGCATACATTTAAATAAAATCATGCTTAAATGGCTGATTCCCGAATCTCTGTCTGTAAAAATCAGTTGCTTTTGCATGTTGATATCCTCACCTGCAGATGATATGAAATTTGGAATTTTCATAATTCCAAATTTTTTAAATATTTGTATTTTTAAATGTAGATTTTGGTTCTTTAGGATTTATTAGATTTTGAAAGACATTGTTAATTTGGGGGGTAATGGCATTGTGAAAAACTTGAAAACTAGTAAAGACTATTGGATGAATACACCATATGATTTCTTTAGTTACCTAAATTTGAATGAATGTCTTTCCAGGCTTTATGCTGCCAGGGAACTGAGCTACTCCATGAGGTGTTCTACCCTAGTTTGTGACTAAAATTGTCCTAGGAATTAAGAGTTACCAGTCTAAAAAAAGAATTAGTCAGTTGAACCAGCTGTAATTCAAATTCTTATTTCCAAATACATTTCTCTTAGATTTCCATTTTTTTTCATAGTTCATATCATTATAATCACTATATCTTTATTTGCCATACAAGTTTCAGCTTAAAATTTAGATAATGGCATAACTAAGTTTTACAGACTTCATATTAAAGTTCCAGAAATTTTATGTTTTATATGATTCCAAATATTAATTTTAACATAGTCTTAATAAATTCTTGTTGACTTGGGGATTATATTGCTTTGCTTTGCTTTGAAATCCTTGATTGAGAATAGTTGTGACTCTGGTATTATACAATAGAATAGAAAAAGTGAAAATCAGACTTTCTCACAGACGTGTCTATTCCAATTTGTTTATTAAAAATTTATATTTCTTTCATTGGCAAGTAGGAATATGATTTTCCTTGAATAGACTTTGAGTTGCAAAAAGTTCTTTTTTCTTTCTTTCTTTCTCTCTCTCTCTCTCTCTTTCTCTCTCTCTCTCTCTCTCTCTCTCTCTTTCGCTCGCTCCCTCCCTCCTTTCCTTCCTTCCTTCCTTCCTTTTTTCCTTCCTTCCTTCCTTCCTTCCTTCCTTCCTTCCTTCCTTCCTTCCTTCCTTCCTTCCTTCCTTCCTTCTTTTAGTAACTTTAAAGCAGCTTTCTCCAATACAACTTTCTACTATAAGGAAATGTTTGTTCCTATGCTATCTTGTATAGAAGTTAATAGCTATATGTGGCCGTTGAACATTTGAATATGGAACTGAGTTTTAAACTTTATTAAGCTTTTATAATATTAACCACTTATGTGTACTCTACTGGACAATTGTATTATAATGGCACATCTTGATTACTCTTACGTCATTAAATAAAATGTTTATATTACAAAATCCATAGAGGCAATAGCTAGGTTTAAAACTCTAAGTTGAACGTCAAAAATCAGATGGTAGAGACTCTTAACATATAACTGTTAGAATAACACACTAAAAGTTCTACCATGGAGCCTGCTTCATTAGTTTCCTTGGATTCCTGTGTACTTTGGGGAAAGGGGGAAGAAATGTTTCTTTCTTCTCTTTTGTTTTTTCTTCTTTCCTATGTTCCATAGCCATGGTATGTTTTTAGAATGCTTAAAAGGGGTAAGACATTTTGTAGTCACAGACAATTTTAGGAGGAATTCTAATCTGAATTTGGAGATCTTAGAAACAGAAAAGCAGTTTGATTTCTCTGGCTCCAAGACAGATTTAGGGAATATCTTCTCCTTCCCTTGCAACCTGAAAAGCAACTGTGCTTAAAATATCAACCAATATCATGTTTGAGGTTTAGGAAAAGTAAAATAGGGTCATCTATAATGTTAATGAACTTAGAGATTGCCCAAGCCTATGGTTATCTACTTTACAGATGAAGAAACCAGAGCCAGAGTTTTAAGAGCTTCACTAAGTTCTGACAATGTTTTGGGAATGATGATTTCACTGACTTAAAAATACAGCAGTTTTAAATGGGATATATATATATATATATATACACACACACATATATATATATATATATTTTCATATGTGTGTGTGTTAATCATAGGACAACACAGTCTTATTATAAAGAGTTTATTACAAAAATTATGTCTTTTGAACAACAAGGACACATGGCTACCTCTCCAGGTTGGGTGGCTCTGCCTCCTAATATCAGGAGTTCCTCACTGGAGAGCTTGTATTGGTGTGTGTTTATTTTCGATGCCAGCATATTATTTGGACATTAACATGCCTCTCTCTAAAGTTGTCTTTTGCTAAAATGGGAAATACACATTTTTAATTGTACAAAAGTTTGAATTTTCAAATCTTGAATTTTCAAGCAGGAATTGGTAGAATTCATAAATTGGAAAAAAAATTCTGAAAGAATAGATTTTGAGGAGGATAACTATAGGCTTAAGTATATTATTAGATTTGGTAATTATGTTGTTAGCACTGGGATTTTTATATCTTGTTTTCACACTTACTTAGGTGGATTAAGGTAGTTAACTCTAGGCTTATGATTACCCTCCCGAGCAACTCCAAAACAAGCCAAGGTTATTGCTAATGCTGTGTTCACTGTTCGAGTTACTTCTTCTGGTGTCTTCCCAAGAGATGGGTTTACTTCCATTATATCTAGTCCTGAGAGTAGCCCTACAACAACAACAAAAAATGTGAATAATGTAATTTATAAAATTGTTATTTTAATATCAGCAGAACCCAACTTCAAAAGTTACCTGGTAGTAAAGAGAGAGCAACCAATAGAATATTCTTTACTTATTGCATCAAGTGATGGGTGGGGCTTGGTTTTCAGATCAGGGAGCATAAACACATACTAGCTGAGTGTACACTTGCTTCTTTATTGTCTCAGGTTTTTACCTACCTGTTTTGTAAATTTCTTCTGTGATGTACAGACCTTCTCTGTAGGACAGACCCCCCACGACAGGTGTGCCAGTAGCAGGTGTGAAAGCAGGGTCCAGCCCATCAACATCAAAACTCAGATGAATTGGCCTTTTCTTTCTTTTAAGAAGTGGGAAAGGATTTCAGTATTTCAGTTTAAAGTTGGTGGTTTAATATTTAGTAGACAACTACAGTTCTTATTCTGCAAACCCAAAGGTTCCATAATTTTTATGCAAAGGTTTCATTAATAACTTACATCAGTTAGTATCATTAGCAAGTCTTATGTCATGCACACGAGAGCATCATACCTTCCTAGTAGATAGCTGAGTGTTTCTTCCATCACCTTGCCAATTCCCAACTTATCCACTTCAGTCATTGAAAAGTATTTAATACCCAGAGTTTTCACAATGTAGCTATCAAAGAAGAGATATTAAAATAATCTACAATTAATAAAGCTGACTCAATTCCCTCCTCTTCCCTTTATTTTTTAAAAAGAAAGATTACTGGTAAAGAGTATATAAAATATTTTAAGTTCTGTGAACTGTATGCATGTAATTTTATTTGATTTTTAACAGCAAGTCAAGATATAAATACCCTGAATAAATATATGTGTGTGTAAATGTATATAGATACGTGTGTGTGTGTGTGTGTGTGTGTGTGTGTGTTTGTATATAGAGGTGTTCATTTGGGGCTGTAAACATCTAACACACAAAAGAAAAAATAAAGACAAATCACATCAACGAATAAACTTACTGTTCCCCCGGATCCACGTCTCTCAAGCCAATATACACAATATCCTTGGCAGATATGCAGGGAGTCACCCAGGAGAATCCTGGTACATCAGGGATCTAAAGTGGCAATGTTTCCATTTAGTTAAATGTGTTTCTCTTGAGTAAATCCTACAGGTAATGTTGAGGACAGTTGTTGGATTATGTATATCTTAATGTTTAGAATATAAACTTAGAGGGTATTATTTTTAAGATAAATAAAGGGAATGCCTGCCTTACCATGTTAACACAGCATTCCCTGTTCTGTGCCCCAAGTCTGCTGGGTCCTGCTTCCTCAAAACTAAAGAAATGAATGTGCTTTCTTTACTTTAGTAGCTTCCTTCTTCTCTTTCTCGCTAAAGATCAAGTCCTCTGGATTAAGTCTAGAGTAGCTAAGGGGAATGTAGGACAAGACTTGTTGCTGCTCTTCATATCATAATGTGATGACTGATAACCACTTTGTCCTGGAGCCAACCTTGGCTGTTCCCATATGTTAACTTGACATTTTGCAATTTTATAAACACATTTGTTGGTCCTCAGTTTTTATAAAAAAGTTACTTCTGAGTATTTAACAGTACAAGGTTTGAATCCCCTTGAATCGTCATTAGGACAAATATAATTATTATCAATAAAGATATTAATATACTATAACATCAATAAAAATTATGAGCCACAATGTTAAATCTCAATCTAGAATTTTATCTTAAGTCTTCTGGAAAAGAAGGTGCTTTCTGCCATCAATGTGAAGTGATAAATCATTGTAATCTGCATTGAAAACTTTTTCTTGAAGAGCTCTGATGTACAGGGGATACTTCATAAGGAGGAGAGGTGGTGTGATGTGTAGTGGGAAGAGATGGGAACCAGGAGACCGAGTTCTGCTCCTTCCCTCACAATATACTTGACGTGGTTTTGGAAAGTTGATGACCTCTGAACCTCTAAGGGGTAGTTTAAGAATCCAGAGAGAGGATATTCTTCAGCATCTGTGAATTCCCCTAAACACAGATTGAAAATAGAGGTAGGCTTATGATGGTTTGGTCTATACTGAACATGTACAGACTTTTTCATCATCACCTAAACAAGACAGAATAATACCTCTTTATATAACATTTATATTAGATATTGTAAGTAATCTAGAACTGATTTAAAGTATATGGGAGATGTGCATAGGTTATATGCAAATACTAGGCCATTTTGTATAAGAGACTTGAGCATTTGAAGGTTTTGGTATCTGCTAAGTATCCTAGAACCAATGCCCCGTAGATACAGAGAGACAATTGCCTATGGAGTCAGTTTGCAAACTATGAAGAAAAGTAAAGACAGAGAACATTACCCCCTTTAACAACCATTGTTTTGCTTGTTAGCATAGAGAAAATGGTTTGCAATTATATCAATGTAAAATGATTTAGGATGCTTCCTACTTGCCAAGATTATTTTGTAAAGCAGTGCCAACCAGTCTTTTACCTTTCCCTTCAGTTCCTTTAAGAGGAAAGACACAGGTTGTCCATGCAAGTTCCCAGTGGGGGTTGTCAGTGGAGTGTTGATATCCGTGTGAGCATCCACCCAGATGACTCCAAGGTCAGGATGGACCCTGGCATGGCCAGAGATGCTTCCAATTGCCAAACTTTGGAGGAGAAGAAACTTTGTATGAACCTCAAGTTGTCAATATCGTTACATACCTACATCATATCATTAGCTCACTTAATCTGCCTGCTAGGATTTAAGTCCAAGTAGCTTTTTTTTTTTTTTTGGTACCAGGGATTGAACTCAGGGGAACTCGACCACTGAGCCACATCCCCAGCCCTATTTTGTATTTTTATTTAGAGACAGGGTCTCACTGAGTTCCTTGGCACCTCACTTTTGCTGAGGCTGGCCTTGAACTCCCGTTCCTCCTGTTTCAACCTCCCAAGCTGCTGGATTTACAAGCATGAGCCACCATGCCCAGCTCAAGTAGCTATTTCTTACAGACTTTTAAATTAGATGCCAATTAAAGAATTATGACAATAGAGAAGGTATAGCTTACACTTAATACTTACTAAAATGTTTAAGTTACACTGCTATCATTTTACTAAAATATTTTTAAGTCACCTTGTAATAAAATTGCATTATATAGTTTAACCAAAAAAATAAATAAATAAGTATGCATCAAACCCTAGCCACATAAGAGATTCCTTCACATGAGATACTGTTCAATTCTTAGAGTTAAATCCAGCTCCATTTTGGCAGATACTTAATTCTCTGAAGTGAATTATGACAAAGTCAATTTTTCTTAAAATTTGACTCTTTCATAATTGGAAAGCATCACTCAATTCTTCCATACACTAGAGTCATTGGTTCTCTCACTCTATTCTGTGCTCAGAGCCTCTGCTGTGTCTACAGTCTTGCTGCACATTTGATGTCCCACTCTTGACTGGGTTCAGGCCCCTCAGATCCATCCCAAGTACTCTAAACTCCACACATTTTGCCAGAATGGAAAATCTAAGTCGTGCCTTGCACAAAAGTTAAAAGATTTGAATTTACTATATAATGCCCAAGTTTCCAACTTGTGAGCATTTAGGCATCATTCAGAGAATCCAGAACTATCAGATTCTCAAAAGGAGAGCAATCGTGCCTGATGTCCAGGTTGAGGTTCGTTTTTCCTTTTACGTTTCCTGACTTTTCGGCATTTTTTGCTAATAAAATTTCCACTTACAAATTTTTCCACTTAAAAAAAGAAAGTGTGCCCCACTCTTTCAATTATATATTTGTTAAAGAAGCCCTGGTAACAGCTGGCTTTAAAACACAAAGTTGAGGGTTTTGAATTCATTGACTCTCATATCAAAGCTCAAGAATGTGTCTACTTTTTGATGTCATTAGGCTTCTTCCAGTAATAGCATCCTTGAGAGCAAACATTTAAAAAAGCTCCATCCACAAAAATAATTGTCATACTTTATAATAGTCAAAATTTGAAAATAACCTAAATATCTGACACTACAAATGTAAATGGTGATGTAATTGCTTGCTGAAAATTATACAGCAAAAAAAAAATGATGCTTATAATTGGGTGTAGTAGCAAACACCAGTAATCCCAGTGCCTCAGGAGGCTGAGGCAGGAGGATCACGAATTAAAAGTCATCCTCAGCAAAAGTGAGGCACTAAGCAACTCAGCGAGACCCTGTCTCTAAATAAAATACAAAATAGGGTGGGGGATGTGCACCTGAGTTCAATACCTAATACAAAAAAAAAAAGTGCTTACATTCTTTTAAAAACTTGTTAACCAATTGAGTTCTAGGTATTATAAGTAATTAGGAAAAATTAGCTGACAACAAGCATCACTTATTTAGAAATAGAAGCCTGCACTATTTGGCTAAAATCCACTCCTGTTTCCTGCTGTAATTGATAAACATCAAGATATTGTGAGACTTTGCAAATTCCACTAAGTCCGTTTCGGTAATAAAGTAGGAACCTAAAAAAATTGTTTTTAAGGCAAAGTAGAGTATTAAATATTGGTGTTTTTGCCGCCTGTGCCCGACCCGCAGGGGGACAGCCGCTGCATAAGACCTGTGGTCTCCACCCAGCACCAAGCTGACTCTGTTGTTCTTCTGGACCTCTGACACCACATCTGCCAGCTGCTCGTTGGCTTTTCCCACAGACTTTGGATTCTTCACAATTTGAAAGGGGCTGTCGTTAGGAACATCAGCAAAGGGCAGGTCCCCATAGTCTTTCACATCACACTCTGCAATTAAAAGTTTCAAGTTACTAAATAAAAATAGATTGCAAATCAGTTTGGTTACAAATGTATAAAATAAGTCTATTTTCAAAAGTATAAGCAAAGGCCAAAAGACTGTAAATGTGGTGAAGGTGGAAATGTCTGCTTTTGCCTGACAGTGTCCTGTCGGCACCATCACCTCACTCTGGCACCAGCTGTATACTGAGCCATCAATGAGCACTTATTGAAGCAATCCAGTTAGAGCAGACACTAAAAGAACAGTGGCAGTTTCTGGTTTGGACCTAGCAGGAGGCATCACTGTCCTTACCACTGTCCCTCTGTTTCTCTCTGCCTCTGTACTTTCTGTCTTGCTATAATAAGCATACTTTGTTTTTGTAATCAAGAAACAGTTAAAGCACCCCAAAGACAGAGTACACCAGCATTTTCTAAATTTTTTTGATTCTGTATTAATGATTATTTGGGTTGAGGTTTGTTTTTCTTTCAGGTTTCTTTTCTTTTGGTCATTTGCCATTCTGAAAATTTCTACTTACATTTTTTTTCCATTTAATAAAGAAAGTTGAGCCCCAGGCTCTCAACGGTAGCTCTGTTACAGAGGCCCTGGTAACAGTGGCTTTCAAAGAAAAAACTGAGGTGTCCTGATCCATACTGTCACCTGCTGAAGTAACTCAGCTTTCTCCTTGGTCCTCTAGGACCTGGCTCTGGATGGTGCTGTCAGAATCAAGTATGTGCTTAGCCCCTAGCCTCTGCTTCAGCAAGTTTGGTAGCTTTTTTAATAGGAAAAAAAAAAATTGTAGGTAACCCAAAGTCCCTAAGGATCTGAGTGTGCTTCCTAAAAGGGCCTGAAAAAGGTTTCAAAACTAGAAAGCTTCCTGTAAAACTGTGTACTGGGATCAGTTCAGCCATTGTTCATTTATTACGTCTGGGTGTTAGTGATTCAGTAACACCTCCAAGAGGTATCATCTCAGATGAGATGTGACCAAATTAACCAAGTCCATTTACCAAGCTTTCTATTCTCCTTCCCTCCCTCCCTCCCTTCCTTCCTAGATTTAAGAGCTATAATCTTAACTCACTAAAATTTGGTTATTTTTAAATGTACAGACGGATGAGTTTTGGAAATATCTATAATCTTGTAACTACCACCACAACTCATATGCAGAACATTTCCATCTCTCTCTTTTTTTTTGCTACTGGGGATTGAACTCAGGGGCACTTGACCACTGAGCCACATTCCCAGCCCTATTTTGTATTCTATTTAGAGACAGGGTCTCACTGAGTTGCTTAGTGTCTCACCGTACCTGAGGCTGGCTTTGAACTCATGATCCTCCTGCCTCAGTCTCCTCAGCCACTGCAATTACAGGCATGTGCCACCTCGAAAGGATTCCGTTCCTTTTATTCCTATCCCCACCCCCAGGAATCACTGATTAGCATTCTATTGCTCTACTTTTGTCTTTCTAGAATTTCCATCAATAGAAGCATACAGTATGTGGTCTTTTGTTGCCTCTTTCACATATCATGTTGTTTTTGATAATGTACCTATGTTCCAGTCTCTTGTTTTGATTTTTATTTCTCTTGGGAAAATATGTAAAACTTCTGGATCAAAAGGTAAATGAATCATTATGTAAGAAACTGTCCAACTGCTTTCCAAAGTGGCTGTATCATTTTGCATTCCTAGCAGAAATACATGAAGCTTTCAGTTGTTCCATGACTTCATTAACACTTCATCAGGGTTTTTCAAATATAAAGATAACATATACTTAAGCCTCAACTTTAACAAACATATAATTTTTTCGTTTTCGTTTTACACATACAAATGTGTGTGCGTGCACATACCTACTATGTAAAACCTAGGTGCCCCTATTACTATTATTACTGTTTCTTTTTCTTTTTTTTTTCTTTCACAAATTGGGATCCTCTTTGGTAGTCTCCTTCCTGAAACCTCTTGGTTTTTATTTAATTCTACTAGCTCCCATAGCATCCTCCCCAATCCCATAGTTCTTGCCACAGAGGTTCTTTTGTACAGCACTTGGGCTGGGAAGACAAAACTTCCGAATGAGAAGTTCCACCAACAACGCTTACTGAGTGCTTTTCCCAAACCCTGCCACTCTGTTACCATGTGGCTATACAGGTGCATGGTTAGTCTGCAGTTCTGTGATATAAACATCCGTACAAACATTCTGTTTTCTCAGGAGTTCTCATTTCACTAGGAAGGAGATCGGGATGATCATCTTTCAACTTAAAAATTACCTTGTTCTTTAAGTTTCTCCAGCAGACCAGCATTTCTCAAGACTGTAGGGCCTTGTTCCACCCCTCCTCGTGGCTGAACAATTAAAAAGTAAAGTATTTCAGTCATGATCATGACCACCCAATGCCCACAAGAACTTTTCATTACTTGAATCCTATCTATCAGTTTGTGAGATCCTATAGACCCTGGAATTTAAATCCTCTCATTTAATCTTCACATCAAAGCCAAATAAGAGGAACCAGAATCCCATCATGAAGGTTATGAGGTTCTCCTGCTGGACAGCAGTTACTGAGTGGCAGAGCCTCTGTTTATATCCTGCTCTCAGGATTCCAATGCTGCAGCCCCTCTTCCCATCACACCACTCTATCCACACAGCACAAAGCACCCTGAGAGATGAAGATAGAATAATGAAAAGGAAAGGCCCCTGTTTCTGAGCCACTCATAAACCCATAGAAAAAATGTGGGTGTTTAATACCAGTTACATGAGTAGTTGCGGCAATACAGATATGAGGTGTCTTAGTAACCAAATACAGATATGAGGTGTCTTAGTAACCAAACAGTACTCCTAACTCTGCAAGAGGCAGGGTGGGTCAGTGATGGCTTTGTGGCCACATGATCTTTGAGCCAAGTCTTGCAACATGAGGAGGTGGTCAGAAAAACATGACAGGGTGATGCAAAAATTTTGCAATTCAGGGGAACAGCTTGGGCAAAAGGCATTAGAAGGGAAAGAACGTGGTCTGGGCGAGACCAGCCTGTGTGCAGGTCCTCACAGCAGTACCTAGGGCCTTTTGGGGTGGTGAATGCAGGCAACAGGAAAATCACTACCTGGGAGCTGAAATCATAAAGACCAGCCCAGAAATTTCAGGTTCTGACCTGTTTAAACAGTCATAAGAAACTACACCCATGCTGATTCCACACCTGGGAATGGACATGCCTCTCCTTTCCAGCATGTCCGCCTCAAGTCCCCACTGATAGGGGTCCCAAGAAAACATTTTTAAAAAAAATATCTTTCTGGTTTTAATTTCCAACAGGACTTTTAGATACATCAAGTTATTTCTTTTTATCAGATGAGAAGACATGCCAAAAGAGACGTGTTTATCCTAGGATTGGGGCTGTGGCCCCAAAGTAAGCAAATATTTCTTCCCCAAGTGACAGGTGGCCTGTCCAAGGTGCCAAGCAAATCCTTGTTGTCAAATTCCTGTCTCTGGCACACACTCTTCCTGACATATTTTTCTCCTTTACTCCAATCCTTTTGAATTTTTTTTTTGTATTTTATTTTTGATTAACATACAATATTTGGATAGATTTATGAGGTACAGGGTGACATCTTGACTCATGTATACATTGGATAGTGATCAACTCCAGGTAATTAGCATATCCATCACCTTCAACTTTTATCATGTCACTAGAAAGAGCACATCCAAAATCTCTTCTAACTATTTTGAGATACATGGTACATTAGTGTTTTCTACATTTACCCTGCCCTGCCTTACAGCATGGTAACTTGTTCCTCCTGTATAAGGGAACCTGATACCACCTGTAACCTGTACCCCCTGACCAACTTCTGGTCAAGGAGATGACCAACCGTTGATCAAGGAGATGGACTTTCTCCCTCTTTAACTCCCAGTAAGGTCCTACTTGGTTCATACTCTGTCTTTAGTTTTGTATTTTTGTCTCTTCTCCTTTGTTCAATTTCAATCTAAATTTCTTTACTTTATGGCACTACATGTTGTCATGTAGGTTTGACAAACAGTAGGTGGTCAAAAACAATTTGACAAAACTCCCTGGCCTTTTTTTCTCCTTGCCCTTTCCAACATTAGAAGAAATTTCATCTGTCCCTTAATTGACACTGTATTTGTTTTAAGGCTGTCATTAAACTTCTCAGAGTGACATATTCTAGCCTTTGTTTTATTTGTTTGCTTCAAACTGCTTCTTGGGATTAATCTTTGCCTGTTGCTTGGTTCATCTGTCCACTTTGGAAACTGCTTTTTAAGTTCCACTGCCTTTTTAAATGGAGCCCAGTCCCTAATGGACCACAAGTATCAGATCTACTATGGAGTTGAGCTCTCTGAATAGGCTTCAGTGCAAGTCAGGGGCATAGATTTTGCAATGAAGCAGCCTTGTCTGGAATCACATAGTCAAGGCTATGTAACCTTGAGCAAATTACCACACCTCTCTGAACATTGTTAACTGCTAGATAAAAATAATACCTACCTTATTGTTTCCTTGATGCCTTACAAGGGGCAAGGCAGAGAAAGGAGCTCTTTCTCAGACTCAACCTTCTATCATCTGCCTTCTAGTCTTCCCTTTTTTGCCTTTTGTCAAATTTTTATCCCTTTTAAATGCGGACAAAAGCTTATATGTTTGTCACTCCCCCCCACCCAACACACACACACACACACACACACATCTCCCTTATGGCTTAGTATAGAAAAATCTCTCTCTCTCTGTCCTGACAACAATGAGACAATAAGTTTCATTATCACGGCCATGTTTTAATGGGAGAAGAGCAGGGTGTGGTGGTGGGGGGGATTACTAAGAATGGGAAATGCATTCAGTGGCACTTTGACACACTATACCTCAGAGGTTGTCATTGTCCCCAGAGGGGCTGTCATCAGGGTTAGGCTTCTGCAGATGCCCCAGAGCCAGAACATGTTTGGACTCCTTCCCTCTCTCCCCCTTTCCTTCCATTTGCCTCCCTTCTTTCCTTCCTTTTAAAAAATGTTTCATTTGTTCTTCTGAGTCACACAACAGTAGAGTGTATTTGGACATATCATACACACATGGAGTACAGCTTCCAGTCTTCTTGTTGTGCGTGATGTGGAGTTTCTTTCCTACCTTTTTGTTGCTTTTTTCAATTCTTACTGTTGCAAACTGTTTGAAAAATAGGTGAGGATATTGTGGATTTTAAAGGACACCCGTGTTAGCAGGACGTCCCTGTACTAGGAGGCCTCTTTGGAGGGTTTCTAGGGCAAGGGAAGCAGTATTTACAGACAGTCCAAATGCAGTTGGGGCCTCTAACCTCTGACCTCTCCCAATTTGTTTTGCAGTAAAAAGTCAGAGTGCACATCAAGACTTCAAAATTAAAAGGGGTGAAAGTCTTCTTAAATTTTTAGAAACTGGGAGGAGTCCATTAAAAAAAGAAAGAAGAAAAAAAAAACCCTCAATCTTTGGAATTTCAACTCACATACTGTCCTGTTCAGTTTGACTTTTTAATTTTCCTCTTTAAGCCCAGACCATGTTGAAGTCTGGAAGGCATCCTGTCATCTCATTATAATTACCAATATGAATGTGTCCAGACGGGAAAAGAACTGTCAATTTAATGTTCATGATATGTGTTGGTTCACACTTAGATAGCTCTAAGACAATCTGAAAGTTTCATAAACCCTTAGTCCAGACAGTGTTTCCAACTTGCAGTATTTTCCCCCAACTCAGGAAGATACAGGACAGATTCTACCAGCTCATGAACCAAGGGTTTCAGAGAATCTTTAAACCATAAAATAATATGAATTGTTGACAAAGTTGCATAAAACACTATCTTTTAGGTTATCCAAATTAAAACAATTCTGAAGATCACCACTGATTAAATATTTCTACTCAACGAACTACATAACCGAACAAATGAGTCTTCTTAAACTCTCCTCTCCTTCTGCATACTCAAGGAGCATCACAAACACCAAAACAACAAAAGATACACAAGACGCTGCACTGAAAAATAGTCCATTTCAATGCAAAATAAAAACATTTTGGTTCAACACGAGTAAACGAATAAACATTCAGTTTCAAACAAAATTGAGATTGGGAGTCATAGGAGTAAGTGGGTTTGAGACCATAATTACGCAATGTCTCGAAATGGTGAGAGGACTTTAAAACATCCTTTCCTCGCCCAGATTGTAGAGAAAAACATAAATAACCGGAAAGTTGCATCTTACATGTTTTAAAGTCCCAAATTCCAATAAAATACAGTTATTCAAAGGGGAGGCCTTATACTCACCTGTCCTTTTGAGAAAGGGGCTCCGATAACCCCTATGGATTTTGACTTGGAGCTCATGTTCCATGATACTTCACTTTGCTGCACCAGTATTCTCAGGTTGCCACACTCTGCAACACTGGAAGACAGAGGGCACATCTTTTTTGCCACTTATTATTGGGTTGAATGTGTTTACTTTATTCTAATGAGGACACCTGGCTCCACCTACTGAGCAGTAAGACAGAGTCAAAAGAAAGGCTTGCACATTGTTCAAATGAACCAGATTGTTCTGAGCTCAGATCTCTAATTAAGTGAGCATTATTTATGTTCCTTGTTCTTGTCTTTGTTGAAAAGCCACCCGAGTGACGTTAATCTTTCTTTAGGCAATTGAAAATTATATGTGGTTTCATAATTGCATAAGTAACCGTGTCTATAGCTGGGTAAACCTGTAGTGGCACCCCCTCCTCCACCAAATAATCTTAATTAAGCTTCTCCAGAGACCCTCACCATTATTGTTTTTGTTAACAAAATATCAGCAAAAACGTCTGCAGAGAACTCAGTGTAGTTAGGACTTCCTATTTTTTGTTTCTCTAGTTTGTTAAAAGCTAACTTTAGCAGCAAACTTGATGATGTCATGCCTGTTTTTATGGTAAAACCTCCAACTAATCTAAAAAAAAAAAACGGACAAAAAGCACTTTCTGTGAACTCAAAAAATATAGTACTGTTATGTAGACTCCTACAAAAACGTAAACTTCTACACCCATCTTCCCATTGGGTATAAAAATCAAAGAATTTCCAGGCAAAGCCAAAACAACTGTCAAAATCAGAACCAGATGCAAAGCCAGAAGGTCTGGATGGACAAACCACCTCACCTGGGCTAGGTTGAGACTAAACCAATGTGCCTACTACCTGGGCCACTGGAAAAATAAATGCCCCCAACTGAAGGAAGAAAAATGGGCTGCTGCTACTCATTACTGTGATAAGAGAGGCCAAGTCATTCAAAGGCAATACCAGCCCTACAAACATGTTCCCAATGATGATCAATGCCATAGACACCACCGTGATGCCCCTGAGAAAGGGCTGGTAGCTATGGAAAATTATAATGAGGACTAGTATTGACCAGCCTCAATCTCTTTGGGCCCAGGAGCCTACAGTCCAAATGCTCATAGGGAGCCAAACTATGAACCTCATGGTGGACACTGGGGCCCACCATTCTATGGTGACCCAACCTGTAGTCCCACTTTCAAAAACACAGACCTCAATGTGGGAGCCTCTGGCTAAAGGATCATCACCCTTTTCTATTGCCCCGGAGTTACAATTTAGCAGGCCTTGAAGTGGTCCATGAGATCTTGTACATACCAGATGGCCTGGTGCCACTGATGTTTTTGAGATCTGCTGAGAAAGCTCTAAGCCCAGATAACTTTTGATGCAAAAGGTCAGGCAGTCCTATCATTGGGAAAACCTAAACCAAGGATTTTAACCCTCACAATTCCCTGGGAAGAGGAGTGGTGCCTCTTTAGGCTAGTAGTGCACCACAGCAGGGACCAGAGTTCCCTTTCCAAGTGCCAGGAGTATGGGCAGAGGATGATCCACCTAGACTAGCCCAGACATTCCTCCAGTGGTGGTGGAATTAAAACCAGGAACCATACTGGTATGCCTAAGACAATATATCATATTCCTCATAAGGCACAATTTGGAATTCAAAAACATTTGGACAGACTTTTGTAATATGGAATTCTCAGCCCTTGCCAATCACCATGGAATAAACCTCTTTACCTGTCCAGAAACCAGGGACTGATGGTTACCAGCCAGCCAGTTCAAGATTTACATGCAATAAATCACCTTACATACTGTGGTCCCCAATCTATGCGCTCTTCTAAGTTAGCTCCTAGCTGATGCAGCTTATTTCACATTCTGAACCTTAAAGATGCCTTCTTCTGCATTTGACTGGCACCACAGAGTCAGCCCTCTTTGCCTTCCATTGGAAAACCTTCAATGGGAACAAAGGTCAATGGACCTGGACTAGAATACCACAAGGTTTCAAAAACTCACCAACCATCTTCAGGAAGGTGCTGGATTCTGATTTGAGAATCTTTCCTAAATAATGACATGGATGTTGACCTCTGATGTGGATACACATTACTCCAATATGTAGATGATCTGTTGCTGATCGGAGCAACCCAAAAAGACTTCATGAAGGGGACATAACTGGTTCTCACTCTCCTATGTGAAACTGGCTACAAAGTCTCAAAGAAGAAAGCCCAAATCTGTCAATCACCTTTGTTTCTATCTGACTCAGAGACAACTGCAACTTGGCCCTAAAAGGAAACAGACAAGACAGTCTTGCTCAATTCCAATCCCTTCCACCAGCTGCCAGATCTTGAGTGGTGAATTCTGTCAGATATGGATCACTAACTTTTCAGTTATGGCCAAACCCCTCAATGAGGCCACTAAAGGGGAAGAATGGGATCCTCTAATGTGGAGACCAATGCAAAAACAAATCAAATCAAAACAAAACAAAACAATAGTATAGACAGCAGAATACATCAGACACTAGAATGGCAATATGTAAATCAATGGAAGTGTAACTGATGTGATACAGCAATCTGTATACGGGGTAAAAATGGGAGTTCATAACCCACTTGAATCAAACTGTGAAATATGATATATTAAGAACTATGTAATGTTTTGAACGACCAACAATTAAAAAAAAAAGATAACAAAACAAAACAAAAAACTCCACTGAGGATCTTAAATGAGCACTCACCAGTACACGTGGACTAGGACTCCTGGATCTCACAAAGCCTTTCTCCCTGTATGTCCATGCACGGTCTGGATCAGCTGTAGGAGTCCTAACTCAAATGCTGGGGAACTGACACTGAGTTGTGGCCTACTTTCATAATAGCTGGACTTTATCATTCTGGCCACCTTGTCTATGAGCCGTTGCAGCCATCATCCTCTGGTTTTGGAAGCTGATAAGCAGACTATGGGACAGGGACTGACACTCTAGCTTATACAGGATTTCTAGGGTTTGTTTGGTGTTATTAATTTGGCTTTATTAACTTACACTGTTTAACCTATGCAGGTTAATAGACCAAACTGTTGGTCTATCATTTAGTTTGGTTTCCTTTGGTAAACTTTGGGGGCTCTACCCGACTCCTCCTCCAATAGTGGAAATGTGGAAATGTTGTGAACCATATGTTGAGTCAATCTCTTATAAGCAAGGGGTGATTTTATTTATTTATATATATATATATATATATATATATATATATATATATATATATATATATACACACACATACATACACACACACACACACACACATATATAACCTGCCCACCAGAGAGATGCTAGAATTGGATGACTGTTTGTCTCTGGAAAAGACCTAGGGATCCCCTTATATGAGGATCTAGAGCCAAGGAAAAAGAGATCCACTGGGAAATGAGTTGATCTAGGAGGTCAACAAATCTGGGGTAAGGAAGGCTGGCCACCCCAGAGGATTATTGCCACTATGGTCTTGCTATCTGGGTACAGGACAGCAGCTAGGGTATAAAACTCTAGTTTACATGCTAAACTACAACTGTACTGGAAAATTATTGCTTACAACCTGTATGGAAGTTATTATTAACCAGACTGCCACAGCCTTTGAACTAGCCACACAACAGGCTTAGATGCAAGAAGCTATCTATAGAAACTACTTGGCATTACATTATCGGCTGGCTACAGAGGAAGAACCAAGACTCAGTCCAAGGCACTGTGGCTCTCTTAACCACTGAGCTGAAAGATTAAACACTGGCAAAGTGTCAGCTGTTTATCCTCATGTGCCCCTGAGTAGTTGTTTATCATGTGCAAAAGTATGGATTAAAAAATAATGTACTCTAAGGGATCCCTCAACTTTAAAATTGTATGATTGTAATTTTAAAGAAAAATCCACTGAGAAGAAGTAAACTTGTTTTTTCTACTGAGGGCAAAAACATTGTGAAGTATTTAAATAACTTAAAGCAGAGATTTTGTCTATGGTAGTCCCAGCGCCTAGAACAGTAGTGATATACAATGGCACTGAATACATAGTTATTGAACAAATAGGTGAGGAAACACAGGTCTCACAGACCACATTGATGGGATTATTTGCCAAATAGGTTTCCTAAGCTCTGCCAGTGGTTTTTCTTCTATTGTCTAAATATTTACCTGTGGTATTCTTATATAGCCTAAATATTAACCTCTTGATGTTGACATTGTAAATGACTTTTCCTAATCTGTCAGGACTCTTGATAATTTTGCATGTGTTTTCATTCAAAGTTCTTGATTTTAAAATAGATAGTTGAATAATCTCTCTCTAATGCCCTGGACCTTTAGGAGTTTTAAGTTCTACTCATTTACTTCTATATTTTTTTCTATTTGCTTTAGAGTTTATCTTTCACATTTACTTCTTTAATCCATCAACATCCACCCTGATATATTGTGCAAGTTCTCCAACTCTATTTTCCCCTTTCTGGTCCATCAGTATCCTCAACACCGCTGGACAGTCTACCTCTATTGCCACTGATCTGAGTGCTGCCTCCATCACATACCAAGTTCCCTTTCATAAATGGGTCAGATGCTGAGCAGTTTTCTTCTGTGCCATTGATTTATTAATTTGTGGATGCACCAGGTCACAATGCTTTATTGTATGACCTTCTTTGTTTTTTTTCTTTACTCCTTTTTTACAATTGATTGATCTTCTATATCTCCAGTCTATATATTTAGAATAAACTGTTGAATTCCTTTCAAACAACCTGCTAGAATTTTTATTGACTTTATAGATTCACCCACAAAAATTTGCCATCTTCCAAATTTCATTGCCAGAATTTTTTCTTTGAAAGCTCCTTCCTATACCAAGTTGAGATTACCTTCCTGTCATTTGACCTATTAATCACACTTTATCCAAGTAAAACACACTATTTCTTGGCTGTCCTATATTTCTCAGGTGTCTATTGTTTAGGATGAGTATCCTCATATACCTCACCAGTTTCTTGAATTGCATAATTGCTATTCTCTTTAAGTCACCAACCTGACCACTTCTTTTAAAGCATCTTCTAGCTTCCCTGTGGGGCATTGAGAGCCCAGGGTGTACATCCAGATGTAAATGGAGTCATGTGGCTCATCCAACACAAATTTAGTAATGCCCACCTTTTCCAACAGCTGATAAAAAAATGTTGAGTAGAGAAGTTTTTAGGCAAGAATCCTGTGTTATTCTTCTGGAAGCCTCCACCCAAAGTGGCACAGCTCCATCAATTAGTTATCACTCTATGGGTTTAGCTGTTCATGAATCCCTAACTCAGCCACTCCATCTTGTTCACAAGGGTGGCATAAGGACACCTGTCAAGCATCTATAAAATTTCACTACACTTGTCTGCTACTTTTTATCATCTACCTGAATGACTACTATGAAAGGAACTGAACTGACTCTGACAGGTCCTGTTCTTGGTGACCTCATGTTGTCTCCTAATGATTACTGCTTCCTTTACTTTTGCAATCTCCATAGCTGCCATCCCAGGACTTTTGAAGGAAGAAGACCATGGGCATCTTATCTAGGGCACTCTATCAGAGCTCCACTTTTCCCACCTCAATTCTTCATTTATTTTAGGGTATTGGTGTTGGGGCTTTTTTTTAAAAAAATCTTCCCTTAATAATATAGACCTATTAATATTTCTACCCCCACTCTCTTTCCTATCTGGCATTTTCCTGAGGACTAGATCACATTTTATTTGATATCAATCCAAAACTACTAGAGTGTGATTTGGTACATAGTAGGCCCCTGTGTTAGTTTCCAATGGCTCATGTAACAGTAATACAAACTGGTTGGCTTAAAACAGCAGAAAGTTATCATCTCACAGTTTGGATGCTGAAGGTCTGATACCAAGGTGCCATCAGAGTCACTCTTGCTCTGAAATCTGCAGCAGAATCCCTCTCTGCCTCTTCCTAGTTCTTGGAGGCTGGGGAGGGTGGGGAGACTGGCAATCTCTAGGGCTCTTTGGCTTTCAAATCTTAAATGATACCT
Source organism: Spermophilus citellus (assembly GCF_964194105.1). NCBI lineage: Eukaryota > Metazoa > Chordata > Mammalia > Rodentia > Sciuridae > Spermophilus > Spermophilus citellus. The sequence continues at coordinate 138,691,628 of NC_138186.1, read as the reverse complement.
GCAATGACCTCATTTCCAAATACAGCCACATTCTAAGGTACTGAATCTTAGGAATTCCAACAAACATATGTTTGGAGGGAGGGAACAATTCAACTCCTAAGACACTTCAGTTGATGCTTTTGAAATAATGAAGGATGAACTAAGAATTTGTATGATGAGAGTGACTTTTCTCCTTCTGATGCCCCCAAACAGGCCCATTTTTCCTGTATTTTCTTCAGCCAACTAGCAGATAAAGCCCTTTTCAGACAAAGCCCAGAATTCTTACCACTCTGATAGAAAGTCAGAAAATACTCAAAATCAACAAGACTAAATAACTAGTGGGTGATTTCAAGGAAACATTTTGTTTGGTGCTTAGACTCCTGAAACCAGACAGACCTACTCCTAGAACACTGAAAGTTTATGGCAATGTTCAATCCAGATGATCCCTGAGTATGTTACCCAGCCATGATAGGGACTTTCCTGACCATCTGAGTCATCGCAGCTGAGTGAGTAGAGGGAGCAGCCACAAAAAGAAGGTTCACTCTGAATGTCTGGATCATGTTGCTTCACGCCTATTTTTTGTGGACTCCTTCCAATACTTTCTCTTCTCTCTTTACTCCCCCAGACTTGAAGCAGTACCCTTGGGTTTTTTGTTTGTTTGAGACTGGGTTTTGGTGTGTTGCCCAGGCTGGCTTCAAATTCCTAGGCTCAACAGTACTCCTGCGTTATCCCCCTCAGTAGCTGAGACTACAGGCTCATGCCACTGTGCCCAGCTTCCACTTATTTAAAAAAATCAATTGATTTTTACCTCTGTAAGGGTTTTGAAATTTTACATTAGCACCATCCTGCCAGGTAGGTTGAAATTCTCTCCATTGATATATGCATTTTAAAACAGATTTTATGGAAATTGGTTTCAAACAAAAAAATTGTATTTCTAAATGAATGTACCATACATTGTAGTACATGTAACTGTTTAGGACTATAGTACATAGTCCTGTTTCTTTAAATAAATTCTTGAGTACTTTTTAAAAGGTTAATATTAATACAAAATAATAAATTTATTTTTTAGTGAAAAGGCTATATTTGCTTTTCAATTTTTTCATTTTGAGATGTCATGTTTTCAGTTATCAGCACACTATATGTAGTATGTATATGTACCATACCACTAATAACTAGATGGAGAAATTTTACATGAATGAGCTAAACAAAGGAACTTATTTCCTGAGGAAAATCATTACTCATTACAAAATAATTTTTATGTACACTTGCCCTGTAACTATTAAAAGAAATAGGCTGTTGAAACCCAGGGATACCTTAGATAACATCTATAGCTACGGCAGTATCCCCGTTATAATAACCCATCTGGAAGACCAACCATTTATATGTGGTGTTTGATGAAATGATTGCTATCAATACATTTCAGTCATGTCAAATTTATTTGTGTTTGCCTCTTAATCTAACTATTGATAAATCACTTCTTGGCACCTCATAATCAGGTAAACTGATAACCAAATGAGGTGCTTACATGTAAAACATTTTAAAACTTTATAAATCGTTATACAGATGTGTCAGTCTCAACATAATTAAGTTGTTATTGCTTTAATTGTCTGCACCAATGGCCGGCAAATCTCCTGGTCCCTTCCCAAACTGTGATTGGCGATTCAATGAGTTTCCCAACCCTGCCGCCCATGCTCTGCATGTTACTTGTGTGGAGCTCATGGCCTTGGCAGTTTCAGGCAAAGATGTTGGAAATGCCCTTCTTAATGTCGTGTTGAAAAGGTATGTATACTATTTTATGCGATAAGATTGTGTTTGTTTGTAAAGAGAGTGATATGTGATTTAGAACTGTTAGACAAACCTGTTGCACCCCCTCCAACCCACCCCAAGGCTGATGCACTTTGGTTCCTGATCTCATCTTCGTGATGTAAGTATAATGGATATGGATGTAATGGAATGAGCCCAGGCCAGGTTTGTTTGCACTTCTACTCTTTATTTCATGTTTGACCTTTAGGAATAATGTTAACTTGTCACTAAAAATTATTTCTCAGGATCTTCAAGGGCTTGGAATATAGCTTAGTGGGAGAATGCTTGCCTAGCATGCTTGAGCCACTGGGTTTGATCCCAGCACTACAAAAATAAAAACAAAAACAAAAGGATTTTCTGAAAGATTAGCATAAAGTAGAGGATAAAGATTGAAAGAAGTATGAATAAAGTGAAATAGTGTTTTTAGCCAACAATTATTATTACAGGATACAAACCAAAAAAAAAAAAAAAAACAGTAAGAAGAGTGAGATCCTTCTCTAAATAAAATACAAAATAGGGCTGGGATGTAGCTCAGTGGTTGAATGCCCTGAGTTTAATCCCTAGTACCAAAAGAAAAAAATCCTTAATGGCTTTTGTATATATAAAATTTTTATTCACTAAGAAAATCCATTATTTATTTGGAGTGGATCAGTTGCCAATCCTCTGAATTGTATGTGTTCTCAAAATAAGATCTGTTTTCATTCATATAAAATGCTTTTGTAATTTCACATTTGTATTTTTTTCATCCACTTGCAGTCAGCCCTTGGTACCAAGAGAGAACATTACAGCATGGATGAATGCAATTGGTTTGATCATCACTGCCCTACCAGTGAGTTAATAATAGTAGTTCATATTTAGTAATGAAACACAACTTGGATGATTTTATACAAGGACATGATGCAAATTAATGTTTCATATTTTTTAGTCTTACATATTAAATCTATAGTGACTCTATTTTTTTTCTTGCCTTTTGTGCATCAAATGAAAATGTGCCTTAACAGATCTCTGCATATTCTAGTATCACCTTATCTATCCAATTTTAGTTTTTACATTAGGATCTGATCTGCTTTGGCCCTTTAATATGTTAGGTATGTAGAGCCTTTCTTCATGCAAATAATACTGATAGAAACAGACATGTTTTAAATCTTCTGATACTTTAGTGAATATTATGCCAAAACTCTTCCTTTCATAACCTTCTGTAAAGTCCATTTATTCTTTTCTAGTTTAGTGCCTCCTTCTCTGACTTTTCCAGCTCCTATGAAGTCTTCCTTCTCTGACCTCCATTCATATATAGTCTGCACCATGTAATTTTCTGTTGATTCTTTGAATAATGTTGTCTAACATGGGGCTCCATAAACTTGTTTGATTATGCAGCTTTGTGGGTCATTTTTTCTTCACATCACCTTCACAATATATGGATGTATTTCTGAATTTTTATACATGTACTAGTGTTGTCTGTGTAGTAACTATTGGTAAATGTCTGGTACTAAATACGCCAGGCAAACACATGTGTGGAACCTTCCGTCTGACAGACATTTCTCCCCCAGCTCGTTATTAACTTAATTGGACCAATTACAAAGCCACCCAACTGCATTTCAAAACCTGTGTTGCACGAACGTAGTGGGATAGGTAGAAAACCTTAAAGTATGAGAAATGAATAGTATTATAGGCTTTGGGGTCAAATGATGGGTAAGTGATATTTTTCATCCACTTTCCTCTGATTTTAAAGGAACCATATTGGATTGTCCTTCATGATCGAATTGTGAGTGTTATCAGCAGTCGCAGCTTGACATCAGAAACAGAGTGGGTTGGTTATCCATTCCGCCTATTTGACTTCACTGCTTGTCATCAGTCCTACTCTGAGATGAGCTGTAGCTACACATTAGCTCTAGCACATGCTGTATGGCACCATTCTAGCATTGGACAACTTTCACTCATTCCAAAGTAAGTATTATGATTTCTGAAACAAATTTGCCTTTTGTTTTTCTATTTTTTAAAAATTCATTTACAGATGAGAATAATTTGCAAAATAAGTGTTTTAACTATGTAGAGCCCCTGGTTAATCAGAAAGCCTCCTTTATTTCCGACTTATTTTTTAAAATTAACTTGTATGTGCAAGTAATAATTTGGTGTCTAGTTTTCCATTATGGTTTCAGGATGCTTAGTCAAATGCATGCTATTTCCACACTGTATCCCAACAGCTAGCTGCCTTTTGAACTGAAAGGCTAATATCAGCCTATTTTCTGATTATTTTTCTTGACTTTAAATTTGATATTAATTAGATTCAAATTTCTTGAGAACAGCATTTATATGAGATTAAGTGTTATTTTTTTCTTTCAAATAATTTACCTTTTGTCGGTCAATAGTTGTACTGATAAGAATAACTTTTAAATCTGAGGTAATTTATTTCAATAAACAAAGTAAAAGCCAGTGAGAAATGTGAGATAAGTTAGAAATATTTTTATCAAATTTAGAAGGACCTTTGAAAGAATTACAAGTTTTGTAAATACCTTTACTACTTTTGTAAATACTGTATTAACAAAATTCAAAGATTTCCCCTGATTTCATAAGAGATATTTATCTTCAAATTCTAGGTTTCTCACTGAAGTTCTGCTTCCTATAGTGAAGACTGAATTCCAGTTGCTTTATGTCTACCATCTTGTAGGACCATTTTTACAAAGATTTCAGCAGGAGAGAACTCGATGTATGATAGAGGTAAAATATAATCTGTTATAATTGTGAAGAATTTATTTAAGTTTCTTTACTAGTGCTTTCAAACTGCCAGTCACAACCATTAGTGGTAAAGTCAGTTTAGTAGGATCTAAAAGGAGTTTTAGAGGGGAATTCAGTGTGCCTATAATGAGTTTGGTGTGGGATGTGTTCACTTGGAGATGCAGGAAGAAATACTCCATCATCAAGGTTGAGAAGAAAGTTAAGGATATGGAAGTACATTTGAGAATTTATAGTGCAGAGAAATTAATTATATTGATGGAATTGGATGAAGTTACTCACTTCTAATAAGATGCAGAGAAAAAGAAAATAAGCCAGGAATAGAATCTTAAAAGCAAGAAATGCTGAATAGAACTAAGAAGATAGAATCTTGGAATGCAGTTATCCCAGAAATTAAAGAGATGGTATGTAGAAAGTGAATCATTTATCTCTTACTTTTAAGAGAAATGACTTAAATTGTGCAGAGAAATTTTAGTTAAGGAGTATACTGTTTCACTGGATTTCATTGTAAAGGCAGTCTGCATCATATTTCCTATATGCATAGAGGTAGGTACATGACTGTGACAGTTCCTCACCAAACATGCCATCCCACTTAATGGTTTTGTAATGGAGTCCAATTGTATCATGTTGGGCTATTTAACTACTTTGGCCATTTAAATAATTTCTCATTATTTGTTGACTAGATTGGTGTGGCATTTTATGATATGCTGCTAAATGTAGACCAGTGTAGCACCCATTTAAATTACATGGATCCCATCTGTGACTTCCTGTATCATATGAAATATATGTTTACTGGTGACAGCGTGAAAGAACAAGTAAGTTAAATTTATGTATTTTTGAATATTTGTCTTAGAAAACTTAAACATATGATGAATGTTTTTGTTTGGGTTTTTTTTTTTTTTTTAAAGAGTGAAGCCTTGATAAAAGACCTTTTAAGATTACAGTGTGTATTATTCTAGATATGGTAGTAAAGTAAATACATGTTTTTTAAAAAAGTAAATACATGTTTTCTCATGCTCTTACTTTTTCTCCTTGATATTTGCAATAGAATATCTGAAACGGGGATTAATAATAATCACGTTAGGGAGAAACAATGTAGTATGACACAAACAGACCAGAGAGGTGTAGTGTTCTGAGTAAAAGGAGGGTCCTACTTTCCCCCAATGATCAGGGCACACCATGGGGACATTGAACAGATTGCTGCATGACTAGAAAACTGAAGCCAGGATGGTCAAGAGACTAACTCATGAGGCATATTCAAGGAATGTGGGAATATATACCCTGAAGAAAAAAGTCCTAGGAAATTGTTCATGTCCACACTATTTGGTGTGGACAAGTATCCTAATATTTATGGAATAAGTATTTAGGTTTGCTCTGTGTGACAAAAAAGAGCATAAGAGTTCTGGTGAAGTTAATAAGATGTGCACTTCAACTCAACATATGAAGAGGTACATCTGATGTGGCTAAAAGTCGAAAGACCTCCTTGGATCACAACCAACTTTCCTAGTGTGATAAATGGAAACTGGGCTGTTTTAGAAGGGAGGAGGTGGGGCTGATAGGTAAAGTTCATATACCTTCCCAATACTTGAATATTAATGTCTTACTCTAATGGACAGGAAGGAAAATTTTGACATAACCATGTGAATTCAAGTCTAATGAGTTCTTTGCTAGGAGCTGAGGTTGGAAAAACGTTGATTCCTTTATACCTCAGCAAAAATGTCAAAAAGAATTCACATGTCTCTAATGAAAGAAAGAGAACATGTGTCTCTGTGCCTACTTTTGTTGGAACACAGAACATGGTAGAACCAATAATAAAGTAATTCAATTTTAAAAATGAATAAACAAATAAAGTATTCTTTATATTTGAACCTAAGAAATTTTGACACATGGAATACAAAAAAAAAAAAAATTACCATCAGACTTGTCTTTCCTCCTAAAGTCAAAGAATATTTGAATAAAGCAGTTAGTGAAACTATTTAATATATTTATTTCTTAAATATTTTACGTAAAAGTAGAACTAATTTTTTAGTGTGAATTCTAAGTAAATATCAAAACAAAATTAGCTTTATTTATAAAGTTGCAGATGTGAATTATTTAAAGAACTTTAAAATATAATTAAGCTTAATGCTTCTATGAAGATGGCATTTTAAAAGGATGATCAAATTGTTGCATGTATAAAATTTCTAGTATAAACATGCTAGCTTTTGGTAGTGGGATAACTGTCTAGTTAGATAAGTAGAAAAATATTTTTATAAATATATACATCTGTTTTTGTTGAAATACACACAGCACATTCTGAAACTTCTGGTCCAACCCCTTTGCTAGTTTATTTTTTCAGAATGTATGTAAATCATTTTTAAATGGAAAGTTGAAGTCTCTTGATTCAAGGATTTTTTCATACCTTTGTTTATTTATTTATTTATTTTTATGTGGTGTTAAGGATCGAATGCAGGGCCTCGCACGTGCTAGGCGAGTGCTCAACCACAGAGCCACAACCCCAGCCCCTCAAGTATTTTACAATGTGTTTTTATTTCTTAGGTAGAGAAGATTATCTGTAATTTAAAACCAGCTTTAAAACTTCGTCTTCGATTCATCACACATATTAGCAAGATGGAACCAGCTGCAGTGCCTCCACAAGCTATAAATAGTGGATCTCCAGCACCTCAGTCTAATCAGGTGCCAGCATCCTTACCAGTAACTCAGTGAAGTTAGAGTTACTGTAGTGAGAATGGAAATATACCTGTCTTAGAAAGTGGACTCAAGTTTATTAAATCTGAATGTGATCATGCTAAAGTGATGTGGTAGAAGAAGCAGCAGAGATATTCAGATTGTTTTCTTTTGATTCAAATGGTGAATCTCCTCACACCTTAATTCCCATCTCCCTGTCTATATTTTTGTCTCTAAGAGATCAAGTGAGCTACATATTGTTCATATTCATAGCAATTAAGAGCACCCTAGGAACATAGATGTATACTGTGATCAAATGACTTTTGCTTTGTATTCTCAGTCTTTCCTATTTTAGCCATTGTTTTTATTTTTATTTTTGTTTTATTATTGTATAGTCAGTCTTAAAGTACTTTGCTTTCAAGACAGAACACATGTAAAATAACCATTACAAATCCTTTTATACATAAATCTTCTTTTGTGATTCTTCAGGATAATAGAGATTTTTATCAAATAAAGGACTCTGGGTTTCATTGCATTGCAGAAGCAAACAAAGTTTCGTATTTTTTTTTAAAGACTTGAAATTTTTATTGTAAATTTCCAAGTAAATAGTCTAATGTTTCTATCGAGGTACATGGGCAGTTTTTGCCTTTGCTTTGAACTTACCAGATGAAATGAGTTGGAAGCCATGTAAGAAAATATCACCTGAAAATGCATACATTTAAATAAAATCATGCTTAAATGGCTGATTCCTGAATCTCTGTCTGTAAAAATCAGTTGCTTTTGCATGTTGATATCCTCACCTGGAATTTTCATAATTCCAATTTTTTTAAATATATGGATTTTTAAAATACATTTTGGTTCTTTAGGGTTTATTAGATTTCTGAAAGACATTGTTAATTTTGGGGGAAATGGCATTGTGAAAAACTTGAAAACTAGTAAAGACTGTTGGATGAATACACCATATGATTTCTTTAGTTACCTAAATTTGAATGAATGTCTTTCCAGGCTTTATGCTGCCAGGGAACTGAGCTACTCCATGAGGTGTTCTACCCTAGTTTGTGACTAAAATTGTCTTAGGAATTAAGAGTTACTAGTCTAAAAAAAGAATTAGTGAATTGAACCAGCTGTAATTCAAATTCTTATTTCCAAATACATTTCTCTTAGATTTTCATTTTTTTCATAGTTCATATCATTATAATCACTATATCTTTATTTGCCATACAAGTTTCAGCTTAAAATGTAGATAATGGCATAACTAAGTTTTACAGACTTCATATTAAAGTTCCAGAAATTTTATGCTTTATATGATTCCAAATATTAATTTTAACATAGTCTTAATAAATTCTTGTTGACTTGGGGATTATATTGCTTTGCTTTGAAATCCTTGATTGAGAATAGTTGTGACTCTGGTATTACACAATAGAATAGAAGAAGTGAAATTCAGACTTTATCACAGACATGTCCATTCCAATTTGTTTATTAAAAATTCATATTTTTCTCATTGGCAAGTAGGAATATGATTTTCCTTGAGTAGACTTTTAGAGTTGCAAATCATAGACATCAATAGAAAGTAGAAACTTTATTTAGCTGAGGGAAGAAAATGCCTTTATTTTCATTATTTCCTAAAAAGTTCTTTCTTTTTTTTCTTTCTTTCTTTATTTATTTTAGTAACTTTAAAGCAGCTTTGTCCAATACAACTTTCTACAGTAAGGAAATGTTTGTTCCTATGCTATCTAGTATAGAAGTTAATAGCTATACGTGGCCGTTGAACATTTGAATATGGAACTGAGTTTTAAACTTTATTAATCTTTCATCATATTAACCACTTATGTCTACTCTACTGGACAATTGTATTATAATGGCACATCTTGATTACTCTTACGTCATTCAATAAAATGTTTATATTACAAAAGCCATAGAGGCAATAGCTAGGTTTAAAATTCTAAGTTGCATGTCAAAAATCAGATGGTAGAGACTCTTAACATATAACTGTTAGAATAACACACTAAAAGTTCTACCATGGAGCCTGCTTCATTAGTTTCCTTGGATTCCTGTGTACTTTGGGGAAAGGGGGAAGAAATGTTTCTTTCTTTTCTTTTGTTTTTTCTTCTTTCCCATGTTCCATAGCGATGGTATGTTTTTAGGATGCTTAAAAACGGTAAGACATTTTGTAGTCACAGACAATTTTAGGTGGAATTCTAATCTGAATTAGGACATCTTAGAAACAGAAAAGCAGTTTGATTTCTCTGGCTCCAAGACAGATTTAGGGAATATCTTCTCCTTCCCTTGCAACCTGAAAAGCAACTGTGCTTAAAATATCAACCAATATCATGTTTGAGGTTTAGGAAAAGTAAAATAGGGTCATCTATAATGTTAATGAACTTAGAGATTGCCCAAGCCTATGGTTATCTACTTTACAGATGAAGAAACCAGAGCCAGAGTTTTAAGAGCTTCACTAAGTTCTGACAATGTTTTGGGAATGATGATTTCACTGACTTAAAAATACAGCAGTTTTAAATGGGATATATATATATATATATATATATATATATATATATATATATACACACACACACACATACATACATACACACACACACACATATATATTTTTTCATATGTGTGTGTGTTAATCATAGGACAACACAGTCTTATTATAAAGAGTTTATTACAAAAATTATGTCTTTTGAACAACAAGGACACATGGCTACCTCTCCAGGTTGGGTGGCTCTGCCTCCTAATATCAGGAGTTCCTCACTGGAGAGCTTGTATTGGTGTGTGTTTATTTTCGATGCCAGCATATTATTTGGACATTAACATGCCTCTCTCTAAAGTTGTATTTTGCTAAAATGGGAAATACACATTTTTAATTGTACAAAAGTTTGAATTTTCAAATCTTGAATTTTCAAGCAGGAATTGGTAGAATTCATAAATTGGAAAAAAAATTCTGAAAGAATAGATTTTGAGGAGGATAACTAGGCTTAAGTATATTATTAGATTTGGTAATTATGTTGTTAGCACTGGGATTTTTATATCTTGTTTTCACACTTACTTAGGTGGATTAAGGTAGTTAACTCTAGGCTTATGATTACCCTCCCGAGCAACTCCAAAACAAGCCAAGGTTATTGCTAATGCTGTGTTCACTGTTCGAGTTACTTCTTCTGGTGTCTTCCCAAGAGATGGGTTTACTTCCATTATATCTAGTCCTGAGAGTAGCCCTACAACAACAACAAAAAATGTGAATAATGTAATTTATAAAATTGTTATTTTAATATCAGCAGAACCCAACTTCAAAAGTTACCTGGTAGTAAAGAGAGAGCAACCAATAGAATATTCTTTACTTATTGCATCAAGTGATGGGTGGGGCTTGGTTTTCAGATCAGGGAGCATAAACACATACTAGCTGAGTGTACACTTGCTTCTTTATTGTCTCAGGTTTTTACCTACCTGTTTTGTAAATTTCTTCTGTGATGTACAGACCTTCTCTGTAGGACAGACCCCCCACGACAGGTGTGCCAGTAGCAGGTGTGAAAGCAGGGTCCAGCCCATCAACATCAAAACTCAGATGAATTGGCCTTTTCTTTCTTTTAAGAAGTGGGAAAGGATTTCAGTATTTCAGTTTAAAGTTGGTGGTTTAATATTTAGTAGACAACTACAGTTCTTATTCTGCAAACCCAAAGGTTCCATAATTTTTATGCAAAGGTTTCATTAATAACTTACATCAGTTAGTATCATTAGCAAGTCTTATGTCATGCACACGAGAGCATCATACCTTCCTAGTAGATAGCTGAGTGTTTCTTCCATCACCTTGCCAATTCCCAACTTATCCACTTCAGTCATTGAAAAGTATTTAATACCCAGAGTTTTCACAATGTAGCTATCAAAGAAGAGATATTAAAATAATCTACAATTAATAAAGCTGACTCAATTCCCTCCTCTTCCCTTTATTTTTTAAAAAGAAAGATTACTGGTAAAGAGTATATAAAATATTTTAATTTCTGTGAACTGTATGCATGTAATTTTATTTGATTTTTAACAGCAAGTCAAGATATAAATACCCTGAATAAATATATGTGTGTGTAAATGTATATAGATACGTGTGTGTGTGTGTGTGTGTGTGTGTTTGTATATAGAGGTGTTCATTTGGGGCTGTAAACATCTAACACACAAAAGAAAAAATAAAGACAAATCACATCAACGAATAAACTTACTGTTCCCCCGGATCCACGTCTCTCAAGCCAATATACACAATATCCTTGGCAGATATGCAGGGAGTCACCCAGGAGAATCCTGGTACATCAGGGATCTAAAGTGGCAATGTTTCCATTTAGTTAAATGTGTTTCTCTTGAGTAAATCCTACAGGTAATGTTGAGGACAGTTGTTGGATTATGTATATCTTAATGTTTAGAATATAAACTTAGAGGGTATTATTTTTAAGATAAATAAAGGGAATGCCTGCCTTACCATGTTAACACAGCATTCCCTGTTCTGTGCCCCAAGTCTGCTGGGTCCTGCTTCCTCAAAACTAAAGAAATGAATGTGCTTTCTTTACTTTAGTAGCTTCCTTCTTCTCTTTCTCGCTAAAGATCAAGTCCTCTGGATTAAGTCTAGAGTAGCTAAGGGGAATGTAGGACAAGACTTGTTGCTGCTCTTCATATCATAATGTGATGACTGATAACCACTTTGTCCTGGAGCCAACCTTGGCTGTTCCCATATGTTAACTTGACATTTTGCAATTTTATAAACACATTTGTTGGTCCTCAGTTTTTATAAAAAAGTTACTTCTGAGTATTTAACAGTACAAGGTTTGAATCCCCTTGAATCGTCATTAGGACAAATATAATTATTATCAATAAAGATATTAATATACTATAACATCAATAAAAATTATGAGCCACAATGTTAAATCTCAATCTAGAATTTTATCTTAAGTCTTCTGGAAAAGAAGGTGCTTTCTGCCATCAATGTGAAGTGATAAATCATTGTAATCTGCATTGAAAACTTTTTCTTGAAGAGCTCTGATGTACAGGGGATACTTCATAAGGAGGAGAGGTGGTGTGATGTGTAGTGGGAAGAGATGGGAACCAGGAGACCGAGTTCTGCTCCTTCCCTCACAATATACTTGACGTGGTTTTGGAAAGTTGATGACCTCTGAACCTCTAAGGGGTAGTTTAAGAATCCAGAGAGAGGATATTCTTCAGCATCTGTGAATTCCCCTAAACACAGATTGAAAATAGAGGTAGGCTTATGATGGTTTGGTCTATACTGAACATGTACAGACTTTTTCATCATCACCTAAACAAGACAGAATAATACCTCTTTATATAACATTTATATTAGATATTGTAAGTAATCTAGAACTGATTTAAAGTATATGGGAGATGTGCATAGGTTATATGCAAATACTAGGCCATTTTGTATAAGAGACTTGAGCATTTGAAGGTTTTGGTATCTGCTAAGTATCCTAGAACCAATGCCCCGTAGATACAGAGAGACAATTGCCTATGGAGTCAGTTTGCAAACTATGAAGAAAAGTAAAGACAGAGAACATTACCCCCTTTAACAACCATTGTTTTGCTTGTTAGCATAGAGAAAATGGTTTGCAATTATATCAATGTAAAATGATTTAGGATGCTTCCTACTTGCCAAGATTATTTTGTAAAGCAGTGCCAACCAGTCTTTTACCTTTCCCTTCAGTTCCTTTAAGAGGAAAGACACAGGTTGTCCATGCAAGTTCCCAGTGGGGGTTGTCAGTGGAGTGTTGATATCCGTGTGAGCATCCACCCAGATGACTCCAAGGTCAGGATGGACCCTGGCATGGCCAGAGATGCTTCCAATTGCCAAACTTTGGAGGAGAAGAAACTTTGTATGAACCTCAAGTTGTCAATATCGTTACATACCTACATCATATCATTAGCTCACTTAATCTGCCTGCTAGGATTTAAGTCCAAGTAGCTTTTTTTTTTTTTTTGGTACCAGGGATTGAACTCAGGGGAACTCGACCACTGAGCCACATCCCCAGCCCTATTTTGTATTTTTATTTAGAGACAGGGTCTCACTGAGTTCCTTGGCACCTCACTTTTGCTGAGGCTGGCCTTGAACTCCCGTTCCTCCTGTTTCAACCTCCCAAGCTGCTGGATTTACAAGCATGAGCCACCATGCCCAGCTCAAGTAGCTATTTCTTACAGACTTTTAAATTAGATGCCAATTAAAGAATTATGACAATAGAGAAGGTATAGCTTACACTTAATACTTACTAAAATGTTTAAGTTACACTGCTATCATTTTACTAAAATATTTTTAAGTCACCTTGTAATAAAATTGCATTATATAGTTTAACCAAAAAAATAAATAAATAAGTATGCATCAAACCCTAGCCACATAAGAGATTCCTTCACATGAGATACTGTTCAATTCTTAGAGTTAAATCCAGCTCCATTTTGGCAGATACTTAATTCTCTGAAGTGAATTATGACAAAGTCAATTTTTCTTAAAATTTGACTCTTTCATAATTGGAAAGCATCACTCAATTCTTCCATACACTAGAGTCATTGGTTCTCTCACTCTATTCTGTGCTCAGAGCCTCTGCTGTGTCTACAATCTTGCTGCACATTTGATGTCCCACTCTTGACTGGGTTCAGGCCCCTCAGATCCATCCCAAGTACTCTAAACTCCACACATTTTGCCAGAATGGAAAATCTAAGTCGTGCCTTGCACAAAAGTTAAAAGATTTGAATTTACTATACAATGCCCAAGTTTCCAACTTGTGAGCATTTAGGCATCATTCAGAGAATCCAGAACTATCAGATTCTCAAAAGGAGAGCAATCGTGCCTGATGTCCAGGTTGAGGTTCGTTTTTCCTTTTACGTTTCCTGACTTTTCGGCATTTTTTGCTCTTAAAATTTCCACTTACAAATTTTTCCACTTAAAAAAAGAAAGTGTGCCCCACTCTTTCAATTATATATTTGTTAAAGAAGCCCTGGTAACAGCTGGCTTTAAAACACAAAGTTGAGGGTTGTGAATTCATTGACTCTCATATCAAAGCTCAAGAATGTGTCTACTTTTTGATGTCATTAGGCTTCTTCCAGTAATAGCATCCTTGAGAGCAAACATTTAAAAAAGCTTCATCCACAAAAATAATTGTCATACTTTATAATAGTCAAAATTTGAAAATAACCTAAATATCTGACACTACAAATGTAAATGGTGATGTAATTGCTTGCTGAAAATTATACAGCAAAAAAAAAAATGATGCTTATAATTGGGTGTAGTAGCAAACACCAGTAATCCCAGTGCCTCAGGAGGCTGAGGCAGGAGGATCACGAATTAAAAGTCATCCTCAGCAAAAGTGAGGCACTAAGCAACTCAGCGAGACCCTGTCTCTAAATAAAATACAAAATAGGGTGGGGGATGTGCACCTGAGTTCAATACCTGATACAAAAAAAAAAAAAAAAGTGCTCACATTCTTTTAAAAACTTGTTAACCAATTGAGTTCTAGGTATTATAAGTAATTAGGAAAAATTAGCTGACAACAAGCATCACTTATTTAGAAATAGAAGCCTGCACTATTTGGCTAAAATCCACTCCTGTTTCCTGCTGTAATTGATAAACATCAAGATATTGTGAGACTTTGCAAATTCCACTAAGTCCGTTTCGGTAATAAAGTAGGAACCTAAAAAAATTGTTTTTAAGGCAAAGTAGAGTATTAAATATTGGTGTTTTTGTCTGCTGTGCCCGACCCGCAGGGGGACAGCCACTGCATAAGACCTGTGGTCTCCACCCAGCACCAAGCTGACTCTGTTGTTCTTCTGGACCTCTGACACCACATCTGCCAGCTGCTCGTTGGCTTTTCCCACAGACTTTGGATTCTTCACAATTTGAAAGGGGCTGTCGTTAGGAACATCAGCAAAGGGCAGGTCCCCATAGTCTTTCACATCACACTCTGCAATTAAAAGTTTCAAGTTACTAAATAAAAATAGATTGCAAATCAGTTTGGTTACAAATGTATAAAATAAGTATTTTCAAAAGTATAAGCAAAGGCCAAAAGACTGTAAATGTGGTGAAGGTGGAAATGTCTGCTTTTGCCTGACAGTGTCCTGTCGGCACCATCACCTCACTCTGGCACCAGCTGTATACCTAGCCCTCAATGAGCACTTATTGAAGCAATCCAGTTAGAGCAGACACTAAAAGAACAGTGGCAGTTTCTGGTTTGGACCTAGCAGGAGGCATCACTGTCCTTACCACTGTCCCTCTGTTTCTCTCTGCCTCTGTACTTTCTGTCTTGCTATAATAAGCATACTTTGTTTTTGTAATCAAGAAACAGTTAAAGCACCCCAAAGACAGAGTACACCAGCATTTTCTAAATTTTTTTGATTCTGTATTAATGATTATTTGGGTTGAGGTTTGTTTTTCTTTCAGGTTTCTTTTCTTTTGGTCATTTGCCATTCTGAAAATTTCTACTTACATTTTTTTTTCCATTTAATAAAGAAAGTTGAGCCCCAGGCTCTCAACGGTAGCTCTGTTACAGAGGCCCTGGTAACAGTGGCTTTCAAAGAAAAAACTGAAGGGTCCTGATCCAAACTGTCACCTGCTGAAGTAACTCAGCTTTCTCCTTGGTCCTCTAGGACCTGGCTCTGGATGGTGCTGTCAGAATCAAGTATGTGCTTAGCCCCTAGCCTCTGCTTCAGCAAGTTTGGTAGCTTTTTTAATAGGAAAAAAAATTGTAGGTAACCCAAAGTCCCTAAGGATCTGAGTGTGCTTCCTAAAAGGGCCTGAAAAAGGTTTCAAAACTAGAAAGCTTCCTGTAAAACTGTGTACTGGGATCAGTTCAGCCATTGTTCATTTATTACGTCTGGGTGTTAGTGATTCAGTAACACCTCCAAGAGGTATCATCTCAGATGAGATGTGACCAAATTAACCAAGTCCATTTACCAAGCTTTCTATTCTCCTTCCCTCCCTCCCTCCCTTCCTTCCTAGATTTAAGAGCTATAATCTTAACTCACTAAAATTTGGTTATTTTTAAATGTACAGACGGATGAGTTTTTGAAATACCTATAATCTTGTAACTACCACCACAACTCATATGCAGAACATTTCCATCTCTCTCTCTTTTTTTTTTGCTACTGGGGATTGAACTCAGGGGCACTTGACCACTGAGCCACATTCCCAGCCCTATTTTGTATTCTATTTAGAGACAGGGTCTCACTGAGTTGCTTAGTGTCTCACCGTACCTGAGGCTGGCTTTGAACTCATGATCCTCCTGCCTCAGTCTCCTCAGCCACTGCAATTACAGGCATGTGCCACCTCGCCAGGATTCCGTTCCTTTTATTCCTACCCCACCCCCAGGAATCACTGATTAGCCTTCTATTGCTATACTTTTGTCTTTCTAGAATTTCCATCAATAGAAGCATACAGTATGTGGTCTTTTGTTGCCTCTTTCACATATCATGTTGTTTTTGAGATGTACCTATGTTCCAGTCTCTTGTTTTGATTTTTATTTCTCTTGGGAAAATATGTAAAACTTCTGGATCAAAAGGTAAATGAATCATTATGTAAGAAACTGTCCAACTGCTTTCCAAAGTGGCTGTATCATTTTGCATTCCTAGCAGAAATACATGAAGCTTTCAGTTGTTCCATGACTTCATTAACACTTCATCAGGGTTTTTCAAATATAAAGATAACATATACTTATGCCTCAACTTTAACAAACATATAATTTTTTCGTTTTCGTTTTACACATACAAATGTGTGTGCGTGCACATACCTACTATGTAAAACCTAGGTGCCCCTAATACTATTATTACTGTTTCTTTTTCTTTTTTTTTTTTCTTTCACAAATTGGGATCCTCTTTTGGTAGTCTCCTTCCTGAAACCTCTTGGTTTTTATTTAATTCTACTAGCTCCCATAGCATCCTCCCCAATCCCATAGTTCTTGCCACAGAGGTTCTTTTGTACAGCACTTCGGTTGGGAAGACAAAACTTCCGAATGAGAAGTTCCAACAACAACGTTTACTGAGTGCTTTTCCCAAACCCTGCCTCTCTGTTACCATGTGGCTATACAGGTGCATGGTTAGTCTGCAGTTCTGTGATATAAACATCCGTACAAACATTCTGTTTTCTCAGGAGTTCTCATTTCACTAGGAAGGAGATCGGGATGATCATCTTTCAACTTAAAAATTACCTTGTTCTTTAAGTTTCTCCAGCAGACCAGCATTTCTCAAGACTGTAGGGCCTTGTTCCACCCCTCCTCGTGGCTGAACAATTAAAAAGTAAAGTATTTCAGTCGTGATCATGACCACCCAATGCCCACAAGAACTTTTCATTACTTGAATCCTATCTATCAGTTTGTGAGATCCTATAGACCCTGGAATTTAAATCCTCTCATTTAATCTTCACATCAAAGCCAAATAAGAGGAACCAGAATCCCATCATGAAGGTTATGAGATTCTCCTGCTGGACAGCAGTTACTGAGTGGCAGAGCCTCTGTTTATATCCTGCTCTCAGGATTCCAATGCTGCAGCCCCTCTTCCCATCACACCACCTATCCACACAGCACAAAGCACCGTGAGAGATGAAGATAGAATAATGAAAAGGAAAGGCCCCTGTTTCTGAGCCACTCATAAACCCATAGAAAAAATGTGGGTGTTTAATACCAGTTACATGAGTAGTTGCGGCAATACAGATATGAGGTGTCTTAGTAACCAAATACAGATATGAGGTGTCTTAGTAACCAAACAGTACTCCTAACTCTGCAAGAGGCAGGGTGGGTCAGTGATGGCTTTGTGGCCACATGATCTTTGAGCCAAGTCTTGCAACATGAGGAGGTGGTCAGAAAAACATGACAGGGTGATGCAAAAATTTTGCAATTCAGGGGAACAGCTTGGGCAAAAGGCATTAGAAGGGAAAGAACGTGGTCTGGGCGAGACCAGCCTGTGTACAGGTCCTCACAGCAGTACCTAGGGCCTTTTGGGGTGGTGAATGCAGGCAACAGGAAAATCACTACCTGGGAGCTGAAATCATAAAGACCAGCCCAGAAATTTCAGGTTCTGACCTGTTTAAACAGTCATAAGAAACTACACCCATGCTGATTCCACACCTGGGAATGGACATGCCTCTCCTTTCCAGCATGTCCGCCTCAAGTCCCCACTGATAGGGGTCCCAAGAAAACATTTTTTAAAAAAATATCTTTCTGGTTTTAATTTCCAACAGGACTTTTAGATACATCAAGTTATTTCTTTTTATCAGATGAGAAGACATGCCAAAAGAGACGTGTTTATCCTAGGATTGGGGCTGTGGCCCCAAAGTAAGCAAATATTTCTTCCCCAAGTGACAGGTGGCCTGTCCAAGGTGCCAAGCAAATCCTTGTTGTCAAATTCCTGTCTCTGGCACACACTCTTCCTGACATATTTTTCTCCTTTACTCCAATCCTTTTGAATTTTTTTTTTGTATTTTATTTTTGATTAACATACAATATTTGGATAGATTTATGAGGTACAGGGTGACATCTTGACTCGTGTATACATTGGATAGTGATCAACTCCAGGTAATTAGCATATCCATCACCTTCAACTTTTATCATGTCACTAGAAAGAGCACATCCAAAATCTCTTCTAACTATTTTGAGATACATGGTACATTAGTGTTTTCTACATTTACCCTGCCCTGCCTTACAGCATGGTAACTTGTTCCTCCTGTATAAGGGAACCTGATACCACCTGTAACCTGTACCCCCTGACCAACTTCTGGTCAAGGAGATGACCAACCGTTGATCAAGGAGATGGACTTTCTCCCTCTTTAACTCCCAGTAAGGTCCTACTTGGTTCATACTCTGTCTTTAGTTTTGTATTTTTGTCTCTTCTCCTTTGTTCAATTTCAATCTAAATTTCTTTACTTTATGGCACTACATGTTGTCATGTAGGTTTGACAAACAGTAGGTGGTCAAAAACAATTTGACAAAACTCCCTGGCCTTTTTTTCTCCTTGCCCTTTCCAACATTAGAAGAAATTTCATCTGTCCCTTAATTGACACTGTATTTGTTTTAAGGCTGTCATTAAACTTCTCAGAGTGACATATTCTAGCCTTTGTTTTATTTGTTTGCTTCAAACTGCTTCTTGGGATTAATCTTTGCCTGTTGCTTGGTTCATCTGTCCACTTTGGAAACTGCTTTTTAAGTTCCACTGCCTTTTTAAATGGAGCCCAGTCCCTAATGGACCACAAGTATCAGATCTACTATGGAGTTGAGCTCTCTGAATAGGCTTCAGTGCAAGTCAGGGGCATAGATTTTGCAATGAAGCAGCCTTGTCTGGAATCACATAGTCAAGGCTATGTAACCTTGAGCAAATTACCACACCTCTCTGAACATTGTTAACTGCTAGATAAAAATAATACCTACCTTATTGTTTCCTTGATGCCTTACAAGGGGCAAGGCAGAGAAAGGAGCTCTTTCTCAGACTCAACCTTCTATCATCTGCCTTCTAGTCTTCCCTTTTTTGCCTTTTGTCAAATTTTTATCCCTTTTAAATGCGGACAAAAGCTTATATGTTTGTCACTCCCCCCCACCCAACACACACACACACACACACATCTCCCTTATGGCTTAGTATAGAAAAATCTCTCTCTCTCTGTCCTGACAACAATGAGACAATAAGTTTCATTATCACGGCCATGTTTTAATGGGAGAAGAGCAGGGTGTGGTGGTGGTGGGGATTACTAAGAATGGGAAATGCATTCAGTGGCACTTTGACACACTATACCTCAGAGGTTGTCATTGTCCCCAGAGGGGCTGTCAGCAGGGTTAGGCTTCTGCAGATGCCCCAGAGCCAGAACATGTTTGGACTCCTTCCCTCTCTCCCCCTTTCCTTCCATTTGCCTCCCTTCTTTCCTTCCTTTTAAAAAATGTTTCATTTGTTCTTCTGAGTCACACAACAGTAGAGTGTATTTGGACATATCATACACACATGGAGTACAGCTTCCAGTCTTCTTGTTGTGCGTGATGTGGAGTTTCTTTCCTACCTTTTTGTTGCTTTTTTCAATTCTTACTGTTGCAAACTGTTTGAAAAATAGGTGAGGATATTGTGGATTTTAAAGGACACCCGTGTCGGCAGGACGTCCCTCTACTAGGAGGCCTCTTTAGAGGGTTTCCAGGGCAAGGGAAGCAGTATTTACAGACAGTTCAAATGCAGTTGGGGCCTCTAACCTCTGACCTCTCCCAATTTGTTTTGCAGTAAAAAGTCAGAGTGCACATCAAGACTTCAAAATTAAAAGGGGTGAAAGTCTTCTTAAATTTTTAGAAACTGGGAGGAGTCCATTAAAAAAAGAAAGAAGAAAAAAAAAAAACCTCAACCTTTGGAATTTCAACTCACATACTGTCCTGTTCAGTTTGACTTTTTAATTTTCCTCTTTAAGCCCAGACCATGTTGAAGTCTGGAAGGCATCCTGTCATCTCATTATAATTACCAATATGAATGTGTCCAGACATGGGAAAAGAACTGTCAATTTAATGTTCATGATATGTGTTGGTTCACACTTAGATAGCTCTAAGACAATCTGAAAGTTTCATAAACCCTTAGTCCAGACAGTGTTTCCAACTTGCAGTATTTTCCCCCAACTCAGGAAGATACAGGACAGATTCTACCAGCTCATGGACCAAGGGTTTCAGAGAATCTTTAAACCATAAAATAATATGAATTGTTGACAAAGTTGCATAAAACACTATCTTTTAGGTTATCCAAATTAAAACAATTCTGAAGATCACCACTGATTAAATATTTCTACTCAACGAACTACATAACCGAACAAATGAGTCTTCTTAAACTCTCCTCTCCTTCTGGATACTCAAGGAGCATCACAAACACCAAAACAACAAAAGATACACAAGACGCTGCACTGAAAAATAGTCCATTTCAATGCAAAATAAAAACATTTTGGTTCAACACGAGTAAACGAATAAACATTCAGTTTCAAACAAAATTGAGATTGGGAGTCATAGGAGTAAGTGGGTTTGAGACCATAATTACGCAATGTCTCGAAATGGTGAGAGGACTTTAAAACATCCTTTCCTCGCCCAGATTGTAGAGAAAAACGTAAGTAACCGGAAAGTCGCATCTTACATGTTTTAAAGTCCTAAATATCCAATAAAGTACAGTTATTCAAAGCGGAGGCCTTATACTCACCTGTCCCTTTGAGAAAGGGGCTCCGATAACCCCTATGGATTTTGACTTGGAGCTCATGTTCCTTGATACTTCACTTTGCTGCACCAGTATTCTCAGGTTGCCACACTCTGCAACACTGGAAGACAGAGGGCACATCTTTTTTGCCACTTATAATTGGGTTGAATGTGTTTACTTTATTCTAATGAGGACACCTGGCTCCACCTACTGAGCAGAAAGACAGAGTCAAAAGAAAGGCTTGCACATTGTTCAAATGAACCAGATTGTTCTGAGCTCAGATCTCTAATTAAGTGAGCATTATTTATGTTCCTTGTTCTTGTCTTTGTTGAAAAGCCACCCGAGTGACGTTAATCTTTCTTTAGGCAATTGAAAATTATATGTGGTTTCATAATTGCATAAGTAACCATGTCTATAGCTGGGTAAACCTGTAGTGGCATCCCCTCCTCCACCAAATAATCTTAATTAAGCTTCTCCAGAGACCCTCACCATAACTGTTTTTATTAACAAAATATCAACAAAAACGTCTGCAAGGAACTCAGTGTAGTTAGGACTTTCTATATTTTGGTTCTCTGCCTTGTTAAAAGCTAAGTTTGGCAACAGATTTGATGATGTTATTCCTGTTTTTTGTGGTAAAACCTCTGACTAATCTAAAAAAATGGGACAAAAAGCACTTTCTGTGAACTCAAAAAATATAATACTGTTATGTAGACTTCTACAAAAATATAAACTTCCACACCCATCTTCCTATTGGGTATAAAATTCAAAGAATTTCCAGGTAAAGCCAAAACAACTGTCAAAATCAGGACCAGAAGCAGAGCCAGAAGGTGTGGATGGACGAACCACCTCACCTGGGGTAGGCTGAGACTAAACCAATGTGCCTACTACCAGGGCCACTGGAAAAATAAATGCCCCCAATTGAAGGAGGAAAAATGGGCTGCTGCTACTCCTTACCAGGATAAGAGAAGCCAAGTCATTCA
The DNA here is from genome assembly GCF_964194105.1 of Spermophilus citellus. Classification (NCBI taxonomy): domain Eukaryota; kingdom Metazoa; phylum Chordata; class Mammalia; order Rodentia; family Sciuridae; genus Spermophilus; species Spermophilus citellus. The sequence goes on along the minus strand of NC_138186.1, from coordinate 138,669,303 downwards.
AGGGCAATACTAGCCCTACAAACATGTCCCCCATGAAGATCAAAGCCACAGACACCACTGTGATGCCCCTGAGAAAGATTATGTGGGCTGGTAGCTATGGAAAATTATAATGAGGATTAGTATTGACCAGCCTCAATCCCTGTGGGCCCAGGAGCCTACATTCCAAATGCTCATAGGGAGCCAAACTATGGACCTCATGGTGGACACTGGGGCCCACCATTCTATGGTGACCCAACCTGTAGTCCCACTTTTAAAAACACAGAAGGCAATGTGGGAGCCTCTGGCTACAGGATCATCACCCTTTTCTATTGCCCCGGAGTTACAATTTAGCAGGCCATGAAGTGGTCCATGAGATCTTCTACATACCAGATGGTTTTGAGACCTGCTGAGAAAGCTCTGAGCCCAGATAACTTTTGATGCAAAAGGTCAGGCAGTCCTATCATTGGGAAAACCTAAAGCAAGGATTTTAACCCTCACAATTCCCCGGGAAGTGGAGTGGTGCCTCTTTAGGCTAGTAGTACACCACAGCAGGGACCAGAGCTCCCTTTCCAGGTACCAGGAGTATGGGCAGAGGATGATCCACCTGGTCTAGCCCAAACATTCCTCCAGTGGTGGTGGAATTAAAAGCAGGAACCATACTGGTTTGCCTAAGACAATATCATATTCCTCATAAGGCACAATTTGGAATTCAAAAACATTTGGACAGACTTTTGTAATATGGAATTCTCAGCCCTTGCCAATCACCATGGAATAAACCTCTTTACCTGTCCAGAAACCAGGGACTGATGGTTACCAGCCAGCCAGTTCAAGATTTACATGCAATAAATCACCTTACATACTGTGGTCCCCAATCTATACGCTCTTCTAAGTTAGCTCCTAGCTGATGCAGCTTATTTCACATTCTGAACCTTAAAGATGCCTTCTTCTGCATTTGACTGGCACCACAAAGTCAGCCCTCTTTGCCTTCCATTGGAAAGCCTCCAACGGGAACAAAGGTCAATGGACCTAGACTAGGATACCACAAGGTTTCAAAAACTCACCAACCATCTTCAGGAAGGTGCTGGATTCTGATTTGAGAATCTTTCCTAAATAATGACGTGGATGTTGACCTCTAATGTTGTTACACATTACTCCAATATGTAGACGATCTGTTGCTGGTCAGAGCAATCCAAAAAGACTGTATGAAGGAGACATAACTGGTTCTCACTCTCCTATGTGAAACTGGCTACAAAGTCTCAAAGAAGAAAGCCCAAATCTGTCAATCACCTTTGTTTCTATCTGACTCAGAGACAACTGCAACTTGGCCCTAAAAGGAAACATACAAGACAGTCTTGCTCAATTCCAATCCCTTCCACCAGCTGCCAGATCTTGAGTGGTGAATTCTGTCAGATATGGATCACTAACTTTTCAGTTATGGCCAAACCCCTTAATGAGGCCACTAAAGGGGAAGAATGGGATCCTCTAATGTGGAGACCAATGCAAAAACAAATCAAATCAAAAGAAAACAAAACAAAACAAAAAACTCCACTGAGGATCTTAAATGAGCACTCACCAGTACACATGGACTAGGACTCCTGGATCTCACAAAGCCTTTCTCCCTGTATGTCCATGCACGGTCTGGATCAGCTGTAGGAGTCCTAATTCAAATGCTGGGGAACTGACACTGAGTTGTGGCCTACTTTCATAATAGCTGGACTTTATCATTCTGGCCACCTTGTCTATGAGCCGTTGCCGCCATGGTCCTCTGGTGTTGGAAGCTGATAAGCAGACTATGGGACAGGGACTGACACTCTAGCTTATACAGGATTTCTAGGGTTTGTTTGGTGTTATTAGTTTATCTTTGTTACCTTACATTGTTTAACCTGTGCAGGTTAATAGACAAAACTGTTAGTCTATCATTTAGTTTGGTTTCCTTTGGTAAACTATGGGGGCTCTACCCTGCTGAGGGCCATTGCCAAGTAGGAATGACGCATCGAACTTTCCTTGCCAGCGTACCCCATGTTAAATGGACTTGCCTTGGAATTCGCTGTTGCCATTGCATGTGTGTTTGAGAAAGGTGACCTTGCTCAAGGACGAGGGTGGATCCAGGATTAGGGTGTATCCTGCAGGTTTGAGGAAGTATCCCGCTCCTTGGGTTTAAGGCGTTCAGGTTTAAGACAATAGGGGTTTTAGGGAAGTTCGATGTTGAAGATTATTGCTGCTGGGAATAGGGCGTTCCTGCTGCCTGAGTTCCCATTGAGTTCTCGTGAGATTCAGAAAGTATTTGGAAAAAAGCCTTGTGGAGTAGGTGAATTGGACGGCGGCAGAACTGGGATTTCCCCAGAACGTGTGTGTAGAGGCAGGTGTGAGTTCAGGAATAAAGAATTGCTGTTTGAATCAACAAAGATGTGTGGTGGCTCGTGATCTTGTGCCCAGCCAAGACTGTGGCATTACCCCACTCCTGCTCCAATAGTGGAAATATTGTGAACCATGTGTCAAGTCAATCTATTATAAGCAAGGGTTGATTATATATATATACACACACACACACACACACACACACACACACACACACACATATAACCTGCCCACCAGAGAGATGCTACAATTGGATGACTGTTTGTCTCTGGAAAAGACCTAGGGATCCCCTTGTATGAAGATCAAGGGCCAAGGAAAAAGAGATCCATTGGAAATGAGTTGATCTAGGAGGTCAACAAATCTGGGGTAAGGAAGGCTGGCCACCCCAGAGGATTATTGCCACTATGGTCTTGCTACCTGGGTACAGGACAGCAGCTAGGGCTATAAAACTCTAGTTTATATGCTAAACTACAACTGTACTGGAAAATCATTTCTTATAAACTGTACTGGAAGTTATTATTAACCAGATTGCCACAGCCTTTGAACTCTTAGCCACACAACAGGCTCAGATGCAAGGAGGTATCTATAGAAACTACTTGGCATTACATTATTGGCTGGCTACAGAGGAAGAACCAAGACTCAGCCCAAGGCACTGTGGCTCTCTGAACCACTGAGCTGAAAGATTGAACACTGGCAAAGTGTGAGCTGTTTATCCCCATGTGCCCCTGAGTAGTTGTTTATCATTGTGCAAAAATTGGGATTAAAAAGTAATATACTCTAAGGGATCCCTCAATTTAAAAATTGTATGATTGTAACTTTAAAGAAAAATCCACTGCGAAGAAGTAAACTTCTTTTTTTCTACTGAGGGAGAAAACATTGTGAAGTATTTAAATAACTTAAAGCAGAGATTTTATCTGTGGTATTCCCAGTGCCTAGAACAGTAGTTATATCGGATGGCACTGAATACATAGTTATTGAACAAATACGTGAGGAAACCCAGGTCTCACAGACCACGTTGATAGGATTATTTGCCAAATAGATTTCCTAAGCTCTGCCAGTGGGTTTTCTTCTATTGTCTAAATATTTACCTGTGGTATTCTTGTATAGCCTAAATATTAACCTCTTGATGTTGACATTGTAAATGACTTTTCCTAATCTCTCAGGACTCTTGATAATTTTGCATGTGTTTTCATTCAAAGTTCTTAATTTTAAAATAGATAGTTGAATAATCTCTCTCTAATGCCCTGGACCTTTAGGAGTTTTAAGTTCTACTCATTTACTTCTATATTTTTTTCTATTTGCTTTAGAGTTTATCTTTCACATTTACTTCTTTAATCCATCAACATCCACCCTGATATATTGTGCAAGTTCTCCAACTCTATTTTCCTCTTTCTGGTCCATCAGTATCCTCAACACCGCTGGACAGTCTACCTCTATTGCCACTGATCTGAGTGCTGCCTCCATCACATACCAAGTTCCCTTTCATAAATGGGTCAGATGCTGAGCAGTTTTCTTCTGTGCCATTGATTTATTAATTTGTGGATGCACCAGGTCACAATGCTTTATTGTATGACCTTCTTTGTTTTATTTTCTTTACTCCTTTTTTACAATTGATTGATCTTCTATATCTCCAGTCTATATATTTAGAATAAACTGTTGAATTCCTTTCAAACAACCTGCTAGAATTTTTATTGACTTTATAGATTCACCCACAAAAATTTGCCATCTTCCAAATTTCATTGCCAGAATTTTTTCTTTGAAAGCTCCTTCCTATACCAAGTTGAGATTACCTTCCTGTCATTTGACCTATTAATCACACTTTATCCAAGTAAAACACACTATTTCTTGGCTGTCCTATATTTCTCAGGTGTCTATTGTTTAGGATGAGTATCCTCATATACCTCACCAGTTTCTTGAATTGCATAATTGCTATTCTCTTTAAGTCACCAACCTGACCACTTCTTTTAAAGCATCTTCTAGCTTCCCTGTGGGGCATTGAGAGCCCAGGGTGTACATCCAGATGTAAATGGAGTCATGTGGCTCATCCAACACAAATTTAGTAATGCCCACCTTTTCCAACAGCTGATAAAAAAATGTTGAGTAGAGAAGTTTTTAGGCAAGAATCCTGTGTTATTCTTCTGGAAGCCTCCACCCAAAGTGGCACAGCTCCATCAATTAGTTATCACTCTATGGGTTTAGCTGTTCATGAATCCCTAACTCAGCCACTCCATCTTGTTCACAAGGGTGGCATAAGGACACCTGTCAAGCATCTATAAAATTTCACTACACTTGTCTGCTACTTTTTATCATCTACCTGAATGACTACTATGAAAGGAACTGAACTGACTCTGACAGGTCCTGTTCTTGGTGACCTCATGTTGTCTCCTAATGATTACTGCTTCCTTTACTTTTGCAATCTCCATAGCTGCCATCCCAGGACTTTTGAAGGAAGAAGACCATGGGCATCTTATCTAGGGCACTCTATCAGAGCTCCACTTTTCCCACCTCAATTCTTCATTTATTTTAGGGTATTGGTGTTGGGGCTTTTTTAAAAAAAATCTTCCCTTAATAATATAGACCTATTAATATTTCTACCCCCACTCTCTTTCCTATCTGGCATTTTCCTGAGGACTAGATCACATTTTATTTGATATCAATCCAAAACTACTAGAGTGTGATTTGGTACATAGTAGGCCCCTGTGTTAGTTTCCAATGGCTCATGTAACAGTAATACAGACTGGTTGGCTTAAAACAGCAGAAAGTTATCATCTCACAGTTTGGATGCTGAAGGTCTGATACCAAGGTGCCATCAGAGTCACTCTTGCTCTGAAATCTGCAGCAGAATCCCTCTCTGCCTCTTCCTAGTTCTTGGAGGCTGGGGAGGGTGGGGAGACTGGCAATCTCTAGGGCTCTTTGGCTTTCAAATCTTAAATGATACCTGCAATGACCTCATTTCCAAATACAGCCACATTCTAAGGTACTGAATCTTAGGAATTCCAACAAACATATGTTTGGAGGGAGGGAACAATTCAACTCCTAAGACACTTCAGTTGATGCTTTTGAAATAATGAAGGATGAGCTAAGAATTTGTATGATGAGAGTGACTTTTCTCCTTCTGATGCCCCCAAACAGGCCCATTTTTCCTGTATTTTCTTCAGCCAACTAGCAGATAAAGCCCTTTTCAGACAAAGCCCAGAATTCTTACCACTCTGATAGAAAGTCAGAAAATACTCAAAATCAACAAGACTAAATAACTAGTGGGTGATTTCAAGGAAACATTTTGTTTGGTGCTTAGACTCCTGAAACCAGACAGACCTACTCCTAGAACACTGAAAGTTTATGGCAATGTTCAATCCAGATGATCCCTGAGTATGTTACCCAGCCATGATAGGGACTTCCCTGACCATCTGAGTCATCTCAGCTGAGTGAGTAGAGGGAGCAGCCAAAAAGAAGGTTCACTGTGAATGTCTGGATCATGTTGCTTCACGCCTATTTTTGTGGACTCCTTCTAATTCTTTCCCTTCTCTCTTTACTCCCCCAGACTTGAAGCAGTACCCTTGGGAGTATGGAAACTAATATTTATTAGGTTTTTGAAGACTCCCCAAAATAATGTGGCCTGAAAAAGGGGGAGTAAAAAGAAAGCCATGCACTGACGCTTTGATCTCCCAAGACAAATGTTTTCCCTGGTGCTAATTGCAGGCAGGAAGGAGGTGTCTCATCACACTACAGTGATAACCTCTCAGGATATCTGACCTTCCTTAGAGTAAATCTCTCCAGATGCAATGCACAGACCCCTGAGCCAAGAGCTCAAATTCCTCAGCACTCAAACTGACCCCTTCACTGATTGACAGAACAAACCCCAAATTCCTGGGTGCCCAAGAAAACTGATATGCTCACTAGACCACCTCTCAGGATAACCTATATAAGCCCAGTCCCTTCCTTTGTACGGTGGCTCATTTTCCAGGAAAGTGGGTCCATTCCCATAGGTGTAATCCAGTGAGTCCAGTTCCTGAATAAAGGCTGAAGCGATCTGTGAAGTTTGTGTCCAGCCTGGTCTCTTTGTTCTAGCAGAAACTATAGGAAAAGAAATGACAAAAGCAAGGTCGCTGATCTCTCTTAGCACACTGGCTCCAGGGTGTACTGCTTGGGACCTGGTGATGGAGATGAGGTGAAGAGGGAGCTCCACCCACCTTGGTGCCTGGAGGTCTTCAGGCCAGTATCACCCAGTGCCCGAAAAGACCCTGAATCACTTAGTGGGGGGTGGGGGCGGATATTTGTCTGCTTTGAAATTTTCAGCTGTAGACCACTAAAGAGCCTACAAATAGGGGAGAAGGATAAGGTATAGATCATAGGTAATAAGATCACTAGGTTCATAAACCTCTGAGAATTCCTGGAAATAAGATGGGTACTAAATGTCTTGCACTTGTGGATAAGGTTTGAAACTACTGTCTGTGACCGTCCTTGGCATCTAGATTTACTCCAAAGTAAATGTGGCCTGGGACTTAGAATTAGAGGCATATGAAATAGCTCTGTCCACTGAGGTGGAGTGGTTGATCTGAGTTATAGAGCTGATTGAGCTTAGAACTGAAAACTGAAGTCAACAGTTTTTGGGTCCCTCTGATGCCATGGTACTTCCTCATGCCACTTTCTCCAGATCTATTATGACTTCTTCATTTTTAAAAAATTAGAATTTAAAAAAATTAGCATTTAAAAATTTTAAGGGATATTAGGATCCTTCATAAATGAAACTTAATGAGTGATAAAAATTTTGAGAAAGAATCTCAGAAAATTAATGATTTTCTCTCCCCAAGCTCAGAGTCAAACTAAATTTATACTTCATTTTTCAGTGTTTTCTTTCTTTTAACTTGAAGACACATGAGCCACACACTCAGAATGAAGCTTTGTTGTTTATTTTCCATCTGTGTTTCTTTGCAAATTTCTCATCAGGTCTTTGGCCACCTTCTTTCCTCCTTTGTTTTTTCTTAACAACCTAAAGACTCCTTTTACATGAAGGCTGTAAGCCCTTTGTTGCTCATATGCTACATATTTTTTCTTTGCATTTTTGTTTTTGCTTTACAGGACTTAAAAGTATTTTTTCCTATTTTAGGGGTGATGGATATGTTTAGTACCTTGATGGAAGTAATGGTGTCATAGGTCTATGCACATGTCTAAGCTCATGGAAATGTATACATTTAACACGTGCAATTTTTGTATATTATCATTTTTCTTAATTTTGCATATCAATTATCATTTTTCCTAATTTTGATTGAGAAATAAAATAATCAAATTAAAAAATAAGTATAAAATGGAGAAAACAGAGGTGTTGACATGCACCGATGAATTATACCTTGATATCTCTTGCAGGAAAGAGGGGCCATTTTATGCTGATGAACAATGGTGCCTGCATGTAGTGAGGATTTATGCAAACAACATTCTTGGGACTGCTGTTAGACTGAAATGCTTTTTATAAATGTATTTTTTAACGTATCAGCTTGTAACATTTGATGTTTGAATGGGGCAAACCTGTAACTAAATAGGATTAAAAAAACTGAAATGATCCAGTAAAATAACATTTAGCTAAAAATAACTTAATAACTTAATAAGCTTAATTTTGCCAGGAAAAGTCAGACCTGGGAGAGTTAGTTCATCAATCCCTTTGCACTTATTTCCACTTAGAAATTGAATTTAATTTAACTGGATTTCACTTTCCATGTGAGTCCAGTCTCTCCCTTTGGTTTAGGAGGAGCAACCGTCATGCAAGGGGAGAAATCCAGAAGCAGGAAAAGCCCATCGATCCATGCTAATTTGAAGAAAAACCAACCTCAGTGAAAAGTCTGACATAAATTCATTCAAGAAAATGTTGCTTTGTGGCTTTCAAATAAATCAGTAACTAAGATGTTGACATTTTTGTAGTAACAGACATATCAAACTGGCAATGACATATAAGCATAAAGTATGCTGCTAAAGTACTGCTCATGTTAAATTATCTTAATTAGCTAAACATGCTTATAAATGTTCTATTCACACTTAGCCAGCTTCCTTTTCTACCAATCGTTCAATTGTAAGCAGCCCAGAAAATCACTCCAAATGTTAAATAGGAAATAAATATTTAAAATGTGTGTTTATTAGTTATATATTTGTTAGTGAACTACATAGTTAGTTGTACAATTCTCCAAAGTAGCTTACTTACCATTTATCTTGCTTTTAGTTATAAATACCTATCATAAACATTGTGATAAAATTTTCTATTAAAAAATTGCCATCATTACCATCTAGTTTTTACATGTTAGTTAAGGGTTTTGTTCCCTCTGTTAAAGTGAAAGTTTGTTAGAGAATTGAGAATATAAAGAAAAATCTTTTAAAGTCAGGATTTGATGCAAACCCTCACATTATGGTTTGGATGTGAGGTGTTCTCCAAAAGCTCAAGAAATGACTAGGGTATGAGTGCCTTAACCCACTCAGTGAATTAATCCCCTGACAGGATTGACTGAGTGGTCACTGAAGGCAGGTAGAGTGTGGCTGGAGGTATTGGGTCATTGGAGTATATATTTTGTATCTGATGAGTGGAGTGTCTCTCTCTCTCTCTCTCTCTCTCTCTCTCTCTCTCTCTCTCTCTCTCTCTCTCTCTCTCTCTCCTTCCAGATCATATTGTGCCATACTCTTCAGCTATGATGTTCAGCCTCACCTTGAGCCCTGAGGAATGCAGCAGGCTCTCTATGGACTAAGACCTCTGAAACTATGAGTCCCCCAAATAAACTTTTCTTCCTCTAAAGTTATTCTTGTCTCATCTTTTGGCCATAGCAGCAAAAAAAAAAAAAAAAAAAAAAAAAAAAAAAAAAAAATTGACTAAAAACACTTAGCTCATCTGAAGCTCCCAATTAAGGGATGTCAGTGAAATGCACAAATTAACATGAAGCAATTTAATTTGTAAACTATAGCTTCAGCAGCCCTGTGTATTAGCAGTGTTGCAGAGGCCCATGTTCTGCTGGGGAGGCGAGGGGAAGACTAATGGATACCTAAAATAATCTATACCATGCAGAGTTGTTTTAGAAAACACTTGAAAAGATCATTCTTAAATAGCATGATCTATTGTGTTATCCACCTTTCCATTTTCATCTCTAGAACAAAAGCAAATTTTAAAAGCCTGGAGAAACATAATTATGCAGAGGAGAAGGGAATAATATTTTGAGGAAGTAACTCTACTTTTTTCTTTTCCTTGTACTCACTCAGTTGAGAATCTGAGGGAGATGGACAGGCAGAGAGCTAGACAAGGTCGCAAAACTCCCTACTGTTCACTTCCTATAGTCCTGGAGTAGAGAGAGGACTATAGGAAAGATAGGAGGAATGGCAAGTAAGCAGTTGAAATGAGGATTTGAGCCTAGACAAAGTGTTTTGGGCAGAAGCGTGAAAGAAAAAGGATTTCTACCGGGATAAACCTATCCCCTGAGACCCGGAGGCACAAGGACAGGGCTATGGTCCCCTGAAGCAAGGGACTTGAAGCAACATGACAAAGGGACAAAAGTGGTAAGATCTTTGCTTCTTGGGCAACCTGTTCTTCTCTTTCCCCCTCCCTATTCCATCTTGCAAACCCCTGGAAGGTGGGAGATATGGCAGGAGGATGAGCTTCAGAGAGAGATGGGAAACAGAAAAATGTCTGCCCCGGTCTTAGTTTGGCAACAGCTGTGAACCACTGAGCCAACAGGAACTTTTACACTGATTCACAACAACCTGTGACATGGGACACCATTCTCAATGAAACCTGGCCCTGGACAAGGTGGTGACCCAACTCAGGACAGGGGCAGTGGAGGGAAACTGCCAATGAATGAGGGTGCTCCTTGCTAGGTGGGTTAAGGGCTATGAGAGAATTTAATGGGGGTTTTAGGAAATAAAGGAAATTGTATTTTTGAAAGCTTGATAATAGTAAACTGTAATTGTGACACTGACTTTTAAAATAAAAACATTTAATGAATCACTTTTATTTCTAAAAAATGGAATCAGAACTAACCAAAAAAATCTAAAAATATAGTACTATTATTTTCCTGGAGATTTCTGTTAAAATTTGAACACGTATCAGTCAACTTCTGAAGCTCTGAGTTTATCCCAAATTCAAAGGTGTAGTTAAGGGCAGGGGAGGGGGAAGCTCTTTCAAGACAAACCAAGGAGACAATGGATGATCTCAAAAAACTGAAGGATGCTAATGCCCTGCAGAAGCACCCTTTAAGAGTCTCTGGTAGAACTAGTCTATAGCCTTGGGTTATTTGTTGTTGTTGTTGTTTTATTTTGTTTTGAGACAGGGTCTCACTGTTGGTTAGAACCTTGCTAAATTGCTGAGGCCGGCCTTGAACTTCTGATCCTCCTGCCTCAGCCTCCCAAGTTGCTGTGATTATAGGCATGCACCACCATACCCAGCTCAGCCTTGGGGTTTTATAGAGGATTCTGTCATGGCTTTTATAAATATTCAAGAGAATCCAAAGACAACATTTTTGACATGCAATTTGAGTCTAAAAGAAAATAAAAATAAAATACCTGTAATAATCTCTGTCATTTTAGAGTTAGCAGATGGAATTTTCTGATTAAATTGGGTGATCTCTATTGGTTTGAGCAATTAGCAGACTCATTTATTTCTTGAGTATGTCTGCTTATTTTAGTATTTCTTAAACTATCTCACCATCTATATGAATATAAAAGCTAATTTTGATTATATTTCTTATGTATCCTCATTTCAGAAGTAAACTCTCTAAGATTCTCAAATTTAAAAGAGAATTTTTTTTCCAATCCTTATCATAGCACCTTGATCTATCTTGACATCTAACTAGCATACATAGTGTTCCCAGCATCAAGAAGGAAATTTGTCTCTCTTGCCAATGTGATATAAAAAAGCAACTTTTTAGAAAATATTTTAAGACATGAGCTATGTAATAAAATTTAATCTCACATGGAAACTGCAGCTCTCAATTGTGGGACAATTTTTAAAAATTTTTCTTCAGTATTTATTAATAGAAACTATTTTACAAAATCACAGAAGTCCTGATTAAAAGAAGAAGAAACCTTCGATAGCACCTCACTGCTTTGAGCAGCCTTGGCAGGCCACGCAGGAGGTTCTGGACTCCAGCAGGTCTCAACTTGCAGAGCTACTAATGCCGGGGACACTTGCTGAATCAGCTAATATAGGTTGTTCTAGAGATGACATTGCAATGCTTCTGTATAAAGAGACAGTTTTTTCATTCATTTTGTCCTAATGAAACCATTTGATTGGCACTCAAAATAAAAGAACTGAAAGGTGTATCATTCAGGGTGCTCCAAAGAAACAGAATTAATAGGAGATATATAGATATAAAGAAAGAGATTTGTTATGAATGATTGGATTAAGAGATCATAGAGACTCAGAAGACCCAAGATCTACTACCTGTAAGCTGGAATCCAGAAAGGCTGGTAGTATAGGGTATAGTTCCAGTTCAAGTTAAAAGATGTAAGAACAAAGGGAGCAAATAATTTAAGGCCCAGGCCAAGTGTGAAAGTCTGATGACAGGGAGCACTTAAGTCCAAGAGTGGGAAAAGATTGATGTCCAGCTCCATTTGGGGAGAAAATTTGCCTTCCCTCTACCTCTTTTGTGCTATTCACGTCCACAATGCACTAGATGATGCCCACACACACTAAGAGTGATCTTTATTTGGTCTACTGATTCAAACGCTAATCTCTTCCTGAAGCACCCTTACAGACACACCAGAAATAATGTCTTATCAGCCACATGGACACCCCTTCTACCAGACAAGTTGACACTTAACATTAACTACTACAATGGGTAAAGAATCTTAGGAGGAAATTACTAAAGTTTTAATCAGAACCTTCAGTCTACACAAAGTTCTGATGGTCATTTTAAAAACTTTAACAATTATACTAATAATCGGGCATTTGCTTGGTGTTTTTATAGTATAAAATACACTTTTAAGTTATCTATATAATTTGATCTTCAATCATATATTTCCTTTTTTCTAAGTGGAAATAAGTGCAAAGGGATTGATGAACTAACTCTCCCAGGTCTGACTTTAACTGGCAAAATTAAGTTTAAGCAGAGTTATTACTAGCCAAATGTCATTTTACTGGATCATTTCAATTTTTTTTATCCTGTTTAGTTACAGGTCTACCTCATTCAAACATCAAATGTTAAAAGCTGATACGTTAAAAAATACATTTATAAGAAGCAATTCAGTCTAACAGCAGTCCCAAGATTGTTGTCTGCGCAAATCATCACTACATGCAGGCACCATTGTTCACCAGCATAAAATGGTTCCTGGATGGACTGGTTTAAAGAATATTAACCCTATCATTTATCTGATGTTAAGGTATTTGGCTGCAACCTCCTTTAACTATTGATGCTTCATATTTACATCAGACAGATGAATAATCAAAGATGAAGCAATCCATCCCTTCCATTCTTTAGGAAGATTTTATTCAGGATTCATGCAAAACTCTAAGAAAGTGACATCCTTGGATTCTATTTTGAGCCATTATAGACTGATCTTCCTTTCTTTTAAAATTTTAATTAATTAATTAATAATTAATTAATTTAGTATCATGAAATCAAACTATTTGAATGGGCACAACAAGAAATAGCTTTATGCAATCTGTATCTGAGTTCAGAGTGTCCAGTGACATATTATTGAGGTCTTGTTTATTGTATCATTGTTACTAGCATGACTCACTGAGTAATTTCATAAGGAAGTGAGAAACTTTGCTTGGACTGATAAACTCTTGTTTTGAACAACAGATACAATGTAACTGACTGTTTTCTTTGGGGCTGTTTCCCAGGAAATTCCAAGTCAATTTAAATTTTTACCAATAGCCAATTATGTCAGACAGTATTTTTTGAGTGTTTGTGGGCATGACTGTGTGTGTGTGTCTGTGAATGTGTGTGTGTGTACGTACACTTCACTTTAATTTTCATCTGGCCCAGATTTTAGTTTTTGACTATTTTATGTGTTACCCAAAAACACCCTTAAATTCTTCATAGTTTCAAAAGATGGGAAAAAGCAAACAATAATAGTAAATTTAAAATGTATCAAAAATACTTTACTTTGAAATGCCATAAGCTGACTTACTTAGTAGTATCTGTTGAAAAAGAGGCCCTAAAATATCTGTGATGGTGGAAAAAAAGGGGATTTAGGGAAGAGTATAAAAAGCTTCAAGAGTATAAAAAACAACTACTGTTAAAAGATAAGTGGTTTCCCAAGTGGATGGGCTTAGTCACTGCTCTTTTCTGGGATTTGGGTGGAATCCATTGCTTACCATTTCCACTGTGGTCTAGCTTCTTAGCGTGGTACTTCCAGAGTTTCAAATTTTTTACCAAGAAGGCAGTTGGAAGCAAGTTATGAGCAGGATTTACTATGTGATGCTCCGTGGGCTTCACCACCAAACTCTACCACAGGTGAACAGCAGGGACACTTGCGCTTTGAGAAGTTTCTGTTTCTTTTGTTTTCAGACCATTATACATAAGTTTGAAATCTGATGCCTTCTTTCCTATCAACTAAAAAAAAAAAAAAAAAGTCACACTCTCACTAAGTCACCTGTGGTTTTGGCATTAGTTGGATTCATATTGCTTTTATAAGCATATCAAAGCTAATTTTTCTACAGAAGGCTTAGAGAAAAAGTATGGTTAAAATACTTATGTACCAACTGCCTGTAAACATACTTGCAGGATAATTAAACACAAAGGAATCAAGATTACAAGGGGAAAGGAGAGTGGTCAAGTGGCGGCCTCTCTGCTCATTACAACCTAAAAAATCATTTTGTACTCATTCATTCAATAAATATTGTGGCTCAGTGATGGACTGTATTTAACCAAAGACCTTAAATGCAGATGAGACTGAGCAGTGTTTATTCAAGGAACTAAATAAACCTTAATGGCCCTGGAAGCATTCCCCTTGCGATGAGCCACAGGAGGCCTTTGTAAGTCATCTTGAGTTGGAAGTTAAATGGTACAGAAACCCACCAACGTATTATATAAAACTGCCTGTTTTAGTCCTAGTTTTGAAAGATAACTTCATTTTAAATAATTGTCATCTCCTATACATCCTTTTGCTACAGAAAGTGTGGCCCACAGATCAATAACATTGGCAGGAATGGGACATAGTTCATAGCAGCATTGTGCATGGTGTCACATGGTCAACCAACCCAAATGTTCATCAACTGATGAAAGGATAAATAAAATATGGTATATCTGTATATTTTAATATATTCTTTGGTAATAAAAAAATGAAGTACTGATATATGCTATAATGTGGTTGAATCTTGACAATATTATGCTAAATGATAGAAGTTGGTCATTAAAAAAAAACACATGATATATAATTCTGTTCATATGAAATGCCCAGAATAGACAAATCTACAGAGACAGAAAGTAGATTAGTCATTGTTTAGGATGGAAAGGGGGAAATGTGGAATGATGCCTTATAGGTATGAGTTTTCTTTTAAAAGAAATGAGCAAAAATTAGAAATTAGAATGTTGTGATCACTACATAGTCCTGTGTATAATAAACTCAAAAAGACTGAATTATTCACATAAGAATGAGGAATTGTAGATATATAAATTACATATCAATGAATCTGTTTTAAAATCTGCAAAAAATAATAATAATTTATTGGGAACACACTTGGTACCAGGTACTTCTATTCCATTTTCAGCATGAAAACAATGAACTTATAAGAACCAATATCTTATGAGACCAAAATTCCAAGGAACATATAAGACATACTTTTACACCCAAATTTGAACATGTCTAATGATTTGAGGGATATTGTAGTCAATTCTTAGCTATTCATTGGATGATTTGTCAAGTTCCTCATAACTTAAAAACCAACTGCCAAGATAAATGCAATATCAAATGACAGTTATCTTACCAGCTGAAGACAGAGGCAGCTCTCAAAGAAACCAGAAACAGGGAGAAGAGAATTTTGCAACTAGTTTCTCAAACACTTTAAAAGTTCAATTGCAAGAGCTTTTGCAATTCTGCCAAATAAATCTTTGCCTATGGAGATCCACCCATGCCAGCCTCTGCAGGGCCCAGGCGCATAGCAGGATGGGTCCACACCTTTCCAGTGGGGCAGACACTCTCTAGAGCATAGCCTCTGGTGCAGGACCTCCCCTTCTGACCAGTGCACTGCCAGGAGAGCTGAGATGCAGCCCAGATGGCTCACAACAGCCCACAGGGGATCCAGGATTTCAGTAGGACCAGTTCACCCCTCCCCTGGCAGGGCAGACACTGCCAGAGCCTAGCCTTTGGCACAGGACCACCCCTTCCTACCAGCAGACTACCAGGGGAGGTCAAGCCCAGTGGCCCAGCCACCCATTCCAACACACGCAGGTCCCAGATCCAGGATGTAGTAGTATCCATTGAGGGACTCCAGCAGGGTCTGGAAGCCCAACATCAAGGTGAGGTACAGACAATCTGCACAGGCACTACAGGAATATAGGGAAGAAACTGTAATATCTCAGATCCACACTGCAAGAAAGGAAGACACATAGACAACATGAAAAGACAAGGGAGGAAAGTGCCCCAAACAAACACTATAATAACAGAACCTATGGACAGCGAAGCTGATGAAATGCCAGAGAAGGAGTTCAGAAAGTTCATAGTTAAAATGATCCTTCAGTTAAAGAATGACATAAATGAGCAAATACAAGGAAAATTGATCACTCCAACAAAAAATGAGATAAGAGAAAAAATACAGGTAGCAAAAGATTACTTCAAGAGAGAGATAGAGACCCTGAAAAAAAAAGTCAGGAATCCTTGAAATGAAGGATACAATAAATCAAATAAAAAACTCAATAGAAAGCATAACCAACAGACTAGATCACTTGGAGGAAAGAACATCAGATATTAAAAGACAAAGTATACAATCTGGAAAATAAAGTTGATCACACAGTGAAGAAAGTTAGATACCATGAACAGAACATCCAGGAATTATGGGAGAGCATCAAAAGACCGACTCTAAGAGTTATTGAGATAGAGGAAGGCACAGAGTTTCAAACCAAAAGAATGCACAATCTCTTCAATGGGGTAATATCGGAAAATTTCCCCAAGCATGAAGAACAAATTGGAAAACCAAATACAAGAGGCTTACAGGTGAATTCAGCAAAGTAGCAGGATATAAAATCAACACCAATAAATTAAAAGCATTTCTGTATATTAATGACAAATCCTCAGAAAGGGAAACAAAGAAAACTACCCCATTCTCAGTAGTCTCAAAAAAAAAAAAAACTTGGGAATCAACTTAATGAAAGAGGTGAAAGATCTATATAATGAAAATTACAGAATCCTACAGAAAGAAATCAAAGAAGACCTTAGAAGATGGAAAGATCTACCTTCCTCTTGGATAGGCAGAATTAATATTATCAAAATGACCATACTTCCAAAAGTACTATACAGATTTAATGCAATTCCAATCAAAATTCCAATGACAATCCTCATAGAAATAGAAAAAGCAATCATGAAATTCATCTGGAAAAAGAAGAGACCCAGAATAGCTAAAGCAAACCTTTGCAGGAAGAGTAAAGCAGGTGGCATCACTATACCAGACCTTAAACTATACTATAGAGCAATAGTAACAAAAACAGCATGGTATTGGCACAAAAACAGGCTGGTAGACAATGTACAGAATAGAGGACACAGAGACTAACCTACAAGACTATGATTATCTTATATTAAACAAAGGTGCCAAGAACATGAATTGGAAAAAGATAGTCTCTTCAACAAATGGTGGTGGGAAAACTGGAAATCCATATGCAACAAAATGAGATTAAACCCCTATCTCTCACCATTCACAAAACTCAACTCAAAATGGATCTAGGACTTAGGAATAAAATCAGAGACCCTGCATCTAATAGAAGGAAAAGGAGGCCCTAATCTCCATCATGTGGGATTAGGCCCCAAAATCCTTAATAAGAATCCTGTGGCACAAGAATTCAAATCAAGAATCCATAAATGGGATGGACTCAAAGTAAAAAGCTTCTTCTCAGAAAAGAAACAATCTGTGAGGTGAATAGAGAGCTACATCTTGGGAGCAAATTTTTACCCCTCACACATCAGATAGAGTACTAATCACTAGGGTATATAAAGAATTCAAAAAGCTAAACACCAAAAAAAAAAAAACCACCACCACCAACAACAAATAACCCAATCAATAAATGGGCCAAGGACATGAAGAGACACTTCTCAGAAGCTGATGTACAATCAATCAACAAATACATGAAAAAATGTTCATCATCACTAACAATTAGAGAAATGCAAATTAACACCACTCTGAGATTTCATCTCACTCCAGTCAGGATGGCAGAGATTATGCATACAAACAACAATAAGTGTTGGCAAAGATGTGGGGGAAAATGTAAACTCATACACTGCTGGTGGGACTGCAAATTGGTGCAGACAATATGGAAAGCAGTATGGAGGTTTCTTGGAAAATTGGGAATGAAACCACCATTTGACCCAGCTGTCCCTCTCCGTGGTCTGTACCCAAAGGACTTAAAAACAGCATACTACAGGGACACAGCCACATCAATGTTTATAACAGCACAATTCACAATAGCTAAAGTGTGGAACCAACCTAGATGCCCTTCAACAGATGAATGGATAAAAAAAGTGGCATATATATACAATGAAATATTACTCAGCAATAAAAGAGAATGAAATCATGGCAATTGCAGGTAAATGGATGGAGTTAGAGAAGATAATACTAAGTGAAGTCAGCCAATCCCCAAAAAACCAAACGCTGAATATTTTCTTTGATATAAGGAGGTTGATTTATAGTGGGATAGAGAGTGGGAACATGGGAGGAATAGATGAACTCTAGATAGGGCAGAGGGGTTGGAGGGAAGGGAGGGGGAATGGGGTAATTAATGATGGTGGAATGTGATGACCATTACTATCCAAAGTGCATGTATGAAGACACGAATTGGTGTGAGTATACTATAAATATACTATGTATACAACCAGAGATATGAAATATTGTGCTCAATATATGTAATAAGAATTGTAATGTATTCTGGTGTCATATAAAATTTAAAAATTACATAAAAAATAAAATAAATCTTTGCCTATGGTAATTAATGGAAATATAGTATAAATGTAACTGGATGGAGGATTGTTTAATATGGTAAAGATGATAGAATTGGAAAGGTCTGGGTTGAATCCCAGGTATGTAACGTGGTCAATTATCTATAAAGTGAGAATAATAATAACTTTGGTTCTTGTGAAGAACGTGTTGATTAATATATGTAATATGTCCAATTATATATATATTATATATACACAATATATAATATATATATATATATATATATATATATATATATATCCAATCTCTCTCTCTCTCTCTCTCTCTCTCTCTCTCTCTCTCTCTCTCAGAGAGAGAGAGAAAAAGAGACAGAAACAGGAGAATCTCAAGTTTGAGGGAAGCCTGGGGGAACATAGTATGTGATACTGCCATCTTAAAAAAAAAAAAAGCCACTCTATTGGGCAAGGAAGTGTTTCTAATCTGACTTTAGTAGCTCCATGCAATAAATATTCCAGAGGGCAGTGACTTGCAAAAATTGCTTCTCATGTGAATCAAAAGCCTAGAAACTGTTAAAAAAACAAAGAGTTCTCCATTAGTTGTGAAATAGATGTGTCTCACAGAAACTGTTAGCACAGGGGTTGATTAGTAACAGAAATTGATCTCTCTGTCACTAAGAACAGCAATTGGAAGTTAAAAGCCTCCACCCCAAGAATGGATTTCCTATCTTTCAGTTTTGCAGAGTACTCAGAGATTGTACCTAATCTTCTCCATCAAAAACAAAACAAAACACTCTAAAGAAAAATTAATGAACTAGAAAGCAAAATTTAAGCCTCCTACTCTAAACAGTAAATTAATTGGAGATGGGGGTGGAATACAACATCCAGAGTACTCATGTGACTGAATCAGGGCTGCCTCTCACACCAGATGCCTTTAAAACTCCCAGCGCAGTAGACCATGCATTCTGGGAGCCATAGATCCCTAGGTGTGGATAATAGCATTTATTCCCTTTAAGGTTGTAACTCTTTTTTTTTTTTTTATTTTTAGTGCAATTTTGTCAAACACTTATTTTTTTTTATTGGTTGTTCAAAACATTACAAAGCTCTTGACATATCATATTTCATACATTAGATCAGAGACATGAGGTGGGAGGGAAAGGGAGAGAAAAAGGAAATTGCATGGAAATGGAGGGAGACCCTCAGTGTTATACAAAATTACATATAAGAGGTTGTGAGGGGAATGGGATAACAAACAAGGAGGGAAATGAATTAAGGTTGTAACTCTTATCCAGAAACACAAAGCACATCTCTAGGGTATAAACCAATGTGCCTCAACTATGCCTCCACATGGAATTTCCTTGAGAGATTTCAAAAATATCATCAATTAGACTCCCACACCAGACTAAATGAATCAGAATCTCTGGGGATAGACAGAGTGTGGCATATTTTGACTTAAGGCAGTGAATTTTAAAACTTAACGTACATCTTAATTACTGGTGGGTTTGTTGAAACACAGATTGCTACTTCACATGTAACAAAGAATCTTGCATACTGTAGGTGCTCTAAAAATATTTGCTGAATAAATATTGCAACATTGAAAAGAACAAATTTCCAGAACAAAGTTGATTGACTGGTGTCCATGGATATGTGGGGTGATCCTTGGGCTCCTGAAATTGTGTACTCAGAGGACAGTTCCTCACCTTCATCAGATTCTTAGGGGGGCAATAATGACTTAAAAATATTACAAACCACTCTTGTGGGGACTGAATGTTATTTTACTCTCTGTTTTTATTTTATTAATAGAAGAAAATATAAAACTTAAAAATTATCAGTATTGACAGGCACAGAAAGCATTTTATTTTAACCACCCTAGCCTCTTAACCTAAGAGCCTTTTCACAAATGAAGCTCCATCATTTGAGGAATGCATCGATGCTTGTTTTACTTTGAACAGAATTTGTTGCAATTTGAAGAATAAAGGGTACAATTGTCAGCTTCTCCATGGTGGAATCTTGTCTTATTATCTGTGTGACCCTGGTGCCTACCCAGGAGAGGCACACAATGATTGGTTGAAAATTGAATTATATTGACAATATACATTACTAAATTATGAAGAATCATGCTAGAAATTCTAGTAATGTCATCTTTATTTTTTATTTGTTATTTTTAGATTTATGTGATAGTTGAATGTACTTTGACATTATACAATCATGGAGTATAAACCTATTCTAATTAGGATCCCATTCTTGTGGTTGAACCTGATGTGGAGTGTAATGTTATCTTTATGGTGCTCTGTAGTTATGAGTTGAAAAAGTTTTCTGGATTATTTTTCAAAGAAATACTTGTTTTTATTTTTTTTCCTTCTTCCCAGCCAAATCCTGCCCTTTATGACTTAAAGATGCACCTTCTAGAAGGTGGAATCTTTTTGATAAACTCATTATGCTTTGACAAATGTATAAAAATTGCTAGTTTTTCATTTTTCAACGTTTGTCTCTTATAAACAAATACCTCCATTTTTCTATTGTAGAGTATATACACTAATGTGACACTGTTATGCCTCATGAAATGGAAATGTAAGTTTTATAATTATAAGAAAAAGTTGTGATGCTTGGAGAGAAATACCAAATTGATGGTCATCATCCCCAATGCAGCTTTTTTTTCCTTTTCTATACCACACACCCCTCAAATTCACATATGAGTTAAATAGAGAAATTATCTCTTAAGTGCTCTATTCTATTTAATGTCCAATTTAAGAGTGCATTGATTAATTTTGGGCCAATTGTTCTGTTCTACCAGGATACTAGGAGAACTGCCTCCAGTGTTGGTCTGTCTCTTTCTCTTCATCTATATCTCTTTTTTTTCCTTTAGATATGTAGAAGGAAATGACTTCTCAGGTCTTTTTATTTATGCATAACTTTTTCCACAAGAGGGATATTTCTTTACATGGAATTCTGTGAATTTTTAAAAATTTTACAATGTATCATAAAATATTTTCTATGTGAATGAAGATGTATCTATCCTTTGAAAAGACTGCTGACTATTGATTGGGTGGATATATAAGAATTGACTTTTTTAAAAACCAGGCCCGTATGAACAAACATTTAGATTATCCATTTTTCCCTGTGATAAAGATAGCAGTGAACATTCACCTAAGTACAGTTTTACATCCTTGTCTTTCAGGAATAAATGTACCCATGATTGCAATTTTCCTCCTTCTAGCCCCAGCAGTCAAAAGTCCTAGATATGATCCACATGTATCATCTGATAGACATAGAAATTTGGGGAAATTTCTTAAATTCTCTTTTTTCATGAAATGGAATACCAATCACTTCTGTACCTCTCTCACATGGTAGATGTGGGAAGGAGGCAACAAATGTGAACTTAAAGACAGTTCAACCCCCACACAAATTTAAGATGCTATTATTCTGTTGATGATTGTATTCTCTTTCTGCTATACTGCATGTATTCATACTGATAGTGCCCATTTTTTACCCTGTGCACTCATTAAGTGCACACTGAATGAATGACTGAATATGTTCCATTAGTGTTTCTCAGATTTCAGACTGTGAACCACTTGCAACAAGTCATATTTAAAAGGCATATTCCTGAACCCCCATCCTCCACTATATAATAAATTAGACTTATGTGTAGGATAAGGGTGAGAGTTGAGAGGCTTTGATTCCATCTTTTCTCAAGTTTCCCCAGTCATTTTTTTATGCAGATGACAATTTGAGAACGACTGAACCGCACTGACATCATCATTGCTTACCTTCATTTGAAGCCCGCTGGTAGGGAAAGGTGATGTTACATGTTATGGTTTGGATCCAGGGTTCATGTGTTGAAAACTTTGTCTCCAAATGCAACAGTGTTCAGAGGTGAGTCCCTTGGGAAGTGATTGCATCATGAAAAGTGAATTAAGCTACTAAGGGATTCATACTTTGAATGGATTATTGGGATGTGATAGAAAACGTAGAAGGTAGAACCTAGTGAAGGGAGTGGGTTCTTGGGGGCATGCCCCGTGGGACTATATATTGTCCCTGGCTTCACACTTGTTCTCTCTGTGTTTCTCTGCCTCCCAGCTTCCATGAGCTGATGA
Organism: Spermophilus citellus; assembly: GCF_964194105.1. NCBI lineage: Eukaryota > Metazoa > Chordata > Mammalia > Rodentia > Sciuridae > Spermophilus > Spermophilus citellus. The sequence goes on along the minus strand of NC_138186.1, from coordinate 138,646,822 downwards.
GTTTTCCTTTTCTTCTGCCATGCCCTTCCACCATGATGTTCTCACCTCAGGCCAAAGGAGCCAGCCAACCAGGAGCTGAAATCTGAAACAATGAACCAAATTCTTTTTTTCCTTTAAGTTGTTTATGTTAGGTATTTTATTCACAGTTACCAAAAGCTGACTCATACACTATCTCCTTGGCTAGAGGATATGCAAGTTTAATCCAGGAAACTGTTTCCTGACTTGAATCCATCATAGGATCCTTGGAGATCAATTCAGAATGGCAGACTACCCAAACAGACAGTAAATTTCTTGCAAATCATTTTTCCAAGAAGGGATTCCCTTTCTCATCAAGTTTTAGGGTTATGTGGATGTCTAGATTAGGCTAAAAAATAATATGACTTACCATGGCTTCTAATAATCAAACTGAATGTGTGCCGTGGAGAATGCTCCTGTGGAAATAAGAAAACTAGGCCAGCACCGAAAATGGTTTCTTTTCATGTATTTCTTACTGTCTTAATATTTGCAATTACTTTAGAATGTAGAAAATTCAGGGGACATGGGAAGGATCATACACAAATAGCACATATGGAATGCTCAAGAATTTTGACCTTACTTCTTTATACAGTGTAGTGTGGGCTTACATCAGAGAATGAGGCATAGGATGACTTTTCCAAAGATCAGGTGGTAAGAATATTTCACACTGAGGCAGCTTGGTTGGTGTCAAATCTGTATTCATGGTTTTTCATATATTATCAGATTAAACCTAACTACTTTGCCAACCAACACAGTCTTTTAATAAAAGTCAAGGAACTATAGACAAGCACTCTACATACTTTGATCCAACAGGTGAAGCCAGAAATCCTCGTTTGTCCTAAAGGTTATTAGCTTCAGTTCTATGACATTGTGTGCCAGGTAACTTTATTGGATAGGCCGTGGTTTTGGTGAGGCACCCAGTAAAGCTGCGTAGGAAAGTATAAGGCAATCCTCTTGGGAAAGAAAAACAAACAAGTTTGGAACATCTAGTGCTGTTTGACATCTGCACCTATGACACTGAGGACAGAGCCTGGGAGCATTCCTGTCAAAACTGAGGAGCATAAATGTCAGATCATTGAAATTTAAAATCCTCCACTGTTTGCATAGTCCACAATATAAAGCCATGGGTAGAAGGTGGATTCCCTGTCTCATAAGAGATTATAATCTCTCATGGGAAGGAATACCTTGTATTTATACACATGTATGTTAACTCTAGGGGGTCAGCTATGTCTGAACATCAAAGTCTTCTCTCCAGAATTCAGGCCTCATAAGACCCCCTTCTTGCTGCTCCTTCTCCTTTAATCTATCTATCCAAGCTAAATACACCTCCATCAGCACTGCAGACTGTTGGAGTTACCAGAAGGGTATTCCAAGTCCCCCCAATCCAACTTTCAATTCGTTCCAAGCTCTGACATTCCCAGGAGGTCTGAATGTCCCCAAGGCTCTGCTCTGTGCCAGTGCTCTCTAAGTAAGTCTGTGGCTGCTCTTTCTAGAAGCCTATATAACTGAGCAAGTGTTTCATTTCAGTGGTGGCTGAGGAGTTCTGCCTTCATTAAATGGTGATAATGACAGAAAGAAAGAACATAGTCATATAGCCCCAGTTATCCAGACAGGGGGCTGAATGGTCCATGACAAGTATCATGGCACCTGGGGCAGACAAGAGTTGGTCATCTGACCACTTCTCTGCTAACACTTGCTGCTGATCTGAACTGTTCTTTTAGTCCTTGGTTGGGTGCTTCCGCCTAGACCCACTACCTTTGGGCATCCAGATGAGCAAAGCTCTCTCCTCTCCTCTCTCACCTGTCCAGGGATATGCAATCCACTAGTCTACTCAGCTACATCTCCTTTAGAAGTAGAAGAATCCAAAATTTTCTTAAAATATCCTGCATACTCTAGTAACCCAGTCACATCAATGTTTATTGCAGCACAATTCACAATAGCTAAACTAGATGCCCTTCAACAGATGAATGGATAAAGAAACTGGTATATATACACAATGGAATATTACTCAGCATTAAAAGAGAATAAAATTATGGCATTAGCAGGCAAATTGTTGGAATTGGAGAATATCCAAAAAAAACAAAGGCCGAATGTTCTCTCTGATAAGTGGATGCTGATTCATAATGGAGGGAGGGAGCATGGGGAAAATGAAGGAACTTTGATGGGGCAAAGGGGAGGGAGGGGTAGATAGGGGGCACGGGGGCAGGAAAGATGGTGGAATAAGATGGACATTATTACCCTGGGTACATGTATGACTGTACATATGGTGTGATGCTACATCATTTACAATCAGAGACATGAAAAGTTGTGCTGTAATTGTGTACAACGAATCAAAATGCATTCTGATGTCATATATACCTAATTAAAATTAATTATTTAGTTAATTTTTAAAATATCCTGCATTCTTCTTACCTCTGTGTTTATACATAAACTAGTCTACAATTTCTGCCAGGCTGGTTTTTGATATTTGAAGGCAAGATTTTTGAACTTCTAAAAACCAATTATAAAATTAATTAACCAAACAGATTTCATGGTACCCTCAAACATCTGGCTCTTTAAATTAAAAATCCTGTTTTGAAGATTTACATGTATCTTACTGAGTGAGATTTACAAGAATCTCCTTGAGAACCCAAAAGTCAGGAGCCTAACTCTTCTCTGTACTATGCCTCTTTTGAGGGCAGTTCATTCATAGGGTCATCTTTGTTATCTGATCAAGGAAGAAGGAGAATGAAAACCTGGAAATGTTGGTGGATAAGGGGCTAAACTTTAGCTCATATCTCCAGTTGCCATACTAGTACACAAAAGGAAGATGCTCTTGATTTTTTGCTTGTTTGTTTCTGTGTTTTTAAATCAGAAAAAAAAATGTGGATAAAGCAAATGTTGAGGGCAGATTGAGAGATTGTGGGTCAAAGTTAATTTATTACTGAGGAAGCACTCTATTTTTAGCATTAGTGAATCATTATTTTTTCATAAAAAGTATTTAGGTCAGAGTTCTAACTTGTAAGCAAGAAAAGCATACTCTGGGCAATTAAGTAGAAAAAACAATTAATTAAAAGGATCTCAGGCAGCTCAGAGAAATGTTGGCTGTCCTGGAAGATCAGGCTTAGGGCTAAATTTCTGGGAAAAGGGGCTCTGGGGGTCTGATGACTGCTACCTACAGAGTGCCAGATGCTACCTTTATTCTGTTGCCAGGAAATGGACTTGATCGCATCTTCAAAGGCCACTGTCATTCACACCACTTATGCATCAAGAACTGATCCCGATCCCAGAACCATTCAAAACCCTGTGCCACATCACCACCTGAAGGAATATTAGGTGGAACCTCCTCTTGGAGTGCTCACATCCAGTTCCTCATTGGAGGAACCCAGGAAATGACATGTTCTGTGCCCTCCATATCCATGGGTTCTATACCCCCATAGTCAACCAATCATGGACGGAAAATATTCAGAAAAACAAAATAAAAACAAAAAATCCAGCAAATGCCATAATTTCATTTTCCAAAACCAGCATCTGTACTCAACAAGTGGACTTTCTTTCTTTCTTTCTTTCTTTCTTTCTTTCTTTCTTTCTTTCTTTCTTTCTTTCTTTCTTTCTTTCTTTCTTTCTTTTTGTCCTTATTCCCTAAACAATACAGTATTACAAATATTGACATAGTATTAGATATCATAAGTAATCTAGAGATGATTTGCAATATATGCAGAATTGTGTAGGTTATATTCAAATGCTATGCCATTTTAAATAAAAATTTTGACATCTACAGGGATCCTGGAATCAATACCAGTGGATACCAAGGGATAATTGTATGCCACTATTGCAAGGACGGTGTGAGAATCCTTTTTTTTTTTTCTGGGTTTTCTCTACCCTTATGAACAACAACTCCCTAAACATACTGAGATATTCAAAAGGTGTGCTGTATTAGACAATTCAACAGAGCACTCATTGTGGTTTAAAAAAAAAGTAAAGATACACTATCATGGAGAGGTTACCAGGATATATTGTTATGTACAAAAGCAAGAGAGTGTAGCAATAAATAATGTGCTACCCTTATGTAGGAAAAATGGAAAATATGCATTTTCAAAAATAAACATTAGAATTTAAAATGTTAAGATATGTTACCTATATTAGGAAGAAATAAAGTAAAGGAGTGAAGTGTGGAGGAAAGATTATCTAGGTCTGATTACTGACTCATTACTTACTTAAGTAATAAGATTAAATTAAAACCCTGATTCATAAAATGAAAGCCAAACAAAAGTGGCATATACACACAGTGGAATATTACTCAGCTACAAAGAAAAATGAAATTATGGCATTTGCTGGTAAATGGTTGGAACTGGAGACTATCAGTCTAAGGGAAATAAGCCAATCCAAAAAAAACAAAGGCTGAATGTTCTTTCTAAAATGCGGATGCTAACTCACAATGGGGCGTGGGTAGGGAATAATAGAAGTACTTTGGATTAGACAAAGGAGAATGAAGGGAAGGGAGAGGAAATGGGAATAGGAAAGATAGTAGAATGAATTAGACATTACTATCCTATGTGCATATATGATTACAGGACCAATGTAATTCTACATCATGTACAACCAAAAGAATGGGAAGTTATACTCCATGCATGTACAATATGTCAAAATACATTCTATCATCATGTATAACCAAAAACAAATATAAAATAAAATAAATTAAAAAGTCAATCCGTTTCTAATATAAAGTTTTAGAGGAACTCCAGAGGAAAGATATATTTCAAGTAATTTTAAAACCAAGTAGTATAAACCAAGTTCATTTTTAGTGGCATGCATTCTAAGGAGAAAAAAAATTAAACTTTTTTTCAATAGTAATATTGATGCTATTTTTTAAAAGTATTTTTATATTATAGGATAAAATATGAGGTGAAAGAGATAAATGTATGTAATTTTAAAAATTAAGTAAAAGCACTATAATGCCAAGATTGAATTGGAAGAATCTATATGAACTCGTGTTTTAAAATAAAAATATTTTTTTTCTAATAGTGGCAACTGAAATACTCAAGAAATAATAGTATCACACTTATAATAAACTCTCTTAGAACTTTGGCCTTTTATTTTATTTTTTTAAAGAACTGATGTGATTCTGCAATTTGTATTTGGGATAAAAATGGGAATTCATAACTCACTTGAATCAAATGTATGAAAGATGATATGTCATGAGCTTTGTAATGTTTTGAACAACCAATAAAAAAAAGAATGCTATATTCTTTTTTTTTAAATACCACATCGCTAATTTATTGATTCTTTTTTTTTTTTTAAATGTGGTGCTGAGAATCAAACCCAGGGCCTTGCACATGCTAGGTGAGCGCTCTACCACTGAGTTACAACCCCAGTCCCTGGTCTTTTCTTTTATTCTGCATAAAAAGGATCCAGATCTTATTACGTAAAAGCAAAGAAAGAAAATTTCAAAGACTAATGGAGTCATGTCAAAAGGACTCAGGAATGGCTTCAAGGGTCTTCCTCTGCTCACATTTGTGACAATTTGAATGATTACCCCCACTACATGATTGTATTTATTGAAATTTGTTGAATGTATTTTTAAAAAATTCTTGTGTCCATGGTGATACTAACAAAAGGGGAAGTCAGGGGAAAGAAGAATCTCTTGTCAGTATTTGAGGTCATTCTAAACTAACCCTCTACTATGAAAATTTGTAATGGGAAAGAATAAACCATTAATTTTTTTCTTACCATTGGTCCTCATGAACTATCAGTCCTTCTGCTTTCCAGGGCTATATATCACAGGGAGACCAAAGGGCCCCAGTTGATGAGGTCTGTCCTGCCCCCAATCAGCATATGTGGATAGAAGTAGGAAATAATTATTTTGCAATAGTTAACTATTGATTAATCAACAAACTTGCAATGACACTATCAGATGACTGATAGATGAAACTAGATACCTGTGTGAGACCATTATCACCCCAGACAACCAGATTTCATGAGTCTATAGATGAAATGCAACAGGAAGTCAAAAACATCATCTAGGATGTGTTCTAGTCAAAAACAAACAAACCTGCTTTAATATAATAGAGTCTTATATCTAATTTCAAATTTATGGAAATAAGATGAGTGATCCATGATAAAATAATCAAATGAATCCAGAATTTGGAGTACTTTATTCATGTGAGTCATTCTCTTTGGCAAGATAATGCCTTTTAGAAGTGACTGGCCAGATCAAAAGGCATTTAAAGAAATAGCAATCAATAGCAGGAGTGCAGGGGTGTAGGTCTCTAATTCCACCAACTTGGGAAGCTGAGGCAGAAGGATCACAAATTTGAGGCTTGCCTGGACAACTCAGTGAGACCTGCTCTCAAAATAAAATAAAAAAGAGTGGGGATATAGCTCTATAGGGGTAGAGCACTTGCCTACTCTGCACAAGGCCTTGGTTTAATTCTATAGTAACATGAGAAGAAAAGAAAGGAAAAAAAAGAAATAGCAATCAAATGTAATTAATAGTCTCAAATTAGATCCAATTTTGAATAAACCAGGTTTATATGATTTGGGGACATTTAGAGAAATTTAAATGTGGGATAACTATCATATAAAACTAATGATTTTAATAGTATTTTAAAGGTGAGAAATATTACTGTGATTATATAAGAAAATGCCCCTTTTTTTTTTTTTAAAGATGCAAGCTGATGTGTTGGAAGGTGAAATGGCATGATGTCTAAAAGTTCCTTTAAAATAATTTCTCATAAAAATAAGCATTAGAAATCTTTAGATGATTAGAAAAGATAGTTTTCATTTGACTATTATTATGTAGGGGAGGGCTACTGGGGATTGAACTCAGGGACCCTTCATTACTGAGCCACATCCCTAGCCCCATTTTGTATTTTATTTAGGAATAGAGTCTCACTGAGTTGCTTAGTGCCTTGCTTTTGCTGAGGCTGACTTTGAACTCACGATCCTCCTGCCTCAGCCTCCTGGGATTACAGGCATGCATTATTGCACCTGGCTCAATTACTATTTTTATAATGAAATATTGTATTGTATTGTATTACAAAGCTGTCATAATTTGGGGGGGGTTTAATTGCTCTGTCAAAATCTGAAGTCTGAGTTGGCTGTGCTATTTCTGCTGGCAGTAACAGACCACTGTACCATTGACAGCAAACCAAACATGGTATATTGGTTTCCCAGGACTAACATAACAGACAGGCTTAAAGTAATAGAAAAGTATTCTTTCACAGATTGTATTCTGGAGCCTAAAAGTTCAAGATCAAGATGTTGACAGAATTGGTTCCTTCTGAGAGCTGGAAGAGAAAAGCTGTTCCATGCCTTTCCCTAGTTTCTGGTGATTTTCTGGTGATTGTGGGGTTCCTTGGCTTATAGAAGTATCATCACAATCTGCTTTTACCTTCATAAATCTCCCTTTTTGTAAGGACCCTTGTTGTATTTGATTAGAGCCTATCAGAATGACCTCATTTTAGCTTGATTACCGCCATAAAGACCCTTCTCCAAATAAAGTCACATTCTAAGGTACAGGTTAGGAATTGAACATAGAAATTTTGAAACATAACAATATAACAGAGAAAATGTCTGAAATTGTGATGTCAAATGTCTGAAATTGTGATGTCAACCCGTGGTCCTGAGAAGCCTTGGATTCACAAATCACAGAAGCCTCTGTTGCCACCCAGAGGAGGATCCCATGGGACAGGCTCCACCTTCCCTGCATTTTCTTTTTGCCCCAAAATTCCAATATTGCATCAGATCTAATTGTACTGTTTCACAAAATTGTGTTTCCTTTTCTCCTGAGGGTGAATTTGATTTTAAGAAATGTTCTGGTTCAAGAGTGGTTTTAGTTCACTGAGAGTCATGGCATGGCATGAGACTTGCAAACTGCAATATTGTTCATTGCTATATTTTTGTTATGCACACTTTCGAAATAAAAAGAAGATAAAATAACTAATGACTACATTCCTTTAGAAACTAAAACATGCTATATACTCTCAATCTCTGTTATTAAAATCTATTACACAAGAGGGCGCTAGGTTAATGTATAATAGGATGAGGATGACTCACAAAAGGACCAACATGGTAATTAGCTTTAATATATAATTTAACCTAAAATAAATTTTAGCCATTGTTTTTTCAGAGCTGAGAATTGGTAATACATAGTAACATTCTGCATGCAACCTAATCTATTTTTATATTTGAGAATTCAAAAGTTTTTTTTGAATGAACCCTCACCACACCACACACACACACACACACACACACACACACACAGACACACCACCAATGTCTGGTAAGCACATGCAGAAAACCTTCACTTGATCTGAAACAGCAATGAGGTCTCATTTTGTGAAGCCTTTCTATCACCTATGTAATGTGTTATATTGAGTGATTAAAAGCAGTTTTCAAAATAAAGTAAAATCTACTGTTGATGACACAGCATGTCCTTAAAAAGTTTATTTACAGGGCTGCTTAGTTTAAATCTGCAAGGGAATTGTGTGTTTTTATTAATGCACAATTCATTCTTGCAGGCCTGCTCCTCCAAACTCTGCTCTTCCCCCATCCCACAGAGGTATTTAGAGGCCCTATCAGGCCAAAACAGCAGAATTTTTAGGAATAGAGAGAAATGACTGGAAACATCCATGTCCTCATTTCAAATTTGCCTAGTTTAAACATCTAAAGTACAAAGACTTGAATTTATATAGATAGAAAAAAAAATCAAAAGCTGTAGTTAAAGTCTAAGAAAAAAAAAGTGCTCACAATTCTAAATCTTATTCCACCAGGCAAGTCTTTTGTGGACATGCAACTAAGAATGCTGCAGAGGTAACTAGAAATTTTACTAAGCCTCTCTCTACTACCATCACACTGTGTTGAATTTAAAACAGCCTGGTTTCTAGAATACATGGGACTTTTCTCATCTCTATAATGAGGTCAATGCTCCTGACTATTTGGAATTAAATGAGCCACTATTTGTACATTGTATAGATCAAATATTTATAAAATGTTAAATAATCTTCCACTTTCCTTTTTAAAATATTTCCTATTTATTCTTTCTGATTTCTTCTGTCCATTCTCTTCTTTCTTCCCTAATTGATTTCAGAAGGTGTCAGGCTTCCAAGACGGCCAAGCTGTAGTTGAAACCACGTTTGATATTTGTTTTATCTGTCAATCTTTTGTTGCTCTCCCCTGCCCACCTCACTCCTCACAGGTATGCTTGCCAACTCATGGCGCAGTTTGTAGATAAGTGTGCCCAGGGAGCATTTACAATGTCTCCTGCAAGAAATGCACCAGCCATCCCTAACTGTGTATTTCAAAGGGCATAATCTTTTCCTGTTATTGTTCATGTTATTGCTCATTCAGCCCTGCTGAGAATGCAGTGATACGTTATAATACACTGTAGAAGGCAGGGTTTTTAGTGATATGTTACAGCGTCGCCTCCACTAGTGTATGGCAGAGACTGTTGGAGGATTATGGGCAGCTCAACAAATTCTTGGGACCACAGAAACAGACTGAGCTTCCAGGGGATGTTGCCTCTTCCATAACAGGAAGATGTGGGACCAGAAAGCCACTGTCACAACTGCCAGAACAAACATAGCACCTGCACCATGATCTCTACTAAAGAAATGGATGCCCCACATCCTGCCTTCCACTGTTCCTGACAGCTATGTATTGAAATCTCGTGCAAGAGCCTCTGCCAGGTAGAATGAGAGTTGTGACTGGCATTTGCCTCTAAGAGAGCCTAGGAAACATTCATTTTGGAGACAGGAAGGCATAATAGAAGGAGGGATGTTATATTAGCCAGTCCAAAAATCCCTGCCTTTTTTTGTTTTTTAATCTTATTTGCCTGTTTTTGAAATTGTAACATGATGATTTCTGCAAATAAGCAAAGCCCTTCATAATCTATTGGGTATTTTTCTAAACAGGACTCTATATTGTACCTCACATAGATTAAATACAAAATTTTAAACCCGGAGGAAGAGATTGGCTTCTTAGTGATTGTTTTCAATTATCGTTTTCCCAGAGCTATGCGATTTCTGGAAAAGCTGGGAAAATGTGGCCCCTGGTCAGGCTTTAAAACTCATCTGAAATTTCTCTTCATCTTAGGATAATTATAAATATGCCAGAAGCAGGAACATCATCAAATGAATGAATGCTGCCATTTGTTTTTACACCAAGTTGATTATTTAACAATTCCACCTTTCCTACTTAACCTGTACTGGGTTCATTATGTCAATCTCTGACCTACCATGCTTTTGGAAGACATTCCAAAATTAGAAAAATTGTTGGCATAACCAAGAGGAAAATTAGAGTGATTGCAAGTTCCTTTTGATATGTTAAATAATTTCCCATATCTTTGCTTTCCAGGACTGACTGCTGCTTTATAATTTCCATTGTAATATCACAGATTGGAGGTAATATCGGGTTTGTGGAGCACAGTGAGCTTGAAAATTATTGCAATAGCTAAAATTCCTACTCCTGAAATCCTTTCTAACCCTTTCATTCTTGCTATAAAGCAAAACAAACGTTATAGAACATTTTTTAATGCTTACAACATTGTGCTAGCCTCTTTTTAACAAATACATTGCTTATTTAACTCTGATTTGAAAACTGCAAGTGGTCCAAATCAATAACAACAGAAAAAAAACTAGTTTTGACACTATCACAGATAATTATTAATCTGATTGTTAAGTAACTCAGGACAACTAATCAATGCCCCACTAAGCAGAAATACTTGATTTTAAAAACCATCCTTATCCAAAGTCAGGTTATAGTTGTGTGGAATGGACTATTTCTCTTTGTACTGGGTTTCTAGCATGAAACACAGGCACAAAATGGATGCTTTGAGGGAATAGTAAAGGGATGGTTTACAGGTGAAGACAGAGACTAAGGAACAAATATGAAATACAGCAGTATTTGCAGGTGATAATCGTGGGTGGGACACCCAACTGTCACCTGCTCAAAGTGGCAAGCAGAGAGCTATGCTTAGCAGAATCTGGATCAGGCGGCTGTATGTGGAGGATGGTGTAATAGAACTAAGGTCTTGAGTAGAAGGATACAGACCATCTATTGTGACCTGGCAGAAATGCCTCGGGGAATAAATACCCTAACTTCTCTCTTCTCCAATCTTTCAATAGCTTGCTGCTGCTTCCCATTGGCTAACCCTAACTAGAGACAGAAGCAAGGGAGCCCACTGTCCACTAATGCAGTCACAGAGCATACAGCCAGCCTGGTGAGTGTGTCTGGAGGGGCGGAGGGAGAGAGTGGGCGTGGCTCTTATTAGTGTCTACCTTCATAGAGGCTCCCCAATTTAATCCTCTCAGAATCCTACAGAGATGATTTTCTGCAATTTACATCTGAGAAAACTGATGCTCAAATCTATTATTGTAACTCACCACAACCCTTAATATAAGTAAATACAATAATAGATTGAATAACAACAAAAGCCTAAATCCACGGGGGGGGGGGGGGAGTACTAGAAAAATATAATTTACAAGGATTATAAAATGTTTTAGAAATTTTTTTCATAAAAAGAAACTTTATTAAATTGGCAAAGACTACATATTGTAAAAATCTACAGTAACTATATCTAATGGTGGAAATGTAGAAACATGGTTTTAATGCCAAGAACAAATTTAAAATGTCCTTTGACAATTTAAATTTTTTTTAATATTCAGTGTGTCTTTCAACACATACATGCAGCATACACTGATCCAATCCAACCACACTTTTCCCACCCACTCTCCCATCCCCCTCCCAATCTCTAGTCATCACTATTTTACTTTCAGGTTGACTTTTTAAGGTTCCACGTATGAGAGAGAACATGCAGCACTTGCATTTCTGTATCTGGCTTATTTCACTTAACATGATATTCTCCAGTTCCATTCATTTTTCCAGCAAATAACAGAATTTCATTCTTCTTTATGGCTAAATAATAATCCATTGTGTATATATGCCACATTTTCTTTATCCGTTCATCTGTTGATGGGAACCTAGACTGATTCCATGCCTTAGCTATTGTGAATAGTGTTTCAGTAAACATGGGTGTACAGTCTTTCTTTGGAAGGCTGATTCATTTCCTTTGGATATATACACAGAAGTGGGCTAGATGGATCATATGGTACACTTATTCTTAGTTTTTAAAGAAATCTCTATACTGTTCTCTAAAATGGCTATACTAATTTACATTCCTAGCAACATTTTATAAGAGTTCCTTTTTCTCTACCATTTTCTTACCAGCATTTCAAGCATTTGTGTTTGTTTGTATGTTCTTTATAATAGTCATTTTAATGAGGAAGAGATGGTATCTCATTGTACTTTTTTTTTTAAAGAGAGAGTGTGTGAGAGAGAGAGAGAGAATTTTTTTTAATATTTATTTTTTAGTTCTCGGCGGACACAACATCTTTGTTGGTATGTGGTGCTGAGGATTGAACCCGGGCTGCACGCATGCCAGGCGAGCGCACTACCGCTTGAGCCACATCCCCAGCCCCACTCATTGTACTTTTGAGTCCAAGTTACTCCTGGTAGTTTTAGCTACTCTAGGAAAAGAATATATAAGATACATAAGGAATGTTATGGTTTTAATGTGCCCCTTAATATTCAAGTATTGGAAACTTAGTACCCAGTACAATAGTGTTGGGAAGTAGGGCCTACAGGGAAGTGTTTAGATCATGAGGGCTTTGCCCTCATATAAAAAGAGCTTGTAGGACTGGATTCTTTCTCTTTCCCTCTTCTGCCATGTGACAACACAGTGTTACTCCTCTCCTGCCCTTCCCCCTTCCGTCATGTGAGTAAGAAGGCTCCCACCAGATGCCCCTGACTTGTTCTAGGACTTTCCATTCTCCAAAAATTGAAGCAATGAATTTCTCTTCTTTATAAATTATCCAGCCTGTAGTATTTTGTTACAGTGGTACAACAGGGACTAGGATAAGGATTTAAAAAAAATCAATAGACATCATAATCATCTATATAGAAAAACCCAAGAAAATCTATAGGCAAGTTATGAGATCTAAGCAAAAGTTCAACAAGATTGCTAAAAGAATAGCACTATAAAAAACTCAAATGCATTTTTTATATGCTAGCAACAGTTACAAAATGTAGTTTTAAAATATACAAATCTAGAAATAAGCCTAATAAAATATATTGTGATTTCTGGAGAGAATGAAACTTTATTGGAAAATAACAAAGACTTAAATAGAGACATGTATATGTTTTGTTTGGGTTATCAAGATAATAGTGTGCTTCTATCAGGTTAATCTCTAAATTCAATATAATTCCAATAAGAATGCCAACAAGTTTTGGTATTACTTGAAAGTCTACCTTAAAATCTGTATTAGAGAAATGAAGATAAGAATAACAAGAACAGTACTGGATACGCTCAATACATATCAAACCAGATAGTAAGACTTACTACAAAATTGGAATAAGAAATTTTGACAAGAAGTAAAACAAATAAAAGAAAAAAGATAACCCAGATTCAAATCCACACATGTTTAGTTATTGATTGTATGACATAGGTAACAATACTAGTAAGTGGGGCTTGAAGGGGAACAAAAGGATAATAAGCTATCAATCTGGAAAGATATAAAGCTGGACCCCCACCTCATACCAGAAATATCATCATAAATACAATACATAAACATCATCTCTATAATGAAGACTTAAAATTAAAAGTAGAACTTCACAGTGGATTAAACTAAAGGGAATGAATGGAAATGAAAGGGGGATGGAAATAGGAAAGAGAGTAGAATGAATCAGACATAACTTTCCTATGTTCATATGTGAATACACAACCCGTGTAACTCCACATCCTGTACAACCACAAGAATGGGATCTCAAATAGAATTTCATACTCCATGTATGTACAATATGTCAAAATACACTCTCCGTCATGTATATCTAAAATGAACAAATTTTTTAAAAGTAGAACTTCAAAAATTTTAGAAGAAAACATCTTTTTGGCTTTAGGGTAAGAAAAGTTTTGTTAAATGAGATGTAAAATGCACTCAAAAAAGGAAAGATGATAAATTTGCATCAAAATTAGTAACGTTTGGGGCTGGGGCTGGGGTGCAACAGTAGCACACTTGCCTGGCATGTGTGAGGCACTGGGTTCACTTCTCAGGCCCACATATAAATAAATAAAATAAAGGTCTATCAACAACTTAAAAAAAATTTTAAATTAGTAACATTTGCTTGACAAAAGACAACATAATCAAAGTGAAAAGATGAGCTATTATCTAGATATTTGTGACACGTAAAACTTATAAATCCATAAAAGGACAAAGAACCAAATAACAAATGATGTGAAATTAAGATAAAGCCAGTATGTACAGCTAACAAAGCATTAATAGTCAAAATATGTAAAGAACTTCTAAAACTCATTAATTTTTGTGGTTTTCATCAAACAGGACACAAAACCCACATTCCATGAATAAAAAGACTGATAGATTTCATTATGTTCAAATTAAGTTTTGCTTAACAGCAAACACATAATAAAGTGAAATGACAGGATACAGACTAGGAAACACATAACTTATGATTGTCACATATTAAGTTTAGAGGTGCATGGAACAAGAAGATCTCTCATACACTTGAGTAAGATTTCTAAATTGCTATCATTTTGAAGATCAATTTGGCAATGTCTGGTAAAATCGAAGATGTGTATATTCTTCAGCCTAGTAATTTCTAGGTATAGTCTTCAGAATAATGGACATTTGTGCACAAGAGAATGTAGAGAAGATTATCATAGCATTGTTTTCAATAGTACAAAAATTGAAAATAATTCTGTTCAGCAATAACGGAAATGAATAAATAAATAAGTTGAAATTTTTATACATTGAATACTGTAGATGAATGATAATGAATGAGCTAGTGCTTCGTGTATCAGCATGAATAAACTACCAAAGAAAGCATATAAAGCAAACCACTGGACATGTATGGTCTGATGTAATTTTTTTTTTTTTTAGAGAGAGAGAGAGAAAGAGAGAGAGAGAGAGAGAGAGAGAGAGAGAGAGAGAGAGATTTTTTAATATTTATTTTTCAGCTTTTTCAGTGGACACAACATCTTTATTTTATTTTTATGTGGTGCTGAGGATCGAACCTAGCATCCCGCGCATGCCAGGCAAGCACGTTACCGCTTGAGTCACATCCTCAACCCCGGTCTGATGTAATTTTAAGAGATTGTGCAATACTCTATATTTTTAGGCCTATAAATGTACATGGTAAAAGTGTAAAGGTATGCATGGGAAGGTACCTACTAGATTCAAGATGATAGTTAGCTTCTGGAGAATTTGATTTCCCAGAGGACTCTGGAATCAGAAAGTATGCCAAGGGCTCCAAGTATATTGGTGACATTTCATTCTCAAGCTGGGTGATGGATAGGAGGGTGTTTATTCTATTATGTTCCACATCTTTGTGCATACCTGAAATGTTTCACTTTAAAAAAATCAATCAATAAACCAAACAAATATAACTAAAGGGTGGAGAAATGAAGAAGTAATTACTTGAGTAAATAAAGAACAAAAGCTCTAAAGTGCACCAGACCTAGTCTTGAATCCCAGCGTTTATACTCTTGCGACCTTGGCTGAGTGACAGCATCACAAAACTTCACATGCTAAACAGTAACATTGACAGTCTCTATGTCATGCCACACATACACACTCCTTGCTATTGAAATGTAAAATGCTTAGCTGGGTGTTTACTAACAGTAATCTTGCTCTCTGTATCAATCATGTTAATGTTTTAGAATGCCTATTTATTTGGATTTTCCTCTCCAACCACAGGACCTATGCTAATGCTATGTACTTTGTAGTATTTGTCTGACTGGGTAATTATGCACTTAGATAGGCAATTGTTTTGACTAATATCCATCTCATTGCTAGGCTATAAGTTCCAGGAAATTGAAGTAGTCAATATTAATTTTCGTTCCGCACTGTATACCCAGAAATGCTCCTTTGGTGCATTTTGGTTAAATAAGTGAAGGAATAAGTATTCAATAAATAATAACTACTACTTTATCATTATTTTGCAATTCAATTAAGACTACACAGCTAGTAAGCAAAAGAGTTTGGATTCAAAGCAATCAGAAGGAATGCAAAAGCCCTTCCCACTGGGCTGACACTGGGTAGGGCTGTCTCCTGAAGTAAGGTCAGCTGAGGCACCAGACATAGGAACTAGGAAGAGAAATGCCTTTTCCAGTGGTTTCCCACTGGAGGTGAATGTGCCCCATGGAGGACATTTGGCAATGTCTGGAGACCCTTTTGACTCTCATGACTGTGGAGAGGGGCATACTTCTGGCATCCAGTACACATAGGCCAGGGATGCTGTTAAGCATCAGACCCACAAATAAAGAATCATCTAGCCCAGGGCTGAGTTTGTAGCACAGTGGTTGAGCACTTAACTCGCACGTGTAAGGCACTGGGTTTGATCCTCAGCATCACATAAAAATAAATAAATAAAATAAATGTATTGTGTCCATCTACAACTTAAAAAAAAAGAATTATCTAGCCCAAATGTCAGTGGTGCCAAGGATGAGAAAGCCTGGTGCAGGCCAAGCAACCCTGTGTCCTGGAGTTAGCACCATATTTAAATCACCCTGAAGACAAGAATCCTTCCTCCCCATCATTTCCATCATCATCAAAGATTTGAATATTTGAGGTTCTCTCTAACAAAGTGTCAGACTTCTAGATGTTCATGTGAGTCACTTTCCAGTGGTCAGGACATTCAGGTTTACCCATTAGCTTGGAAATCCAAAGGAATGCTGCTTTTTTTTTTTTTTTAACTTCTTTGACTTTTCTTCTTTCCCTATTTACAGGACTCCAAGTGAAACTTAACTCCTCCCATTCACTCTCAGGTTTTAGTCTTAGGGTAGTTTTTACCATTAAGTATTTCCCAGTCACAGAAAGATGAGGAGAAAATATTTTTAATGAGTTTTCTTCAGTGTTGAGTCTCTAAAGGAATAATGGTGTCTTTCAAAGTTATACTTTCAATTTTTTCCATTGCTTTCATGTACAATGGGCATTTTGATTTGATCCCAAACTGAGAGTTGTTTTCCATTCCACCCACAGTGGTGCTGTCTGCTGATGGACTTATTAACCAAAGTCCACGGCATCATTGCCACCTGGCACATGTGCGATGATACAGAACAGGGCTCTGAAGAAGAAAGGCGGAGGTCCGAAGAGAAACAACTTTACATGGATGCAGGGGGAGATTTTTGGTTCTAGAACCTGACGGGAGGTATTTTGGTACTATAGAGTGACAGAAAGTAAATTTTACTCATAATAAGAAAAAAGTTAATAACCCAAGACATCTGATAAAGGACTAGAAATGTTGCTGCTTAATAAAACGTTCACTTGTAAAAATAACTGCTCAATAATAGTTAATATTATCATCATTATTATTACAATAATAACCAGCTTTGTACACCTTCCCCATCCCTAGAAAAATCTGAAGGATAATAATTAAGAACCAATAAAAATATTATTAAGCCCTGAAGGCATTTTTATTTTTGGTAAACTTTTCTGGAGACTGTTTTATTGCATGAAGTAAAAGAAGATGGTGTTTTCCCATTATACTGTGAAATATGACAGAAAGGCAACTCACTGATTGGAATTAACACACTGCCTGTGTTTTCTTTCCTAATTGGCTGACGTGTCATTTGACAAGTGATAAACTGTTGAGTATCATAAGCTGGGACTCTCCGAATGAAATCTGAAACAAACTGAGAACATAAAGAGACATTGATGGTTGTATATGCAATAGAGGAAATGAGGGTTATACTATCTGACCAAATTATATCTAATTTTAAGTTTACAGATAATTAGGTCATATATATGAATATCATCTCTTGTGTTGCCTGTGTCTGAGGGTAAGGAAGAATATGTTGCTTATTTTTGTATTTCTGGCACATAATTTTACACTTCTCTGCTGCTTGTTAAGGAAACAAAACAATTTCTAAATAGGAAATAATCACACATGCTTCATGTGATTCTGTGAATTACAAAGAACTTCATGGAACTAGTGAATTTTAAAGCAAAAATTTATTATGTTGTTTATTATTTCTAGATTCATTATGAAAGGTTAAAGCAAAATTGGAATGAAATAATGTTCTATTTACAACATCTCTAACAGTCTGAATAGGACTAAGGACAATGTGTTGTAGGGTGACAATATGTAGGGTTGTTTTGCACAAAGTCAGTATCAGTGTATACAAGGAGATTACTTGGAGAAATAGTCAAGTCCTCTTTTTTTATTCAATATTGTAATAACTTTTATCACAGAATGATGATAATGTAGTAAACTGGCCTGAGATTTAAATTTGAGGCTGTGCACTATGAACCCTAATGCAACAAACAAAGAGGACTGAGTCATTCACTCACTAATTAATGAGTGTCCCTATGTGCCATGCACTGATTAAGACTAAATATCTAGAATTTGCTACTAAATATAAGCCTGCTTACTGATTGGCAAGGGGGTAACACTGGAAACTTAATTTGTTCCTTGACCCACACTTTCCTCACTTTTTAGAGTATTATACCTGGAACAGAGGATGTGATCACAATGAAATACAATACACATTACAGTTAACTGGCATAGCACGTGTAGTTTAATGATTATGATGCTGATTATTAAAACGGACAAGGCCAGGGTTAACACAGCCAAATGAATGGCATAGGTGCTGACCAATCAAAGTCCAGGGCACTGAGTTGATTCTAACAGATCATTTTCCTTGACATTTTTTCTTACTTCCAGCTTTTCCTATCTATTTTATTTGGGAGTATTGTCCTACACTTCTAATGACACCAGTCTTATTATTATAGACTGGTGTTAAAACAGAAAAATTGTATGGAGTTTCCCCCTTGTAAGCAGCCTAATTTGATGATCTATAAACTGTGCTCTGAAGTCAAACAAAAGCCAACAATCTTGTGATTAGGACTCTTATCACAGCCCTTTATGAATAATATAAATCCAAACTAAGCTGTTACATTCACATATGGTCTTAACAAGTATGGAACTGATTCATTTTGTACTATACACATAATGCATTCCTTAAGGTAATTTTGGGTGCAGGTAGCAGGTAGCAGGAAAAAACAACTAAAACTGGCATAAGAAATAAAGCTATTTATTCAGCTCACATGATAGTAGGACAGATCTCTCTGTTAGATAATTTCATAGTTCAGTGATGTCAAGAAGGACCCACATCTCTCTTGGGCCATCTACAGTGTCATCTTCAACCCAAAGATGGCCACACTCATTTTATAAGATGTGGGCCTTCAGTAGTATGAACTTTCTGGTTTGTACCAGTGAGAAATAAACTTAGCTTAGACTCTTAGTTCTCTAAGAGTCTAAAAGCTTCATTTTCAGATAACCTTGGCAATCCTTTCCTTTCTCTTCATTGACCTGATTGTCTTGTGCCTGGTCACTGTTCAACCTTTATTGACCAGGGAAGGAAACTATTATGGTCAGTTTAGGTCATTTAGTTGGCATGAAATGGAGGAACAGTGAGTAAATAATGTTCAATGCAAATGAGTGAATTTGAATTTTATTTTAATCTTTAAAGTACTTCCCTTGTTTTTATTTTGTTTCTTTTTATGAATTGACCCATATCTTCAACTTTTTTCACTGCTGAAAGAAAGGTCTTTACCATCCATACTTGTGACACAATAAGAGACTAAAAAACACTCTAATATCATACCCTCAACATGGCCGACCCAGAGACACTTGGGTAACAGTGATTAAACAATATAAGAGGTCATGGGACCTCTTTTCTATCTTCTTTTGGTGATCTCATCCAGTTTCATGATTTTAAGTATAAACTGTTTATTGATGACCCTTGAATTTTTACCTTTATCTTATGTCTTTCCTAACACTAGATTTTTAAAACAATTTTTAATTAACACTATAATTATATATTTATGGGGTGTAGTGTGATATTTCAATATACATACATAAAGTGTTAATGCATAATTATCAAATCAACATATGTTCATTTCCATCTCTTCACACTTTTATCATTTCTTTGTATTAAGAAACTGTGAACTCCTCTCTTTTCATTATTTAAAAATATGTAATAATTTGTTGTGCTGAGGTCCAGCCCTGGAAGGGGGAAGTGGGGTTCCAGGGGTCCTGAAGGAGGAGTGGCATCAGCGAAAGAAGAGTCAGGATGACAGGTTGCAAGTTACGAATAAATCTCTCTCCCCCCGGAGGGACCTTTATTTTTATACCTTTTTTTACAGGTGTTTTTTCAGGTAGTTAATGGATAGCTTCAAAGCCCGAAACTTTTTTGATTTGCATAATTTTCAAGAGTTACAATCTTTTCTGACATACATTGATTACCTAAGATATTGAGTACATTGTTCAAAATATTTTTCTGTAACCTTAGTCAATCATGATTAAGCTTTTACGTTTTCACCTCAATCATTAGGTGCTAGGCGATGCAACTAGACTACATGACTCCTGACCTATTATTCATTTCTAAGTTTAAAGAATACCTATAATTATTTCATTAACCTTTAACTTTAAAGTATACTTATGATTATTGGTAAGCTTTCTTACTTCTAAACTAAAATCCCAGTAAAACACACTTAAAGTAGTGAAAGTCTATTATTTAAAAACCTACTACTCTGAAGTGCCTCTAAAATATATCTATGTTAATTTTACATTATTCTGTTTTTAATTTCCAAGGTAATTTTCTTTTTTCATATGACCTAGTCAACTGCTTTCTTAAAGAACTTCCTTGATCCTTGGTCAAAGCACACCAATTCTTATGTCTTTGTAATCTTTAAGTAAGGGGCAGGCTTTACACCTCAAGCCATTTGTCATTTATATTAACTATGTGTTTTCCATTTTCATCACAGATTTCTGGGTAAGGCAAAGGAGGGTCTACTGGTTGGGGGAATGTATTTTTATTAGTCTCTTGTCCTCGAAGGGGATACCATAAGCTACACACGGTGGTCCTTGTACTGTTGGCACAGCAACTGTTTTTCTGTAGCTAGGCTGTTCTACAGGTTGTGGCTTTAGGATGGGGTTGGGAGTGGGGGCTAGTGTAAATTGTTAACCATGGGATAAATACTTCTTGTTGTTCAGGCTTGAGGAATAACACTATTGTTTGCATCCTGAGAGATATTGAAACGCACCTCATGGCATGTCTCAATTCTATCCTTAGTCTCATTCTGGGAATTTTCCTGCAATCTCAGGCAATAGGTACTTTTATTATTGACTGACCTATGCCCTGTTAGCCATATCATGAGTATCATAAACAAAACACTTAACATTCCTAATGGTTCTGGTTTCCAGATGGTGTGACCCTGCCACAGCATCCCCCATGCTGTGACCCTGTCAGACAGCAGGTGCAGGAACACCTTCACCATTGTTGTAAACTCCAATGACTCCACTGTGCTATAGAACACCAAACTTATTCCTTGTCCAACTGTATTTTGGTGCCTATTATCCAGTCTCATTCTATTCTCTCTCCTCTACTCTTCCCAGTTTCTATTGACCATTATTCTATTTTCTACTTCTGTGAGATCAGATTTGTTTAGCTTCCACAAATGAATGAAGACTTGTATTATTGGTCTCCATGTGCCTGGCTTATTTCACTCAACAGTACTTTGGTCCATCCATGTTAATTCAAGGGACAAGCTTTCATTCTTTTTATTGCTGAATAATATTGCATTTTATATATATAATTTTTTTCTCTATCCATTTATCCATTAATGGACATCTAGGTTAATTATTTGTCTTAATTATTGTGAATAGTGCTCCAAGAAAAGTGGGAGTGCAGATACTTTGACATGTGGATTTTATTTTCTTTGGGTATATGCCTATTTGACAAGAGAGACTGGTCTAGATTCATTTTTATGCATATGAAAAACCCTGCAAGGGTTTCTCTTCCCTGAAACTCATTCCAAATCCCTCTACTTCCAAGTCTGCCATGAGCTGAGCAGCTTTCCTCTAATTGGCCCTTTCCCCATAAAGTGTT
The DNA here is from genome assembly GCF_964194105.1 of Spermophilus citellus. NCBI lineage: Eukaryota > Metazoa > Chordata > Mammalia > Rodentia > Sciuridae > Spermophilus > Spermophilus citellus. The sequence goes on along the minus strand of NC_138186.1, from coordinate 138,624,861 downwards.
TCTTTACCTTGGGCCCAGAGCAATGGTGTCAGCCATCTATGAATTGAAACCTCTGATACCATGACCCCAAATAGACTTTTCCTAATCTAAGTTGCAATGAAAAACTAACTAAAATAGAAATTGGTATCAGACATGGGATCATTGCTGAGACTAACCTGATTATGTAGTTCAGAAGAGTTTGGAACAAAATTATTTAAGAAGGAGTTTTGAAAAGTTTAGAGATACAAGCAGGAAAAGCTATAGAATGTTGTAAGCAGAACTTAATGGGTGATTCTCATGGGAGCTCAGAAGACCGGAATGCTGATAGGAATAGAGACTGTGCTCATGAGGTTTCAGAGGAAAAAAAAAAAGATTCTTGGAATTTGGCACTGTGTTACATTCTAACAAAGAAGTTGTCTAGGGTCTGGGATTATGGCTCAGTAGCAGAGTGCTTGCCCAGCATGTTCAAGGCCCTGGGTTTGATCCTCAGCACCACATAAAAATAAATAAATAAAGGTATTGTGTCCAACCACAACTAAAAAAATAAATGTTAAAAAAAGAAGTTGTCTACATTTTACCCATGGTCTAAGACTCTGTGAGGCTGCATTTAAAAGTGATGAACTAATCAATTTTAAAAAATTTTAATTGACACAAGAGATACTTTGAGGATAGGGCATCTCAGAAATTTGAAAGACCACACCCATTGCAGGCTCAAGAGTCTAGAATAGTGTTCCAGTAAATGTGGGAGTGCAGATACTTTGACATATGGAATTTATTTTCTTTGAGTATATGCCTATTTGACAAGAGAGACTGGTCTAGATTCATTTTTATGTATATGAAAGAAGAAATCATGGGGGAAGCTCACACAGGCATTATAGGAAGGTGTTTCACCTGCTGAGCTATGTGAGCACTCAGAGGCCCCTACAGCCATGACAGCAGGGGCCTCAGGTACTCTGATAGCAGACTTTGGTATCATCTATGTGGTGCTGGTTCTGCAGGAATAAAGGATGCTAAAATTCAGGAGTTATGGAGGTCCCACTCTTCTTGAAAGGAAGGCCTGGGAGGCCAGGCAAAGTGAGGCAGAGTTGGAGTCCCTATAAGCTGCCCCTGAGGAGGTGATGTGTGAAGCTATAAAGGTGAGTCTGAAGCTGGAATGGAGTCACAAGGAATTAAGAGATGCCACTAATGTGAACTGTCTGCCAAGAAAAGCTGCTGCCTGCAGAGAGAGCCAGGCTAAACGAGAGCCTTATGTATTGCAAACAAGGCCAGAGGGGCTGGGCTGCTCAAGCCTTTTGGAAAACAAATCTCACAGCCATGTGTCCTAGATGCCATATGTAGGATTAGGGTACCTATTTGCCTCACTGGGTTTTGATCTTGCTTTGGCCCCCTCTCTTCTTTCTATGCAACTTGTTCCTTTTGGAATGGGAAAGATTACTAATGTGCCCTGGATATTGGATATATGTAACTTGCTTTTGATTTTTACAAGGGCTCATGCTGAGAGTTTGTCCTGAATATCAGAGGAGTCTATGCACTTGGACTTTTGGACAATAATAAAACTGTAAGGACTATGGGACTCTTAGAGATAGATTAAATGCACTTTTTACTGTGAGATGGACTTGAGCTTTTTGGGACCAAGAGAAGAACGTTATGCTTTGGGTGTGAGGTGTCATCTTCAAAACTCCTGTTAATGCAGAAATATCCATAATTCAAATAATTAGATTATGAGAGCTGTACTCTATTCATTCCATCCTAGTTTAAATAGACTGGGTGGTAACAATAGGCAGTTGGGACATGGCTGGACCAGGTGGGTCACTGTGAATGTGACATGGAAGTTTGCATCATCCATACTGTCCCTCTATCTCCTTCATGCCTCTACCATAAGCTAATAGCTTTCCTCTGCTGGTGTTCACCTTGGGCCCAAAGCAATGGAGTTGGCTGTCTATGGGCTGAGACCTCTGATATCACGAGTGAAAATAAACTTACTTCTGGGTTCTCTATTCTGTTCTACTGGTTAATTTGTTGGTTTTTATGCAAGTACCAGACTGTTTTGTTCATTATAGCTTTCTAGTATGCTCTAAAGTCATTGTGGTGCCTACAGCTTTGTTCTTTTTTCCTCAGGATTATTTTGACAATTAGGCAAATTTTGTGGTCTCATGTAAATTTCATGATTTTATTTTCTATTTATGTAAAGAATAACATTGATACTTCATGAAAAATTCATTGAAGCTATAGAGTACCTTGGGTAGTAGAGACATTTTAACAATATTGATTCTTCCAATCTATGGATGAGGGATGTCTTGCCATTTTTTTGTGTGTGTTCCCTTCAATTTCTTTCAGCAGTATCTTTACATTTGCTTTGAGGAGACATTTCAATTCCTTGGTTAATTTTATTCTTAGGTATTTTTGTAGCTATTTTGAGTGGAATTGTGTTGTTTACTTCTCTTTGAACAAGTTTATTATTGGTGTATAGAAATGTTACATATGTGTGTCTATATCTCTGTATCTGTATATATTTTGCATTTTGAAACTTTACTGAACTCATTCATTAGTTCTAATAGTTTCTTGATGGAGTCTTTACAATTTCCTGCCTATGAAATTTGTCACGTGCAAACAGGGATAATTTGACTTTCTGCATTCCAATTTTAATGCTTTTTTATTTCTTGTTCTTTTCTAATTGCTCTGACCAGGGTTTCCAGTACTATATTGATCGAGTGGTGAAAGTGGACATCCTTGTCTTGTTCTAGTACTTGGAAAAAATACTTTCAACTTTCCCTCATTCATTATTATGTTGGCTCTGGATTTGCACATATAGATTTTATTGTGTTAAGGTACATTTCTTCTTATCCCTACTTTGTGGAGTGTTTTTATTATGAAGGGATGCTGACTTTTGAAAAATGCCTTTTCTTCATCTTTGAGAGGATCATGTTGTTTTTGTTCTTCAGTCTACTGATGTAGTGCACCATGTTTATCATTTTGCATATGTTGGACCATTCTTGCATCCTTCGAATAAATCTAACTTGAATATGGTGTATAATATTTTTGATGTGCAGTTGGATCTGTTTTTCTTATATTTTGCAATAATTTTTACATGTTTGTTCATCAGAGATAATTGGTCTGTAATTTTCTTTTTTTGTTGTTATATCTTTGTCTAGTTTTGGTATAAGAATAATGCTGGCCTCTTAAAATAAATTTGGAAGAATTTCTTTCTGTCAAATCTTATGTAATCATTTGAGAAGAGCTGGTGCCAGTTCATTAAAGTTTGGTGAAAATCCAGCTGTGAAACCATCTAGTCCTAGGCTTTTCTTTGTTGGAAGATTTTATTAACTGATTTATTCTCCTTACTTGCAATGGCAAGCTGAAATTTTATACTTCTGCAAGGTTCAATTTTGATAAGTTATATGTGCTGAGAAACATATTCATTTCTTCTGGGTTTTCCAATTTGTTGGCATATCGCTGGCATAATAGTTGCTGATAATCTTTAATTTTTAATCCATTCAGCCAGTCTATATCTTTTAACCTGCAAATTTATTCTGTTTACACTCAAGGTTACTATTTATAGATAATAACTTACACCTGTCATACTGTTAATTGTTTGTTTTGTTTATTTTTTATTCCCTTCTTTTATTATTTATCTTTGTGATCTGGTGGTTTTCTATATTGATAAAGTAGGATTAATATCTTTTTCTCTTTTGTGTATCTGCTGTACTAGTGACTTTTACACGTTCACATGTTTTTATGGTGGTAAATATTGTTCTTTCCTTCCAAAATGTAGAATTTCCTTAAACATTTCTTGTAAGGCCAGTCGCCTGGTGATAAATTCTCTCAGTTTTTGCTTATCTGGGAAAGACTTTACTTCCTCATTTCTGAAGCAGGGCTTTCCTCACCATGGGAAGCCCTTGTGGTTCTAAGCTGATTCCAGCCAGAGATATGGGTCAGCAGAAACAGAGTTCTTTGTTCCCTTCTTTAGAAAGTCATAGCAAGTCTTCACATTCCTCACTATCCCCCCCACATCTCCTCCAAACTCCATTTACTCTCATTTAAATTCTCTAGATGGGAAATAGTTGTTTGTTCTTTGTTTTCGTCCCTTTTTTCCTCCCCTGTGGAAGGCAAATGCAGCAAGCACTGTGACTCAACCATCTTTCCAGAAATTCTGACCAGATTCTTATCCATGAGCTTTATAACTTCTCTTGATTCGTATCCAAGAACTTAATATCACTCCAATGTCTAATATAAATTTCAATATCCCAATGTTCTTTAACTAAATTCCTATTTTTACTCTCAAATCTATTCTCATCCAAAACTTCCTCCTCTCACTCAATGGCAACTGTATCCTTCACGGCCAAATTTAGAATTATCTGCTCATATATCAAGCCAATTCTATATACTTCAGTTCCTGACTTTATCAGGGTACTGTCTTGGAAAATCAGGCACCTAAAGAGGTGCTCTAACTCACAGACTACTATTGGTTTTGGATCATTTCATCTCATAGGGAGTAAGAATTATCAGAATGATTCAGGTATTTCAGGTATCTTTATCCAAACTCCAATATTTTACCACAATTTTGACAATGTTAACTAGTACAAAAGAAATTATCCAAAGTCACTCTTCAGAAGAATACAGAGAACACACACACACACACACACACAAACACACACACACACACACACACACACACACACAGTCTTTCAATCTTTTAAATAGAATATGGGGAAAAAATCATTGCTCTTTTAGTAGGATGTTTACTAGCTCATCATATAGCTCATATCAACTTAATTTTAACATCTATTCTCCCTCCTTTTAATCCTCCTTGGCTATCTGCCAACAAAACTTGTAATCTAACCGAGAAGATGTAGACAAATTATCTGTAAGTTATAAGGTACACCCTTTGACACAGGAGTGTGAGCAATTACTTCTGGAATTCTAGTTGAGTGAACATATGAAGACTTTAAGGAAAGTAGGCCAAGAATGAGCTGGTCATCATGGGAAAATGCAGCAGAAACAACATCTGAACGGCACAAAGCTACTGAGGATGGCCGAGGATATGAAACTGGATTTAATAATTTGAGTTTCAGGATGGATCTCAAAGGTGGCAAGACCTACAACTGAAAAAAAGAGCTACATTGATCATCCTAAAGACTTATTAATATGTGGACAAAATTCATTTTACAACCAGAATTCATATTGACCTTTTTTTTAAAAAAAAAACCCTGAAGATACATCCATTTAATGTCATTTCATCTAGTATTTTTCAAATGTGTTTTCTCTAGGGCCTTTGTTTCATTTTGGTAACATCTATTCACACACTGACAGGAACTTTTTAAAATCCTACCTTGGAAAATGCCATTGTTCAAAAAATTTAAGAAAATTAACCACGCAGATGTGATGAGGGAGGAAAATAGAAGGGCTTACAAAAGTATAAGACAGGACAGAAACACAGAGAAAGACAATGGAAAGACAGAGAAGGAGTAAAGCCCAAGGCAGAAGTAATGAACTAGAAAATGGCAGTGGTTGATCCAAAACATTGAGATATCTGGGAGCCATTTCCCAAAACAACCATTTTTTTAAAAAAATTCTTCCTTCTGAATTTCCCATGTTCTTCCAGTGCTTTTCCTCTTCTTCATCCATTTTTTAAATCTTAAAATAATAATAGAGCACTTTAAGTTTTTTAATCTTCTGTTAACTTGCCATTACTTACTCTTTCCTGGAATGTCAGACATCATCTCAGCTTGCTGTTCACCTCTTTCAAGTCTCTGCTAAAATATCACCAGCCACCTCAATGATATAAGATCTTAGAAGAAAATTTGTAGAAACAAGACATTGTGGCATTTCCCCTTCCATACCCATCTCAAGTTTAATAAGGAAGCCCCAGGAAAGTCTTTCGTAAAGAGGAAGTTCTGGCCAGAAGGGGCTCTGGTCTTTATTGCTCACGGGGTACTTCTGTACTGCAGAAATTTGTGAGCCTGCCATTATTGGAAACACATGGCCCTTGCCCCTTTGTATCTCCTAGAATAGATTATAAAGAGTTCTTGGAAGAATGTGACATGTGTTCCCATGAAACTGGGAATGAATGCTATAAAAATAGAAGTTGGTGGGGGTCATCTCTAATAGCAGGGGAAGAGAGTGAGCAATGATGGAAAGAACAAATTCCAATTCCAGAGACAAAGCAGGATGTATGATTTCTGTGCCCACGTCTGTTGACCATCAGGAGAAAAACCAGGCTGTAGTCACTTTGGAATGCCTGGCCCCAGAGGACTGCTTGTTGGGGCAAAGGAATACTAAGAAAATTGTTTGGAATGTACCATTGGCAGGGCTTGAGTTGAGGGGAAGATAGTAGAAAACCCAGAGGGCATAACCAGCATATGGGAAGGTGCAATTTGGAGTTCATTATTGGAAAGGGGGTTGTAGGGTGTATTGCTCCTACAAAAACCAAGAGTTCAAACTCTCATAGTAGGGGAAGAACCTAAGTAATATCATCAAAAGCATCAGCTAAATTAAAAGTTATTAGCTTTTTAATCTTCATCCTTTTCCCCTAGTTTGATTCAGAAAAGGCATAAGTAGAAGTTTAGGAGACAAGGGGCTGAAGAGTTTTCTAGGCTGAATGGTGATTTCACCTATTTCTCCATCCATGAAAAAAATCCATGTTTAAATCCTAAACCTTTGTACCTCAGAATGTGGTTGTATTAGGAGATAGGGTCTGGTAAAGAGATAGTTAAAATGAGGTCATTAGGGTGGGCCCTTTTCCTATATGACTGGTGGTTATGATTTGGATGTGATGTGTCCCCCAAAAGCTCACTTGTGAGACAGTGTAAGAAGGTTCAGAGGAGAAATGATTGGGTTGTAAAAGTCTTAACCCAATCAGTGACTTAATCCCCTGATAGCAATTAACTGAGTGGTAACTGAAGCGGTAGAGTTTGGCTGGAGGAGGTGGGAATTGGGGTGTGGTTTGGGGTATATATTTATATCCAGCCAGTGGACCCTCTCTCTGCTTCCTGATCATCATGATGTGAGCTGCATCCCTCCACCACACTCTTCTCCTGCAATGTTGTTCAGCCTCACCTCAAGCTCCAAGAAATGGAGATGGCCTCTGACTAAGACCTCTGAAACCCTGAGCCCTCAAATAAATTTTTCTTCCCCTAAAATTGGTCTGGTAGGGTCCTTTAGTCACAGCAGTGAAATAGCGGACTGAAACACTGGTGTTATAAGAAGAGATCAGGAAACAGGAAGAGGAAATGGCCAGCTCCCAGCCAGGGAAAAAGGCTGCCGTAGAAATTAACTCTGCTGACCCTTGATCTTGACCTTTCAGACTCCAGAATTATAAGAAAGTACATTTCTCCTGCTCAAGCCCCCGGCCTGTGGTTGTTTGTTAAGCAGCCCAAGCACACTTACTAGGATGAGCAAGATGGAGGAGGCAGCCCACACCTGCCAGAGTCTAACTATTCTAGACACTAAATGAATCCTAATTCTCTTGCTACAGAAAACAAGAGAGAATGTAAGAGGGCCTGAAGTAGGACAGTGCAGTAGCAATAAAAAAAAGAAAGCATTGGAGGTAAAAGTGGTAATTATGACTAGTTGTAAGGAGAGAGTGAGGGATGGCATACAGTCAAAGATGGGTGAGGACAAGAACCGGAAAAATTGGGGCTACTGAGGTAGTTAGGGATCCCATGAGAAGACACAAGAACAGTGTGGAAGAGAATAATTTGAACAAATTCAGAGGACTGTAAGTTATCACGTACTTGGGGCCAGGTTATGCCAGCTCATGGTGATGATGTACCTAACAATGTTAGATGTGACTGAGAGCAGTACATGTGAATGCATCATCGTCCAACTTACATGGAATATCAGGAAGAGTTTTACTTTATCAAAATGAAGTAAGAAGATATTATTATCCTAGAGGAATCTGAAATAAATAAATTTTCTGTAAAGGGAATCTGTATCAGCTGGGATAGAACCCTAGTCTGCTAATTCAATCCCAGTTATTCTTCCTAAATTGCCAAAATGATTGCAGGCTAGTTTGCTTCCCCAGTGACTTAAACACCCCTTTCTGCACATCAGCCTGCCTTTGTTTCAAGAAGGGAGAGATTCCATCTCATAAATGGGGAAGAACATAGTGCTGTTTGGAAGAAAAAGGATGACTGAATAACAAGAGTTCTTATACATTTGATTTTTTAAAGGGACCATTCTAAGTAATTATTTCCAGAAGCAACAAAGCTCTAAATTGCTTTAAAACAATTTGACAGCAGTCAGGGCAGGTTATATCTGCCTAAGTACCATTAAAATATGCTCGTTTTATTCCTTTTTGTCCTTTATGCTTGACTTACTCTAAACATCTTTAAATTATTCATTATACTGAAGGGGAATCACTCAAAAGGACTCCCATTTGCCAACAAATCTGAAAATCTAAATGAAACTGCTGAATTTTTAGGAAATAAAAATTTTAAAAATTGACTCAAAGTTGAAAACGTGAATAGACTAATATTTGCTGAAAATGTTTAGGTTACCAAAGATCTACTTCTTAAAAATGTGTACTGCCCAGGTGTTTCTATAAGTAGGTCCCTATTTTCTGATCTTCAAATAATAGATGTCTTGTGTTTATTAAATTATTGTTTAACATTAAACAACGGATACCTTTCAAATTTATTTTAGAGAACTAGCATATTTCTTATCCCAAACCTGATATATATATAACATAAAAAATAGATGAATTTTATTTATTCATATATGCTTTCTTAAGAAATGAAAATTGGGTGGAATTTTTATGCCCAATAACCCCAAGCCTCTGGCTCTTTCCTCATAAATTCTATATTAACATGTAAGATGTGAAGGAAAATTAAAACAGCAGAAAGTGAATTTGGAACTTTAGGAAAGGCCAAGGCAGAAGGCAAAATGTGGTTGTAAATACAGATTTGCAAGTTACAAATAACTTGCAAATTATAACAGCAAAGCTGTAAATATAATGGTGTTTGGTGATATATTAGCTCATTATGTACACACTGGTGATTAGCACTTCATTTAGATTCTAGAAGGTACAGCACAGAGATCTAGGCTTTTTGGAGCAAAACACTCTCCACTTTAGCTCATTTACAGTTTATACTCCGAACAATTCTGTCTCAAGGTTAGCAGGACACAGTAGTTAAGTCACTGACTGCTCCTTAGTCTTATCTAGGACAACCTAGTTTTTCTGGATCATGGTTCAGAAATTGTGATTTAAGTGAGAGTGGGTGGAAATATGAACAAGAAAAATTCAAAAGTAAGAGAAAGATTATCAAATTTGGGCTGGGGATGTGGCTCAAGTGGTAACACGCTTGCCTGGCATGCGTGCGGCCCGGGTTCGATCCTCAGCACCACATACAAACAAAGATGTTGTGTCCACCAAAAACTAAAAAAAATAAATATTAAAATTCTCTCTCTTTCCTCTCTCTCTCTCTCTCTCTCAAAAAAAAAAAAGATTATCAAATTAAGGTTAAACTCAACTGAGCTCCCAATCAGTAGCTAGCACCAACTGCCAGTAACGTAAATAAGATACTGTGCTTTTCCTACCATCCCAGCACACCATTTCATAATGCAGAACAACCTGCACAACCCATAGAGATAACAGTTGTTATGGCTTTAAGCCACGTAGTTTGTTGTGCACCCATAGTTAGCTGAAACACTAATTTAACATTTATACTGTGTGCTAACAAAGCAAAACAAAACATGAGCTAAAACTAATCCATGCAAGCTGGTTTACCAGAAATGAGGAAAGGATACAAAAAGACAGATTCAATAAGCAGTAGTTTATTCTTCTGATTCAATCACGCTTGTCTCTCACTATCAGACTAAATATAAAGTAAAGGTGTTTTTGAGTGATAATGTATAGCAACAGAAGCTTCTAGGATGAACCTGACTTATGGAGAAAAGCTGATAAGAAGCCTTCTAAATCCTTACTTGAATTAAATAATGTACATGTTTACCCATTTAAAGTTATACTTTAAAAAAGACTCTTTATACACCTGAATTAATTTGGTTAGTCACACATTTCTTCTAAGATAAGCTGTGAAATTAGTAGTTGTAAACATCACAAATAAGCAGAACCCTTTGTGAATTTTCCCTGTTATCTAGATCAGAGCCAACACATGTTTCATAGGCCAAAAAGTGAAACCAAGGATGTTATGTACATATTTCTATAATAAGAGGAAATTTTTGCTGACAAAATTCAAATAAATAACTGAGTACAGATTTTTGTAAGGTAAGTCTAATGAACAGAGATTAATTATCACTTTCAGTGGGGGGGATAACTTTGTAATTGGGGTCCAAAGGCAAAATGATTCTTAGCTTATATATCATACAGAAACAGATACACAAGACAACGGAAAAACAACATAAAAATAATTGAAGTTCCAGATGTAGAGGAGAATGTGTCAAGAGAAATATTTTAAAATACAATAGACATAATTTTCAAAAATTGATGAAAGACATAAACCCACACATTCAAGAGGTTTAACTAATCCTAATCAGAATAAGTACCAAGAATCGAGTTTAGGTACATAATGATCAAATAGCTGAAAACCAAAGACAACAAAAGCTGAGAGAATTTGAGGTCCGTAGAACTAGACATCATCAGATAGTAATGGAAATTCTTTGGGCTAAAGAGAAATAATCTCAGATATAAACATGGGTCTCTGAGAAGGAATAAAAAAGCCATGGTAAGAGAAATAGGTGAGTGAATATAAAATTATTATTGTTATTAAAAATTTAAATGATATATTTACCATTTAAAAAAATTAAATAATCTGTGGGATTTATGACAATGTACAAGTAAAATACAGTCATGCACAATAATGATGTTTGGGTTAATGACAGAGCACATTTATGACTATGATCCCATAGGATCAAGCTGCCTGGTGATGCTGTAATATTTAATTTGTGAAGGTAAACTCTATTATGTGCACACAATGATGAAGTCACCTAATGATGCATTTCTCAGGAGGTAACCCCATCATTAAGTGACACATGACTGTATATGGCAATAGCACAAAGGACTAAAGAGTAAATGGAAGTATACCATCTTATGTTTATTACATTATTTTAAAGAGGTAGAATGAGAAGTTAAAGGAGATGGTAGTAACTTAGGAACATATTTTGATGTGTAGGGCAATGCTGTCCCAACAGAAATTGCTGATACAATAGAAAGAATCTATAACCTGTACTATCATATATAGTAGCCACTAGCCACATGTGGCTACTTTGTACTTGAAATGTACTTCTTAGTACAACTGAGGAATTGAATTTTTCATTTTAGACAGCTAGTTAGTTACTAAAATACTGAATGTAACAACACTAGAAAATGCAAAAAAGTGTATCTGGAAAGTCAATAGAGGATATAAACAAAGAATAATAAGAAGCAATCAGCTGATCCAAAGGAAGAGAAAAATAAATGGGATACAGAGAAAACAAATAGCAAAATGAAGGCTTACACGCAATGTTAATTACTACATTAAATATAAATGAACCAAAATCTTCATTTAAAAGATGTGCTATTGATTGTTGAAAGACATTTTTAAAAAACAAAACCAACTATATTCTATTTATGAGACACACTTTTTAGTTTTAAATTTAAATGAGTTTACCAGAAATTTTCAAAAATATGCAAAAAACCTTTGGGAGTAAGCTCTACTTATCATTTCCTTGTACTCTTGATACTTTGGTGTATATATTCCAAAAGCAAGAATACTCTTTTATATCACCTCAATACCATTATCATTTATATAACATTCGTATCTAACATAAGAGTCCATAGTATAATATTTTTGATTATCCTAATATTATTCTTTATAAAAATTTCCCTCAGTTCAGAAGTATGTATCATATTTGGTCATCATGTCTCTCTAGACTTTCAAAATTGAAATAGTTCTTTAGCATTTGTTTTTCATGGCACTTAAAAATAATATACCCCAATTATTTCTCATTTTTTAAAATTTATTTTTTTATTTATTCTAATTAGTTATACATGAAAGCAGAATGCATTTTGATTCATAATATACAAATGGAGCACAAATTTTAATTTCTCTGGTTGTTCATGAAGTACAATCACCATTCATGTCCTCATACATGTACCTAGGGTAATGATGTCCATCTCATTTCACCATCTTTCTTATACCCATGCTCGCTCCCTTCCCCTCATTCCCCTTATCCCTATCCAAAGTTTCTCCATTCCTTCCATACCCCCTCTCCCCATTATGGATCAGCATCCACTTATCAGAGAAAACATTCAGCCTTTGCTTTTTTGGGGATTGGCTTACTTAGCATAATATTCTCCAACTCCATCCATTTACCTGCAAATGCCATAATTTTATTCTCTTTTAATACTGAGTAATATTCCATTGTGTATATATACCATATCACAGTTTCTTTATCCATTCATCTATTGAAGGGCATCTAGGTTGGTTCCATAGTTTAGCTATTGTGAATTGAGCTGCTATGAACATTGATGTGGCAGTGTCACTATAGTAAGCTTATTTTAAGTCTTCTGGGTATAGGGATGGAGGAGTGGGATTGTTGGGTCCAATGGTGGTTCCATTCCAAGTTTTCTAAGGACTCTACATGTTGCTTTCGAGATTGGCTGCACCAATTTGCAGCCCCACCAGCAATGTATGAGTGTACCTTTTTCACCACATTCTTGTCAACATTTATTATTGTCTGTATACTTGATAACTCCATTCTGACTGGCATGAGATGAAATCTTAGAGTAGTTTTGATTTGCATTTCTCTAATTACTAGAGATGTTGAATATTTTTTCATATATTTTTTGATTGATTGTATATCTTCTAAGAGGTGTCTGTTCAGTTCCTTAGCCCATTTACTGATTGGATCATGATGATGGTGGTGGTGGGGTTAAGTTTTTTGAGTTTTTTACGTAACCTGGAGATTAGTGCTCTATCTGACATGTATGTGGCAAAATTTTGCTCCCAAAATGTAGGCTCTCTGTTCACCTCTTAATGATTGTTTCTTTTGATGAGCAGAAGCTTTATAGTTTGAATTCATCCCATTTGTTGATTCTTGATTTTATTTCTGTGCTTTAGAAGTCTTGTTAAGGAAGTCGGGGCCTAATCTGACATGATGAAGATTTTGGCTTACTTTTTCTTCTATTAGGCACAGGGTCTGGACTAATTTTTAGGTCCTTGATCGACTTTGATTAAGTTTTGTTCATGGTGAGAGATAGGGGTTTAGTTTCATTTTGCTGCATATGGATTTTTGGTTTTCCCACCACCATTTGTTGAAGAGGCTATCTTTTCTCCAACATATGTTTTTAGCAACTTTGTCTAGTATGAGATAACTGTATATATGTAGGTTTGTCTCTGTGTCTTCTATTCTGTCCATTGGTCTACATGTCTATTTTTGTGCCAATACCATGCCATTTTTGTCACTATAGCTTTGTAGTATAGTTTAAGGTCTGGTTTTATGATGCCTCCTGCTTCACTTCTTGTTAAGAATTGCTTTGGCTATTCTGGCTCTCTTATTTTTCCAAATGAATTTCACGATTGCCTTTTCTATTTCTATAAGGAATGGTGTTGGGATTTTATTGGAATCGCATCGAATCAGTATAGTGTTTTGGGTAGTGTGGCTATTTTCAATTTTTTTTTCATTTGTTTTAATTAGTTATACATGGTGGTAGAATGCATTTATGCACTTTGATCATACATAGATGAGATATAATTTCTCATTTTTCTGAGTTTACATGTTGAAGAATCATATTGGTCATGTGGTCACATATATACATAAAGTAATAATGTCTGTTTCATTCTACTATCTTTCTTATCCCCGTGTCCTCTCCATTTCCCTCCCATCACTTTCCTCTACCTAATCTAAGTACCATTATTCTTCCCTAGTGCCCCCCACCTTATTGTGATTTAGCATCCACATATTAGAGAAAACATTCAGCCTTTGGTTTTGTGGGATTGGCCTATTTTGCTTAGCATGATATTCTACAACTGCTAGGTCCAAATGTTCACCACACCGGCCTAGGATATGACTTCCTTAACAAGACTCCTAACGTACAAGAATTAAAGTCAAGAATCAATAAATGGGATGGATTCAAATTAAAAAGCTTCTTCTCAACAAAGGAAACAATTCATAACATGAGGAGAGAGCCTACAGATTGGGGGAAAATCTTTACCACATGAACCTCTGATAAAGCATTAATCTCTAGGATATATAAAGAACTCAAAAAACTTAACACCAAAAAGCAAATAACCCAATCAATAAATGGGCTAAGGAATTCAGCAGACACTTCACAGAAGAAGAAATACAATTGATCAATAAATATATGAAAAAGTGTTCAACATCTCTAGCAATTAAAGAAATGCAAATCAAGACTACTCTGAGATTTTATCTCATGCCTGTCAGAATGGCAATCATCAAGAGTACAGGCAACAATAAATGTTGGTAAGGATGTTGTGAAAAAGGTACACTCATACATTGCTGGTGGGACTGCAAATTGGTGCAACCACCATGGAAAGCAGTATGGAGATCCTTCAGAAAACTGGGAATGGACCTACCATTTGACCCAGCTATCCCACTCCTTGGTTTATACCTGAAGGACTTAAAATTAGCATGCTATAGTAATGCAGCCATGTCAATGTTTATAGCAGCTCAATTTATAATAGCTAAACTATGGAACCAACCTAGGAGTCCCTCAACAGATGAATGGATGAAGAAAATGTGGTATGTATACTCAATGGAATATTACTCAGCTTTAAAGAAGAGTGAAAGTAAGGCCATTTTGACATTATTAATTTTGCCCATCCAAGATCATGGGAGATCATTCCATCTTCTGAGGTCTTCTTCAATTTCTTTCTTTTTAAAAAAATTATTATTTTTTAATTGTAGTTGGACACAGTACCTTTATTTTATTCATTTATTTTTATATGGTGCTGAGTATCAAACCCAGGGTCTCACAGAGACCCAGAGTTTTGTGCATGGTGAGAGATGGGGGTTTAATTTCATTTTACTCCACATGGATTTTCAGTTTTCCCACCACTATTTGTCGAAGAGGCTATCTTTTCTCAAATATGTGTTTTTGGCAATTTTGTCTAGTATGAGACAACTGTATTTATGTAGGTTTGTTTCTATGTTGTCTACTCTGGCTATTGGTCTATAAGTCTATTTTTGTGTCAATAACATGCCATTTTTGTCACTATAGCTTTGTAGTATAGTTTAAGGTCTGGTATTGTGATGCCTCTTGCTTCACCCTTCTTGTTAATGATTGCTTTGGCTATTCTGAGTCTTTTATTTTTTCAGATTAATTTCATGATTGCTTTGTCTATTTCTCTGAGGAATGTCATTGAGATTTTGATTAGAATTGCACTCAATCTGTATAATGCTTTTGGTATTATGGTCATTTTGAGAATATTAATTCTGCTTAATTATTTTATGGTACTTTTCTCAATTTGTTTTTTAATGATGTATTCATATGTTAGACTCAGGCTACACATTTTTAAATTACTACATAAATGATCTTATAATGTTCTGAAAGCAAATGATGCCTGTTTTTCCTTAAAAGTAATGCTAATTTTTATCATATAGGTAGTTGTTGTTTTCTTCTTCACTACAAAATTATTATTTATTATTTTATAATTAATACATGACTTCTGGTGAGATTCTTTAGATAATGTCAATATCATTTTTTCTCATCTAATTGTCCACCTATTATGCAAAATATGATCATGGTTAATTTAATTACAAATATTGATGATTCTTGCCTGGATCCACTTCAAATATGATATCCTAACTGATAATTTTTAAAACTGCATAATTTGCTCACTATTAGTTATCATTCTATTGTAAGGAAATGTCCCCACACCTAGTTTGTTTATTTGTTTCTTCTTTTTTTTTTCTTTCGTTCTCATTATGGACTTTTATTTACTGAATTACAGCCTAATATTTGTTCTTGCTTATTCTGATTTTAAACTGACTCAGATTTGGTTAGTAGGAGACCCTTGAAGCTGGCTACTTCATCCTTTTGAGATGCCTCCAATGCTTTTTAAAGCCCTTCTTTGGTTTATTGGCATAACAAAACATTCCAGGGTTGGTTTCTTGTCTATTCTTCTGACATGGACTCAACAACACTCTAGAGATATCTTCTTCATTTTAGGGATAAAAGTGTTTAGAAACTAATAGCTAAGCAAGAAAACACATATTTCATATAGGACATGGATAAGACAAAAGGAAAGATTGAAAAAGATATACCCTTCAAATACTAAGCATTAGAAAACAGATATCAAATAAACACCAGACAAAATAGAGGTTCAGATAAAGAATATGACCAATAATAAAGTGAAATACTTATAACAATAATGGATCCATTCACTTGCAACACACAACAATCCTAATTATGTATGTATCTAATAATATTGTTTTAAAATAAATGAAGCAAAAAGGGGAGAATTAAAAAGGAAGGGACAGAGTCAGAGCCAAAATCAGAGTTTTTAACATACATTCTCTTTATAAAAAAATTTTTTTTAGTTGTTGATAGACAACTAAAAAATTATTTATTTTTAAATTATCTATATGCAGTGTTGAGAGTAGAACCTAGTGCCTCACACATGCTAAGCAAGCACTCTACCACTGAGCTTCAACCTCAGCCCACTTTAAACCTCATTCTCTTGGTAATTAAGAGGACAAGTTGATAAAAATGAGTGAGAATACAGAAGTTTAGAATAATGTTAAACAAGTTAACTTAATTGTCATTATAAAACACAACAACCAATAACTGCAGAAAGCACACTGTTTTCAAATTTAAAAATAGAGAATGTGATGGGCCATAAAGAGAGATAAAATTATTAAATTCTGTTTCCTGACCACAATAAAATAACCTGTAAATAAATCAATTTTTAAAAAACAAGAAGAAAATCTCGGAATGTTTATGTGGCAAACACCACATTTTAAAAAATAACTCAAAAGTCAAAAATAAAAAAATAGCGAAATTTTAAAAATATTTTTAACTTAATAGTAATGAAAATACACCATACAAAAATTAAGAGATGCCATGAAAATAATGCTTAAAGGGAAGGTAGTAGTTATAAAAATGTATATTTGTAAAATAGAAGAGTTGTTTATGTAGATGTTGATCTTTAGAATCTAGAAAAGGAAGAGAAGTGAAAGTAAAAATCATGAATTAGTGAATAAAACTGAAATAAATAAAATGAATTTATAAAGTAAAAAACAATAGAGAAAAGGTGTTTGGTGTTTTGGAAAAGATCAAGAAATAATGAGGGAGGGCTGTGGCTGTGGCTCAGTGGTAGAGGAGGTACACTAAAAGATTTCAAAGCTTTTCAAGGCCTAGCATGTGTGAGGCACTGGGTTCAATTCTCAGCACCACATATAAATAAATAAAATAAATGTCCATTGGCAACTTTAAAAATTAAAAAAAAAAAAGAAATAATGAGGGAAATCACAAATTAGCAATACAAACATGTTAAAAGCAAGATTCTATTACATGACCTACAGATACTAATAGGATTAAAATGGGATATTTTATGAACAAATTTATGGTAACACAGTCAACAATCTGATGAAATGGCAACAGTTTCAGTCAGCTTTTTCACTGCTATGACCAAAAGACCTGACAAGAACAATTTTAAAGGAAAAAAATATTTTTTTTCACAGTTTCAGAGGTCTCAGTCTATACATGGCCGACTCCATTCATTACTTTGGGCCCAAGATGGGGTAGAATATTATGGCAGAAGGGTGTGGCAAAGGAAAGCAACTCAGGACATGGCAATCAAGAAGCAGAAATAGAGTTCTGCTCACTAGGGACAAAATATACACCCCCAAACTCATGTACCCAGTGACCTACCTGCTCCAGCCAGCCCCTACCTTCCTACAGCCACCCAGTTAATCCCTATGAGTGGATTAATGCACTGATTAGGTAAAGGCCTTCCTAACCCAATCATTTTGCCTCTAAATCTTCTTACATTGAGCTTTTGGGGGACACCTCATATCTAGACCATAACAGACACATTTCTTGGAGAACAGAATTTGCCAAAACTGACAAAAATATATAGGAAATCTGAAGAGTTGTATATTTTGTCAAGAAAGCAAACGTGCAACTACAAACTTTCCCACAATGAGAAGACTAGGCCCAGGTGCTCCTTTGGAGAATTTTAACAAAATAGAAGAAGTAAATAATCTCAATTCTATATAAATTCTTACAGAGAATAGAAAAAGTGAGAAAATAAAACATTGATTCATGAGGTCAGCATAGCATTATTACTGAAAACCTGAAGAAGGCATTATTGGAAGAAGACATTAGACCCTTATCAATCATAAACATAGATTTTTAAAATCCAGTGAAATATTAAAGGAATATTAGGTCATGACCTAGTTGTATTTACTTCAGCAATTTACTCTGAAGGTGGGTTTAACTTTAGAAAATCAATCACTGCAATTCACCACATTAATAAATAAAAGGAGGGGGGGGGGAATGTGTGGCCATCTCAGCAGAAGTCAAGAAACACTTGATAAACGTATGCACTTGTACTTGGTGAGAACAACTCTCAGCAAATTAGATTAAAAATAAGACTTTCTCAAGCAGATAAAACATATCTACTGAAAAGATCTCTACAACTAAGATACTGCAGAATAAAGAATTATTTTCCCTTAAGATCAAGAATAGTATAAAGATATCTACTCTCATTAGTTCTTTCCAATACTGTACCAGAAGTCCTAGCTCATTAAAAATATAATTTTAAAAAATGAGTCACAATGATAGGACTCATTATTTGCAGATAACTTGATTATATAAATGGGAAATTAAGAATAATCTACATACTATTAGAATTATGAGTAAATTTAACAAAGTTAACAAATACAAAATCAGTATAAAAAAGGTCAGTAGAATTTCTATATATGATCAATAAACAATTTCCATATACATGCAACAAACTATTGCTTTAAAAGAGCAAATACAAAGAAGTAAATTTACCAAAAGAAAATCAAGTTTTCTATACTGAGAACTACAAGGGAAAACTAGGAAGAAATCTACTGCTGGGCAAAAATTAAAGAACTAAAGAGATGGAAAGATTAGCCATACTTACAGATCAAAAGTTCAATATTGCTGAATCTAATCCCAAATAAAATGCTAGCAGTAATTTTTTGTAGTATTGATGAACTGATTTTAACATGTTTATGAGATAAAAGAACCTGAAATAATCAAGATCTTCTTGAAGAATAAAGACAAAGCCGAGGAGGTACACTAAAAGATTTCAAGGCTTATCAAAAAGCTACACCAATTAAAGCAGCAAATTTCCTATTTGGCATAAGATAAACCCACAGCTAATATATTAGAATAGAAAGTGCAATTACTTGATGTTCAACAAAGATACTAGCAAAATTCAATATGAGAAAGAAAATCATAGATGATAAAACAACTGGATATCTATAAAGAAAAAAAACTGAGTTTATTTTCTTCCTCATACCATAGACAAAAATTAATTTAAAAGGGGTCTTTTACTCTGAGAAATGCAAAAAAAAAAAAAAGATTCTTAGATAAAGCACTAGAAAAACTAACCATTAAGGAATCTAGTCATAAATAGGAATTCAGCAAAATTTATCTTCCTATAAGGATCTTCTAAAACTACTTTAACAGGTCCCAACTTTGATTTAGCTTTTATCCTGTCTTCATGGCCATAGTTATAATTATTATCCAGTCATTATCCAGTCATGCCATTAAATGTCTGGACTCCATTTTCTTTCAACTCTCCTTGCAAATTGGCCTGTCTTTTTCTGAGCTCTTTTCATTCTAACAACCTGCTCATTGCTATTCTGCCTTGAAATCTAATGCCACAAGTTCTTTGGGAACATTTTATGCCTTCTAGGGTATCACAGATACTAATTTAACCAAATGTTTTACCAGTACATAACCCAGATTGCACATTTTCCAGCTTCCCATACGAGGATTCACATCACCTGCCTTCTAGTCCCAATACTGCATGATTCAGTTTTTTAGGTCACATCCTGCTTCTAGTACCAGTGTCTGAATTAGTCCATTTTTGCTACAAAAAAAAAATAGACTCAATATTTCAGTGACTTATAATAAACATTTATTTTTATCTTCACAAGTCTGTACATTGCTGGGGTTTGGCTGATCCACTGGGTTTTGTTATTCCAAGCTGAAATCCACTTGTGGTCCACTTTATTTTTGTTACAAATATTTTCATTCTCAGTCCTTTACAAAACTGTACCAGATACCTGGGATGTGTTCTTTTTATACAGTTAAAAGCAACACATTTAATGGCTTACCTTATGTCATATACATTGATACTCCAATGGTCAAATAAAGTCATGTGGTCAACCCACTGTCAACAGAGCAGGGACATATCCCCCCTTATCATGACAAAGTGGGGAGGTGTAATCCCATAAGGGAGGGAAGAACTGGGGACAGTTATCTAATACACTCTCCAGAAACAAAAAAAAAAAAAATAAATTAAAACATACTACATCCACTTCCAATAGAATCAGAAATAAAACCAGAGATGGCCATTGTCAGCTATCAGAGCCAGTACAGCATAATAAAATATCAATATTAGTCAATGCAGCATATTAAAGTAACTTTGCCACATTACCTGAATAAAAACCATGTTGCATAATTAGGTGGATCAAACAAAATCATATTCTGTGGAAAAGGAGGCCAAATCAGTATTAGAATATTTGTACCTGAAATCTATGTTCTACTTCTTTTTTTTTTTCCATTTTACACATACTAGATCAGTGATCCTCCTTTTCCAGGTTTAATTTTTAAATTAAGGTTGTTTTCCTAAAGGCTACTTAGTAAATTCCCATGGATCCCAGTTTGCAAAATAGTAAAAAGAAAAGCATGCCCGTGGATTTGGAAGCCCCTGAGCAGCTGGAACTCCTGCAAATTCCAAAGTAATCTTCAATATAGTTCCTGAAATGCACAAGGTGCTGAGAGGCGCTATTCAGATTCAAGGTTGGGTAAATGAAGACTGTACAAAAAAGGGAGGAAACTGTGTGTGTGTGTGTGTGTGTGTGTGTGTGTGTGTGTTTTCTGTTTTCATTACCATATTATAAAAGGTTTTTTTTAACAGATTATAAAATAAAAATAACAGACCAACTGTCTTTTGAAGCTAATATTCATGACTAGGTATTTGAACTGTACAGTGATGAAATTCTAGAAAACAGAAAATAACAGAGACTTGATGTTTCTCGCATAGCCACACCTAGATTGTCTTCGAGCTGCAAATGATGCCACTTACTCATAGGAATGAATCATCATTGTGGAGCTTCTGCTACTCTCTGTCCCTTTTCATTTCTTCTTGTTAATTTCTGGCATCTGGAAATTCGGTAGTAAATTTTAAAAAGCTCTCCGAACAGCAACACTCTTTTGAAACAGTAGTGAAATGCTGACACTCTGGGCTGCGATGGCACAATGTGAGAATCATCCAAATCCATGGCCCTGCTCCTCCAAGTGAGTGGCTCCCCAGCCGGGCACTGCTCGCCCTGCCAGGATGCAGGACTTGGAAGCTCATTTCACATGTCATTTCTCCCCTCTGTTCAGCACTCCCTTTGGATTTTTGAAAGCTAGAAACCTGCCACATTTTTTTTTCCAAGCAAGCAGGCTCTATATTTAAAGGGCATTTGAGAATTGAAATCATCACCTTAAATCATGGGTATAGCTTTTCCTCTGGGGGCTCCTTAACTACAGTAGGTTATTTTTGAGCTGCACAAGGCAGTGAGACAAAACAAAGAGAACACGTATGTGGAGGCGAAGGTGGAGAATAATGTGGAGCTAGAGTCAAACAATGAAATATAAAAGGCAGATCCTGTAACTTTATAAGAATCAGTGACCCATCAAGCAAATCTCTCTCCAGGCCCACATTATAGGACCCAGCTGAATATGACGGAAACTGTTGAATTTTGAATGTTGCAATTTTGTAATATCACCTTGCCTTTTAGCCTAACATCAAACACTGTACTTTGCTCAGTGCATTTCACCAAGACCAACTACACTGCATTACTGAGCATATTTTATTATAGTAGCCATCACTGAGCTCACTATGAGTTCTTGCAGTCCTGGTTTTCTGTCATCTTGTTTAGATAGAAAACTCAGTTGGAGAGAAATATGTACATACCTCTTTACACGGAATCAAAGCACCAAGACAAGCAAAATGGGTTGACTGGGAAAATAATAACTGAATACTGTGATGATGGCCACAAGGCCCTACTAGGGGACTTAATGCCTTGTGATCCCAGATAAAGTAGATCCTTAGCAGTGAAAGTGTAGTGCAAAGAGTTCACTCACCATACTGAAATTCTTTGAAAACTGGGCATTCATTTATTCGGTCAACCGATATTTATTCAAATATTTCATCCAACATTTGTTCCCATGGGGTTGGGGACTGAGGAGATCACCCAAGATGTAGAAACAAGATTAAGATTCTTATAGGATCTAATGAGATAGAACAAAACACAAAGGAACCCAGAGGTGGAGTCTACTGGAGCAGGGTGCAGATCTGCTTGATCTTTTCTTAGCATATTCATTCTCAAGGAAGTCGAGTGCTGTCTTACCTTCTAGACTCACCTTGTCCCTTGCGGCTCGAATGACTTTTTGACCATGAACACCTGATAAAATTTAGACCATCCTGTAGTACTACTCGCTTCACTTAGAGAAGATATTCCCTGTATATATTGAATTGAACACATGAAAATGAAACCTTCTTTTCAGAGCACATTTATCACTAAGGCAAATTCAAGAAACCATTAATGTAAAACCAGTACCTTTCCCACTCTAAGTACATTTCAAGAGATCACATCTGTGGCTTATTACCAAACAAAGGAAAACAATTTTCTTATGAATGATTCAAGTTCATGACCAGATCATCACACAATGCCATGCAATGCCCCTAGATTGTAATTAGATGTTGTTTTAACATTCTAAAGTGTAGTAAATATTGAAAAGAATGCACATCAAATTCAAAAGCCTTTGAGTTGAATGGAAAAGATCTTTAAATATCTAAGACACTTGTGACAGTTTTAAAACATAGTCACATATTCACTGCTCCTTCTGCCATAGAAAGGAAAGGTCTGTGTCTTGTCTCCTTGAATATTGATGTGGCTTGTGATGCCTAACCAATGGAGTCTAGGGGAAGGGACTTGTGAATTTAGATCATACTAGACTACATAGCACACTTGTTTTCAGGAACACTTCCTCTTACTGTCCTGAGCCACAGGATAAGAAGTCTGACTACCCTAAGCTTATAGTGCCACAGAGACCTCATGTAGGTACTCCAACTGACATTCTAGATAAGCCCAGCCTTCTGTCCAAGCTTCCAAAGTACAAGATGTGGGCCCTTAAAACCATCTTATTAGATTTTATAGTTTTGTGGGTCAGGAATGCCACAGGATTTGTCTGGCTGATCCTTTTGTTCCATGTGATATTGAGGTCATTGGTGGAACAAAAGAACGAACCAGCTGATTCCTGTCCAAATTCTGATCCTCAAAATTGTGAGATATAATCAAGTGATTTATTTTTTCAGGTCAGTATGTTTTAAAATAGTTTGTTATATAGCTGGAATGAGGTCCCTCTGTTCCTGAAAGAACAAAATGAACATAAGAGAGTAATTTATGATGATGAGTAGGGTAAGGTACCATACTTTGTGAGTAGATAAAATAATTGGGTAATCGTTTTAGACAGTTGTTTTTTGTGTTTTTTTTTGTTTGTTTGTTTGTTTTTCTGATGTGACTAAAAGGACCCAACCAGAACAATTGTAGAGGCGGAGAAGTTTATTTGGGACTCACAGTTTTGGAAGCCTTAGTCCATAGAAGGCTGGCTCCATTCCTTGGGGTTTGAGATGAGGCTGAATATCATGGTGGAAGAGTGTGGCAGAAGGAAGCAGTTCACATGATGATAAGAAAAGCAGAGAGTGAATTCACTCTCCAGATGTAATATATATACCCCATAGGACTGCTCCCAATGAACCACTTCCTCCAGCCACACTCCACCTGCCTCCAGTTACCACCCAGTTAATACCATTAGGGGATTAATTGACTGATTAGGTTAAGACTATAACCCAATCATTTCTCCTCCAAACTTTCTTGCACTCACACATGAGATTTGGGGGGATACCACATCTAAACAAAAACACTAATAAACAACTTAAAACACAGGAATATGGACCATGCAGGTCATCAGACCACACTGTATCTTCATAGGGTCATAAAATAGAAAAAAATATATCCCATCATGCTATCATTGAGAACCCAATCTGTCCTAGCTGAAGTCCCCCCATTTTTATGGAATTTCAGCTGGCTAAGACCATCCCCTGCAAGATTACTTGTGATAGCATAATTATTTCCTAGATGATCATACACCTTTCAATGCTCTAAGAATTTTAAATTCAATTAAGAAATGCATAAGTAATCAAAACCACGGTAATAATATTTATGCTAATATTGTGTGCTTAATATATATGTATTTGTTAAATTTCTAAAAATTTGGCCAGAGTAGCAGATCAACCTTGTAATTCTAATTTAAGAAGTATAATTGTATAATTTAGATGTGTGATTTTTAAAATTAAGTCTTACTAGGTTTACTTAATGGTAAACATAAGAGAATTCAATTTCTTCCAATATTATAGTTGTAAGTTTTTATATTTAAAGTATTCTGAATTTTTTAGTTAAATTACACAGTTTATGTATTAAAAAGAAATTACATATACATATATGTAAAATTAATAAATTAATTAAAAAATTTTTAAGACATTTCACTAACTTTCCAAAATGGGACCGATTATATTTCCTAATTTAAACTCCTTACAAAAGAATTTCCTCTTGCAATAATTTGCTAAGAACTATTCATATTCCTTCTCTCCTGGGAATTTAACTGAGTTGTCTCTAAGAAGTATGACTGGTCACTGCCAGGGGCAAGGGGGAAAAAAAAGAAAGAAATTTTCCCTCAATAAGAAGAAAGAAAGTCTGCTAATTACCAGCAGCAGTATGAGCTCAGCAGTTTCTGAATAAAAGAAAATCCTACCTGGAAAACCTCCAGCACCTGTCAGTGTTGAGCTGCTCAGGGTGCTTTCCCACAGAGAGGTCACACAACCTCTGCTCCTCCAGATGAGTGAAGGAGCCACTCTAAAGGATGCTCAGAGGGGTGACACGAAGGGAGAAAGGGCCCTGTTACCCTTTACCAGGTCTTCCCTTTTAAGTGACAACAACAACATACACCTTTCTTCCTAGAATGCAGAGGACTTTTCCATTCCACTCTAGAGGTAAAGAAGGAGTGAAATGAAAGGCATGGGAACGAGCAAGGAAATAAAATCAGATTTGTTGTTCAAATCATTAGAGAACAGGAAAGCAAAAAATGGGTGAGGGAAAAGGTAATTTTTGCTAATTTTTGCTCCCTAAACCTACTGGGCTCAATTTTGGTACCTTCCAGTTGGACTTACTCGCTATGACCTGAGAGTGCCTATGGTCCGCAGAACATTGTACTAGATCCTGAGGAGTTGGGAAAAAAAAATAGAGGACCCTCTCCACAAGGGACTTGAAATGTGAAAATATGGTACATATGTGGAACAGAAGAACAGATTAATATATGTTAGGTTAATACAGTAGTACTGGCTTAGAAAAGGGTCAATGGACAGGTATACCTGATTAGCATTTTAAAGGTGAAGTTTTGAATCGAAATGTAAATATCTTAAGAGAGGAAGTTCTAGTTAGAAGTGGATTTCTTTTTAAGTTCAGGTATATCCCACAATTAAATTAGACTTTAAATTATATTATACAATAAACTTAGATGTGGGACTATATACACATTCTTAGGACATGTGTAATAGGTGAACTACAGAATGGAAAGAAATGTATGAAAGAAAGAGAGGAGGTGCTGGGGTTGTGGCTCAGCGGTAGAGCACTCGCCTAGCATGGGCGAGGCGCTGGGTTCCATCCTCAGCACCACATAAAAATAAAATAAAGGTATTGTGTCCAACTACAACTAAAACAAAATATTAAAAAGAAAGAAAGGAAAAGAGAGAGAATGTGAGGTGGATGTAGATAATTTTATGTAATGGATGCAAATGCTGCCCTTATTTAGAAAGACTAAGAAATACCAGCGACTGTTATGATTCTCAGAATTCATTCTTGGCTTATTGGCACTAGGATTTCTTCAGAGGCACCATCATGTTGGCCCTTCAGGTCGTCAGAAAAACCTTCAGTCTACTGGGGACTTTGTCTAAATGAGCATTTATGCAACATTCCCATTATATTTGGAACCCTGCATCTACTTCTTCACTCCATCCCCCTCCCCAGTTTTCCTTTTTCCTGTCTCTAACTTTTTATTCTTTCTTCCAAGTCTCAATTTAATTTCTTGAAAGTATTTTTTGTAAAGAAATAATAATAAAGGGGTGACACAGAGACAAGGTGCAGAGGCAGGAAAGTGTCAGAGTGGCTCTTTGTCCAAGTGGCCTCGTTTATTTATAACAATAGGTTACATTAGGTCACCTTGTTGTTTAGAGTATCAGAAGGTTGCTCACTTTGTAGTTACACTTTACAGTTACAATATGTAATGTTAGGAGCTTTGTGCAGTTCTCAAGAAAGTCCATTGTCTGAAGTTACTATTAAGTGGGCAGATCCAGGAGCACCAGAGCTTGGTGAAACATTGTACTTGTCTAACAAACAAGTTCCTTTATTCCCAGGAGCTATGTGCCTGCAATCAAGGTCGAGGCTTGAAGAGGCTCTAACACAGAGGCTTCTCAAGACATTGTCATACCAGCTAGACATTGCACATGTATTAGCTATATTACTATATCCTAAGAGAGATTGTAGGGCATTCTAAGGGTGGAAAACATGGTGCCTGTTACCCCCCGGGAGTTTGCTCACCAGTGGAACGCTTCTCTGTACATTTCCACAGTCAGAATCCCCACACTTTTTTTGGGGGGAGGGGGTTTCTGGGGATTGAACCTCCATGTCTTGTGCATATGAGGCAAGCGCTCTACCAACTGAGTTGTATCCCCATACCAAGAGTACTCTATCTTGACTTGCTCTCCTTTCACTTTCTCCTCAAATTATGTCAATCTAGTTATGCATTCTTTTGTTTCTCCTCCTACCCTCCCTCCATTTATTTCAAAGTGCTAACAGCAACCTCCATTCAAATGTGTGTTTTGGTCTTTCTCTTAACTTTGGTACCACGTTCTACTCAGACTCCTGGATCCCTGTATTTTCAGGATGATACTCTTTCTAGCTTCCTTTCCAATGTTCACATCTGCTCCAGGTCTTTTTTTTATTTATTTTTATTTTTTTTATTGGTTGTTCACAACATTACAAAGCTCTTGACATATCATATTTCATACATTAGATTGAAGTGGGTTATGAACTCCCAATTTTACCCCAAATGCAGACTGCAGAATCACGTCGGTTACACATCCACAATTTTACATAATGCCCTATTAGTAATTGTTGTATTCTGCTACCTTTCCTATCCCCTACTATCCCCCCTCCCCTTCCCTCATATCTTCTCTCTCTACCCCATCTACTGTAGTTCATTTCTCTCCTTGTTTATTTTCCCATTCCCCTCACAACCTCTTATATGTAATTTTGTATAGCAATGAGGGTCTCCCTTCATTTCCATGCAATTTCCCTTTTCTCTCTCTTTCCCTCCCATCTCATGTCTCTGTTTAAAGTTAATCTTTTCTTCCTGCTCTTCCTCCCTACTCTGTTCATAGTTGCTCTCATTATATCAAAGAAGACATTTGGTATTTGTTTTTTTAGGGATTGGCTAGCTTCACTAAGCATAATCTGCTCTAGTGCCATCCATTTCCCTGCAAATTCCATGATTTTGTCATTTTTTAGTGCTGCGTAATATTCCATGGTGAATAAATGCCACATTTTTTTATCCATTCATTTATTGAAGGGCATCTGGGTTGGTTCCACAGTCTAGCTATTGTGAATTGTGCTGCTATGAACATCGATGTGGCAGTATCCCTGTAGCATGCTCTTTTAAGGTCTTCAGGGAATAGTCCGAGAAGGGGAATAGCTGGGTCAAATGGTGGTTCCATTCCCAGCTTTCCCAGGAATCTCCAAACTGCTTTCCAAATTGGCTGCACCAATTTGCAGTCCCACCAGCAATGTACAAGTGTACCCTTTTCCCTGCATCCTCTCCAGCACTTGTTGTTGTTGGACTTCATAATGGCTGCCAATCTTACTGGAGTGAGATGGTATCTTAGGGTGGTTTTGATTTGCATTTCTCTGACTGCTAGAGATGGTGAGCATTTTTTCATGTACTTGTTGACTGATTGTATGTCCTCCTCTGAGAAGTGTCTGTTCAGGTCCTTGGCCCATTTGTTGATTGGGTTATTTGTTATCTTATTGTCTAATTTTTTGAGTTCTTTGTATACTCTGCTCCAGGTCTTTTTACTGGACCTTCCCGTATGCTTCTGGAAATGTCCATACATATCATCATGGGCAGATCCCTATCTCTGGTATTTGTCAAAGCTATACTCCTTTTCATATTTTCCCTAGGTTCTTCAACCCATTTTTCTCTGTATTTTACCTCTTTGTTTAACTCAGATGTTTCTAATGACATATTTTAATAGGCTTCTATTCTCTTTGACTAAGAAAGCCAAAGACACTCACTTTCAGGTTCACTAGCAGAAGATAACAAAGCAATAGATGATATCTTCTCTTGTCCCACCAACCACTCCTCAGTCTTCTCCTCTTACTTATTCATTTTCTCAGGATTTTTGGGACTTTATACAAAACATTGTCAGTGTGGTGGAGCTATGATATCATCTTACCAGATCCCTTTCCTGCTTTGGGAGATTGCCCAGACCCCATTGTGTGGGGATAGTGGGATTTATCATCTTCTTCTCTGTCCACATTTAACTGTCCAGGGACAGCACCTCATCTCTAGTTGGACCATGACACTCATTCTTCAATTTACTTTCTTATCAGAATTGAGAAAAAAAGAATAGTCATTCTTGTTATGGTTGAATTGTGTTGCTTAAGAGTGTGTTCTTTAATTTCCTCAAATTTGTGAGTGTTCCAGTTTTCCTCTGTTATTGATTTCTAGTGGTGATTGCAAACTTGTAAAATTTATTGAGACTTGTTTTGTGTTCTAACATATGGTCTATCCCATATGGCTCATATCCCATGAGTACTTCCCATGTGCATTCGAGAAAAATATGTATTCTGCTGGTTTGTGCTGCTTTGTTTTGTATGTCTTTTGGGTCAGGTTTGTAGTATTATTTAAGTCTTCAATTTTCTTATCATTTTGATTAGTTGAGCTGTTCATTATAGAAAGTAGGGTATGGGAGTATCCAACTATTACTGTAGAACTGTCTGTATCTCCCTTTAACTCTATCAAATTTTGTACCACATATTTGGGGCTCTTTTATTAGATGAGTATATATTTATTTTATCTGCTGATCAATGAAGCTTTTCTATAACTATTTAGATACTTAAAGGGACCATATCTTTCTTATAATATGACCAGGAATTCTAATAATAAAATGGGTAGCTCATGTTTTACAGTTTAATATTTAATGCAATATTTGGGACTTATATAGTAGTTACCATAATATAGGATCTAGAAGCTTGGTATAGTTAATTATTTCACATAAAGGGATGTAAAATATTAAAAATAGGAAAAATGAATAATTAAGACAATGAAACAGATTTCTAATCAAAGTTGAAATGAAAATAATTTACAGGAAGCCCTGCTGAACTTCCAACTTTGTGAAAATGTTGTAATATGCAATTTGTGTGAGTGTGTGTGTGTGTGTGTGTGTGTGTACACCAAGGATTCTTTGTAAGAAGCACCACTTACAGTAATTGAATTTTACTTTTATAAATGGCTATTATGATACTTTTAGTAATTTCATAATTCAAAACGTGAACCTTGTATAAAATATGGGAAAAGGACAATTTTATAGTGAGCTTTTATTAAAAAGATTTTTTTTTTTTTTTACGAAATAAAGAAAAAGAAATAGCTGTGTTCTCTGCCTTTACATCTTCTTTGTAGTGTCCTCCTGTGTGGTTGATCCCAGTGCCCAGGTGTGAGAGTTACTATTTTTTAAAAATATTTATTTCTTAGTTTTTTGGTGGACACAACATCTTTGTTTGTACGTGGTGCTGAGGATCAAACCCGGGCCGCACGCATGCCAGGCAAGTGCGCTACTGCTTGAGCCACATCCCCAGCCCAAGTTGCTATTTTTTTAAAGAATATGGAAGATTAGTTCCCTGTGCTTTTGATGCTTATCAGAAAATTCCGATTTGGTACATTAAGCAGCCTGAATGAGTCAGTGATTCTTTAATTAATAAGACAACTAAAGCTAGAAGGTATAAAGCATCTTTAAGAAAAAGAAACCCTAAGAA
Organism: Spermophilus citellus; assembly: GCF_964194105.1. Taxonomy (NCBI): domain Eukaryota; kingdom Metazoa; phylum Chordata; class Mammalia; order Rodentia; family Sciuridae; genus Spermophilus; species Spermophilus citellus. The sequence continues at coordinate 138,594,522 of NC_138186.1, read as the reverse complement.
TAAAAGGTATGATTTGATGCTTAAATGTGGACCACATTCTTTATCCTTCATATAGGTGGAAATAATCCCTGGGTTCACAAAGGGGATATGTGCTCTATAAATAATACACTGTGTTGCCTTATTTCTACTTACTACATTTGCTCAGTCCATAATTCCATTGGAAAATGCACTCTCCTTTCCTGGAACATCAAGGGAATATGAGAGGGCCAGAAATAGGACATGACTTCATTCTTCCCTACCACCACTTACACACACACACACACACACACACACACACACACACACACACACCCCACTGCTGGTTAGCTTTCAAGGGAATCAGAAATTGCTCCAGAAATAGGACAAGAGCTGAAGTCAGGGCTCCCCCACCAATTAAGAGGCTGGATAGGAAGAGGGAGTTAGCTTCTCTGGCAAAGGAACAAGTGGGTCAATTTGAGGAAGGCACAGGTGGCCTGAATACTCCAGGGATCTGCTGAGCTGCAGCTGACCTGCACTACCAATAAGCAGATAGATGTGAAAGGCAAGAACAAAGAGAACACCAGCTGAGACAGTGAGATGAGGAAGGGAGAGAAACAGGGAAGGAGCAAGGCAGGGACTGGCCACGCCTATTCAGGCTCAATGGACATTTCTACAACAACTTACAGTTTGAGTATTTTTTTTTCTCTACTGTGCCTTTGTTTTTAAGCAACTAAATCATGTAAGAGGCAGGCAGTGTTTCTATATCCAGATAACGTAATTGTCACAAATGAAGAAACAGGCTTGCTTCTGATCAAGTTTCCTATGACAGAGCTATAACTCAAACCTTTATCACTTAATGACTCTGAAAGTTGCATTGTTGTCTTAGCACAGACCTATTTAACTGCAGATCAAAATACAACTCTGTGATGCAAATCTTTCAGTATAGCTGGAGTAGAGTGTTGATGCAGGGAGATGGCAGAGTTTACAAGCTGTTTCCAAGAATCTGTAATTTATCCTATGGACAATGGGAAGAACATGATCAAATTTACAACAGGGATGAGCAAACTATGGCCCTTGGGTCAAATCTGGTCTAGTGCCTGCTTTATTGACTCATATTTGTATCCATTTGTTTACATGTTGTCTATGGCTGGTGCTGTTGCGTCATATATCATAAGTCTTCAAAATATAAAATAATTACTATCTGATGGTATAAAAAAAAGTTTGCTGACCGGTTTTTTAGAATGATCACTGTGGCTGCAATGTTGATTAGAAGAAGCCACTATCTGAGGCAGGAAGCCTTCTAGAAAGCTAGTCTTAGTAGGAGATGACAGAAATCCAAAGTTAACTTGGAGCAATGACAATGGGGGAAAGTGCATTATTTAACAGATGCCAAGATGAAGGCTGAGAAGACTTGGATACTGAATATGTAAGTTGAGAAAGTGGAAATATGCTGTAATTTTTAAGATGGTAATTAAAGGCATAGGATTAGATACCTCACCCAGAAAGAGAATAAAGGGTAGGAGGAAAGGATCCTGGTGTATCCTCAAAAAACACTGATGTATGAAGGCTGAGAAAGTAGAGGGGCTCTCAGTGGAGACTTAGAAAGACCCCCAGACAGGTGGAAGGACAGCCCAGGACTAAGAGGGTCAGAGCAGAGGCGAGGACTAATGTTTGCCATTGGACTTACCACAAAAGAACAATTTCCATGGAAGGGCCTGAAGGATACAACAGACTCTGGTGGGTTGCAGGATGACAGAGAGGTGAGGGAGTGTGGGGAGAAGTGCACACAACACTTCTAAACTGGGAAAGACACCAAGACAGCAAGATGGCCACAGCAAGCCTGGGGATTGACCAAATTTCACTTTTCTGTCTTGTGTTTTTTTTAATCAAGGAGCTCAGTGAGGAAGTTTAACTAAGGAGGAACAAGAGTGAATAAAGGGAGAGGCTGAAGGCTCAGGGAGCAGATAGAAGAATCAAGAGCAAGTAGAAAATAAGATCATCTTTGATCTTGTGGTCATCTTATTGATCATATGAAGGAGGATGCCATAGAACTGATGGTGTGGATAGTCATTACAGATAATGGAGAAGAGAAAGACCATTGGGGAAATCCCAGATTTCCAGGCATTGGATTTGTAACAACAGAGGAGTCCATCTGAGAGAAACTATATCTAAAGATTTTAATATAAGGAACATCTATTTTTCCACTCTGAATAGTCTAAACTTTGGCTTAATCAAGTTAGGATACCAAGAGACTATTCATGTAGACCACAATGATTGGCCCCTCCTAGACATTCTTCATTAAGTTCCAATCAAATTTTATGATTTCTTCTAGTCTATAGATTAGAAGAAATAGGTACAAATTTGCAGGTACATTTTGTTTGCCCTCACCATAGTTTTAAATGTAGAATTAGATTGCTTTTTGATAAAGCATATACTTCCTACCAGTCTCTATACATTGAAGCCCAAGTGCATTAGAATTTGTAGTAAGGTACAAATTAAGACCTAGCCTGTAGTAAGACCTAGCCTGGTCCTAAGCTATGTCATAAATAAGATTCTTAAAATAGGTTCTAAGACTTGGGTGAGTCTGAGTATGTCTGGAAGGCAGATGGGGGAGAATCTAGCAATGTTTTCATATGCAATAGGAAACCAGATGGAAAACATATCACAAGGAATGAAAGATTCTATGTATTGTATCTCAAGTACTAATATGAAGAAATTCACCAATTATTATTTCACAGTTCTCTAATAAGCTCAAGGTGTCAACATTACTAGTATAAGGAGTTACAAATTGGTGCCAGTTTATTAGGTAGGAGTCAAGCAGTGTCCTAGGGCCTTGACCTAAATGGTACCAATTAATCAGCAACATTTTAAGGAGGTGTTACTATTGTTCACCTTTAATAGATGAAACAATTGAGGCTTGAGATACTAAGTAACTTTTCTGAGATAACATACTTTGTCATTAGTAGCCAAAACTATGCCAAACACCTCTCAGATTGTAGGAGCAACAGTGTCAGGTACATAAGAACCTTTGGAAACGTCTACAACTCAGCTTAATCTATTTTAAGACTCATCCAGAAACTTCTTTGAGTAGTTAACTTGAGTCATCTGAAAGCTTTCCCCCTTCCATTCTGCTCTGTGAGTTAATGGCAATGTGTATTGGCGTATATGACACTCAGGCTTTGGGCACCCCTGGCCTTAGTAATCTGCACACTAGATACTACTAGGACAGCATTGTCCCATTCAATGTGGCCCATACGGCACAGGTCCAAATTTGCATGTCCATCTTATTTGCCCTCATGGCAGTTCTAAATTTAGAATTGCTTTTTGACAAGGCATACACTTCCTACTACTCTCCCACTTACAAGACTCAATCCTGAGTCTCATCTTTACCTGGGCACACTGGTTTATGACCCTGTCTAGAGGGCCCACAGGCCCCAGTCTTCATGGTCTTGTTGTAGGAGGCCAGGCCTTAGTCCCTTCTGCTCTTGGCACCCTCCGAGGTCCTTCTACCTCTCTGGCAGCTCTGCCAAGCAGCAGCACATAAAGTTTCTTGCCTCCTTCTCTATAGCCCTGGTCCCTGGGGAACATTTTTCATCTTGTGGAGTCCTTTACCTGATGCACTTATAAAAATCATGTTTGCTTGGCCCACAACTTTTCTCCTCCCTTCAGGGCTTGGGATTTGGACAATAAAACCTAGGATTTCCAAGTTTATCCTGTCCTTTCATCTCCAAAGTCAAGGTGAGCCAGCCTTATGCGCTATTTCAACATAGAAAATATAGTGAGGGGAAGAAACAGGATAACATAGGTTAAGAAAATCCCAAAATAGTATCTTGCTATTTTGAGTTCTGAGGAAGAAAAATGCCACTTAGCTGTAAGGAAAAGTAGAGAGTAAAGGTCCTCAGATGATTTGGGGGAGAATTCTAGTGACTTATCCTCTGGCACCAGCTCAACAACTAAAAAGAAGAGAATATATCAACACAACAGAGTGAATGGAACGTCCAAGAAAGTTAGAAGCCACAAAGAAGTCTTGCTCTCACAGCATGCTCACTTAAGAGCAGCTGTACAAATCTCTTTTCCACAAATACTTGGAAACATTGTGACAACTTGCTCATTTTCCTGGGAAGCACTTTCCATACGTGAGATGATGGAGTACTGAGACCATTTCATTCACTGCTTCATTTCTAATATGTGCTTTGTTGATGCCATTCAGGTTCTCATAAATGGAGTCATTTTCTTTTCACATAACAAGTCAATTTTCTGTCTCCCCTCAAAATGGCAGCTGTTAGTCAAAGGGTACTTGCCATTTATTATAAGATAAGCAAGTTCTGGAGATGTAATGTACAACATGATGACTATGGGTAATAATAATAATAATAATAATAATAATAATAATGTATTATATAGCTGACATTGGCTAAGAGAGCAGAACTCAATATTTTCAAAACATACACATTAAAAAGGTAACTGTGAAGTAATGGGTACAGTAATTAACTTGATTGTGGTAATAATTTCAAGATATATATATATATATATATATATATATATATATGTATACCTTGAATGTATACAATTTTTATTTGTCAATCATACTTAAATAAAATCTTTAAAATGATGAAGGATCAAATACATGGAGAATTTATCATGGCACTTGTAGCTTTTTTGTCCCTTTTTATCTAAGTGTGACTTTAGAAGGTGGAGTCTCATGAGTCTCTTCAGTTTTAAGTCCTTCCTTTGAGATATTTTCTTTTGAAAAAGAGTAGAAGTTGCTATTTTTTCCTGTAATCCTCTACTCTCTAGTTCCTGGTCTAGATTTCACCCTAAGACAATGATACTTATACTAAGTTGTACTTGAAAATGAGAGTTGTTCCTGGGGATTTGTTCCAGAATCTCTTGCAAATACCAATATCTATGGATCCTTTATATAAAAATTTGTGGTCCCTTAAATAAAATGGCATGGTATTTGTATATAACGTATGCACATTTTCCTGTATACTTTAAATCATCTCTAGATTATGTATAATACCTGATAATTAAAACACCTGATACAATTCTCATAGATTCAGTAAAGTACATGGCATATGGCAAATTCATGTTTTGCTTTTTAAACTTTCTAGGACTTTTTTTTTTTTTTGCACATTTTCCACCCACAGTTGGTTGAATCTATAGATGTGGAACCTGTAGATACAGAAAGCCAGCTCTATATTCCAGGCCTATAGCTTGAGTTCAGAAGAATTTAGAACATGGAGACCCAAAGTTCTCCTAAAAATCTGAGTTTGAAGGTTGGGACAGGTAGAAGGCATGGTAGAGAGAAAGTGAGGGTCTAGGTGAGCAAGCAGAGTTTAGCAACCTGGAAATGCAAGGTCAGGGACTTGAAAAGATGTGAAAGAGAACTGAGGTACTAGGTAACAAATATCAGATGACACAGGAAGCAGGATACACACACTGAACAATGGAATGCCTAGATGTTATTCAAGGGGTTGAAGGTCCTGAGCAATGGTAAGAGCCCATGGGCAATCATACCTCATGAACACTGTTTTATTTATTCATTCACAACCATGTAGGTAAGTATTTTCCCTGTGTGGTGAGATCAGAGATGCCAAGAGAGTCAAGTGGTTGCATGGTCACACATCTAAGTGATTCAGTCCAGGTTTGCACACAAGTACATAAAAAACCTGAACATTTTGCAAATTTGCCAAGACTGACATGTTACAGACCTGAATTTTCTCAAGCACCATCCTATTCAAGCCAGTTCTGGAGCTTACAGCTGTCTCCTCCTCCTCCTCCTCCCTTCCCCTTCTCCTCCTTCTCTTCCTTCTTCTGCCCCTTCTCTTCCTCCTTCGTCTCCTTCTCCTTCTACTTCCTTCTCCTATTCCTCCTCTTCCTCCTTCGTCTCCTTCTCTTCTTCTTCCTCCTCCTCCTTCTCCTCCCCATGCTCTTCCTTCCTTTTCCTTTTCCTTTTCTTCTTCTTCTGTGTGTGTGTGCGGGGGGGGGGGGGGCAGGGGGCGGGCATTGAACCTAGGGTCTTGCATATACTAAGCAAGTGCTCTACCACCAATCTTCATCCCCAGCCCCTAAAGCTTGCAGTGTTTCTTAAAACACAATTTATGGACCTCCACAATAACAATCATTCTGCAGCTTATAAAAATATGAATTTCTGGACTCATTCCCTAAGATTCTGATTCAGAAGATCTAGAATTGGTCTCAAGAATTTTAATTTTTCTTAGCATTCCATATCCAAGATAGCCAACAACAAAGCTCCATTCTCCTGGGAAGAGCAATTGAAGTATCTTTGGTCATAAAATAGGCAATGCCAATTGATGTATTCTCTAGGATTAATACATATACACTTAAAAAAAGCAATATTCTTTCTACTGATATTGCTGAATTTGAAGGGGATGAGCTTGGTCAGCTAGGATTCACTTTTCAGCTATGTAAAAAGAGCCCACCTATAGAAATTTGCAAATTAGAAATAGACATCAGTTTTAAAGTCCCTGGATGCAGTAGCATCTAAAGTTTACCTTGGATCACCTGTGCTCCCCACTACCTGCTTTTATTTTTTGGGAGTGGAGATGGCCTCTCACTATGTTGCCCAGACTGCCCTTAAACTCCTGGGCTCAAGCAATCTTGCCTCAGCCTCCTGAATAGCTGGGTCTACAGGCATGTGCCATCCCAAACTGCTCCTTTTTAAAAATTTTCTGTTGGTTTGAATTTGTTATCTGTTATTTGGCCTAGTAAGAAACAGCTCAGAAATTTTACCTGAATACAGTTAGAATCACCAGCACAGTGGGACTTCCAACTTCACTCCCAAGGTCATCCTCAGGCTTCAGGACAGAGAGCCTAACACCTTCCAAGTCATTTTTCTTGTACTTCTTGAACTTCAGACTATCCTTGGCTTTTTTTCCCCCCACTCCTGTGCCTTCAGTTACCATGATAATCCAAAAATCAATTTCTACACCTACAGTGCTGTACTGTAGTTTTGATCAATAATTCACATGCCTGCTGGACATCTCCATTTAGGTATCCCCAGGCACTTCAAATTCAACAGGTATGAAAGTGCATAAATGATTGATACCCCCACCCTTGACCCTTGACCCCAAATAGCATTTGCCTCTTATTCTCCTTATCTCAGTGAGAGCCACTGCCATCTCCCAGTTCTCAAGCTAAGAGCCTGGGCATGCTCCCTCTCTTTTCAAAACATTCCTTATCATTCTATTACCTTATTCAGTTTGGCCTACAATCTAACCTTCAAATATACATCTAAAAAAATTAAAAAAAAATAAAAATATACATCTAAACTCCAAAATATAGATTACAAGGCTACTCATAATTGGGACACTTTTAACCTATATTCTTCCATTTTGTTCTCTCTTCTTGGATTTTTTTTTGTGGTAGCTTTATTAAATTTGTAGGGCTTCAAAGCACTGTCCATATTCTATTTGCTCTTCAGGACTTTCCTATAAGTTGATCAATTTGTCATCAACTCCCTCTCTGCCAGTTGAACTCCTATTCACTATGACTGAACCGAGATTTTGTTTTGTTTTTGAGACAGATTGTCACAACGTTGCCCAAGCTAGCTCAGACTTCTAGGCTCAGGACCTTCGTGCCTCTGCCTTCCCAATAAGGTGGGACTGCAAGAATGTCACCATGTCCAGCTGAGATGTCTTTTTTGGATAGCTTTTCCTATAATCATGACTGTGGCTTAGGTTTCACTATTATTAAGTTCTCATAGTACCCCAATAGTTCCCTACTATAGAAATATTTTGCATGTTAGTTTATTATTCAATTTGTTGAGAAATAGAAAAATTATTAAAATAGAGGAAAATATGCCAAAGATGGAAACATTAAGTCTTTTCTTCTTAAATTAATTTTCAAGTTCAACCCAATATAATTATCCATGGTGAGATCAATTTTGTAGTTGACAAAATTATTCTAAAGTTCATCTAGATAAATGGCTGAGCAAAATATAGCTTGAAATTACAAAACTAAAAAGAGGTCAGCCTTATCAGGCATCTAAACCTGTTCTAAAGCTATAAATATTGGGATGCTGCTTAAAATTCTTCAATGGCTTTTACTGAATTCAGATAAAAATTTCACAGCAAAGGGCTGCCTGAGTTGTAGCTACTTGGTGGGACCTAATTCCCACCCGGACTCCTATCTATGTACACCTGTCTGGAAAGGACAATGTTAGCTTTTCAGGATATACAAAAGAAGGAAGGCAAAGAAGGAGGTGGAAATGAATGCTGAGTGCCAATTAGCCACATCTATAGACTTGTAATTATTTGATTGACTTTAATAGTTTTTTTTAAATAGGTCTCTTCCTTCCTTTGCCACCATGCCCCAAACATAAGCTTCAGATCAATAAGAATTATGTCTGTTTTTTCCATCATTATATGCATAGTGCCAAGTCCATAAAAAACAGTCAATAAAAATGTTTGATTAAAATTTAAATAAAAGAGCGCTCACTGTACTTTTTACTACTAGACCCACCTCTGTAGGTAATGGCCCATTTTTTTTCTTTATAAGATTAAAAGTACCTATTGTTTTATTAAATAAATTTAATAGTTTTACAGAAAAAGGCAAGACATTGCCAATGCCTGAAGTTTGGTGGGCTTCGTGTTGTCATAATCAGAAACAGGAAATTCAAGAAAAAATTTAAGTTTGGAAACATAATAATGAGCTCATTTAGTGAGTCTTTGATTGTCGTTGTTCTTTTTAGATATACATGACGGTAAGAGTATACTTTGACAGTGGTCCGAGTTTGAAGACTACATTTTAAGATAAGCAATACTGAGCTAGACTGCAGATGACATTGATAACAGTGAGAGCCTATGGGCACCAGGTCACATAGGAATAGAATGGGAAATATTTTACCTGAAGACAGGAATTCCAGCAAAATGGGAGCTCTAACTTCAAAATCTGAAAGTCTGTGAGAAAAATGAGAAAAGGAACAGACTAATTTTGTTATAGCAGAGAGTAGGACTAGAGCCAATGCATAAAAGCAGGGAATCAGAATTCAACTCAGAATCAGGAGGAGCTCCGGGCTAACACATTCCAGAAGGTGGGAGTGGCTTCCCATGGGAAATGGCCCTACTCAGGCAAGTGGTTGTTATACCATTAAGGCTTGAGCTTCAGCGGGTGGAGGAGGAGGCAGGCTGAATGACTTCTGAGACCTTTTGGATCTTAAGCTAAACCAGAAGTAGACATATTTCTTTCAAATTCTTGTTAAAATGCCTGATTATGCAAATGTTAATGTTTCTTCTCTTTAGGACTAAAATGAGTTATTCATGCCCTTAGACCATAACAAAGCTGGCAGACAACTTCCAAACTGCACCTTGTCTGAACTGCAGATCTAAACACAGCAGGCTCTCTGTCATTTCTCACCTTCCAGTCACCCTACACTGAGTCAGAGTGCCATTCAACCTTGGCATTGGTCTTCACATGTTATTACCAATGCATTTTCAATGACAGTCATTTGCTATTCATCCCCCATGCTATCTTGGTAGGAGACTGATATTATTGCCCCCACCTTAAAAGCGAGCAAAAGCACAGACACTTGAGGAAATTTTCACAAGGTCACTGAAAATTAGACGGAGGCCCAAGGAGCTAGCATGATGCTTAGCTCTCTGAGTCACACAGCCGGCTGATACTGCTCTGCAGGAGGCCTGGGCTGACAGGCTCAGGAAAACATGATGGTGACTTGAGTTCCACTTTTTTTTTTTTTTAATTTGTTTTATTCCTGCTTTTGAATGGGCAAAGCAATAATTGCATTTTAATTTTTTTTTTTGAAATAAGAAAACAGAAGCAGGAACATAATCTTTTGGTGGGATGCTTTTTCTTTTTTTTCTTTCTTTCTTTCTTTCTTTTTTTTTTTTTTTTTTGTAGTACAATGCCTGGTTTCTAATTATTCTTTCCTTGTTCCATAGATGGTAGAGTCATAACACCTCACTAGAAAGATTTTAATAAACCCACATGAAAGCAATATTTTAGTGAATAAGTTGTTTTTGTTCATTCCTTCCATGTACTGCTTTAACCATGATGGAACTGAATACGAAACAGGAAGGTACTTATGTGAAGGGACACTTTCAGTTTGTAGCTATAAGTGCACTGCCATCTGCCCATTCGTGAATTATTCAACCAACATGGAACAGCTCTATTTGGGGGTGGTTTTTCATAAATGGTGAAATTGAAATGAGCTCTGTCAAACCCACTCCTGTGTCTTCAATTCCCTGAAATAACTAAAGGAGGGAAACTACATAAGCACCTCCAACACAGACAAATCTGGCCAAGGGCTGTTTATCATTACCAGCACTGTAGGTTTTTAATTTTTTCCAAGAAAACTGAAAGAAGTTGGTTTTCAAAGAAAATGGCCATTTTAAAAAAATCCATTAATCTTGTATGGTGATATATACTTGTAATTCCAGATTCTCAAGAGGTTGAGGCCAGAGTTTGAGGCCAGCCTGGGCAACTTAGCCAGACCCTGCTTTGAAATAAAATAGAAAAGGGCTGGGAATGTAGCTCAGAGCAAAAGGCCATGGATTCAATCCTCAGTACCACCAAAAAAGAGAAAGAAATATATTCAACTCTTAAATGTGTTATCCAACATTCATACTTTCACCTAAAATAGTTTTTCTTGAAGGAAGAAAAATTATAGACCCATTCTTGCACATGTTTAAATATTTCTGACCATATTCTTGACTCTGGAAAGAGACATTGATCCAGAGGGGAGCAATGCAGAAGAAATACTGGTCTGTCCCTTTTCATATGGAGATTCACCATGAGAGCAATTACAACCATGCTGGTTAAATTTGTCTCTCATCTCAAAATATATGTTTAAAAGTTTGGGGATTAAGTATGCATATTACATATCTGAGAGTGAAAATCTTTCTGGAATAGCCCAAATTAAAAAAAAAAATCAGAATAATATGTATCTTTAGAGTCATACAAAATTCAATCCAAACAGTTTCTTTTATTAGCTTTTTCAAAGAACTTGATGACAGGATTTCATAAATTTTGACATTTAACTGCTCAGAGTGTGGAAACACCTTGTAAGATTAAGAAAATCAGAGTTACATCATAAATATACAGATGCTGAACGACAATTTATTAAGATAATAGTCTTATGGGGCTGTTTGTTGTTTTGCTTTGATTCTTTTGCTTGCTTTCTATGGAAATATTAGTAAGAATGAGATGTATTTGTCCTTCCCCTATAACTCCAACCTTGGTGACAACCGAGAATCAAGTCCTAAAGATCTGTGCCTTGCTTTTCATTCAGGGCAGAAATAAAAAGTTTTAGGAATATCTTATTGGGGAGGGATCTATGGAACTGGGAGTAGTGGTTCAGAGTGGGCTGAACTGAAATCTTGCTTTGTCCAGGAAAGCAAATGAGACCTGAGGGAACCGCAGCATCTGGCAAGTGGTATTCAGCAGATGGACAGATGGGTAGATGGGTTGTCTTCACGTTGTGAGGAGGTGGCAGGACCCTGGGAGAGGAATCCCTGTCCAATGTGCCTAGATAGGCTAGAACCTTGGAAGACTTCCATGTATCTTGTTAATAATACCAGCAGAATGTGCTGCCACTATATTGAGCACTGACCACTATCACAGGGTAGCCAGCACCCTGCCAAGGTAGTTTCCGGCTCAGACGATGTGAGCCACTTGAGATGAAGAAAGTCTGAAATAATTAGAAAGAAATAAGAGACAGAGACAGAAATTAGATAAAAAGGAAGCAGAGCACCTGATAGGTTTTCTAGTCCCAATAGGAGCTGGAATTGAAGGACTAAAAAATGGCTCCGGTTCTTTATTTAAAAGAGAGTACATTAAAGGCAAGGATAAGGTTTCAGTAGGATGCGTCTTATTTCTTGGTGTGACAGGGATCTTGTAGTAAACAGGTTGATTGGCATCTTGACAAACCACACCCATCTCCTAGAGGCTGTGTGGTTCCAGTGGGTCACCCCATCTCCGGTGCTGAACTTGTTGATGGAGATGGGTAGGAAGCCACATTGACAAATCAGGATGTGTCATTTCATTTTCTTTTATTCTTTAAATAAAACATAGCATTTTCCAATTGATCTTGATGTAGTCTCAAACCAGCAGGATTGCCACTGGGCTTTCCTGCCCAATGGCTTTTACATCCTTCTAGTTCATACACAGTTCACGCACGGCTCCAAGCAGACCACAATGACCAAACACCAGAGGACACGTCATGCAAGGCTTGGCCTAAATAAGACTCCTTGGACCTCTGAATAACCCTGGTGGAAGCAGGAGCAAGAATCCAATAATGAGTAAGACTGAATTTCCCACCAGTCCATCAAGATGAATTGGAAAATGCTACGTTTTATTTAAAGAATGAAAGAAAATGAAACAACATATCCTGATTTGTCAAGTAAAATTGTGTGTGTGTGTGTGTGTGTGTGTGTGTGTGTGTGTGTGTGTGTGTACATGCATGCAGGAGATTGTGGACCAAAAATCCAATTCTAACAATTATTCCACTATTTGGAGCTTTGGACACTATAAAGAACTATTTCTCCTCAGAAACAGAAAAATGTTGCCCTAGAAAACAGGTAACCAAATTGTTTTCAAAGATTAACTAAATTTAAAGATTTAATTAATTTGAAACATACCAAATTTACAATGGGAAATATTGTTTCAATACTGGTAATTAAATGAAAGTAGGGAGAGTTAGGGAAAGAAATTGTTTTTCTTTGTCATGAATGCTAGCATTTGAGGAAAAACAGATCATTGGGAGTTGTTTTTATTATTGTCTAATTTGACCAAGAAAGTAGTCAACAACCTTTGGGTTAGATAGTTTTTAACACTAGTTGCCATTTGGTGACCTTGACCTACTCTGCTTGATGGCTACTTAAAGGAGGTTATGAAGAAGAGGACTGTGGGGAGTGGGGTGGAGCACCACACTAAGGGACAAGACACAGTGATCATCCACCTCCTACTTAAGGGAAGTCTGGTATGTACTCTTCTTGGGAACTTTGTGTGACCCTTTTTTTGCTCACATGATTTGGGATGCCACATACAGCTTGACCATCTGAGTTTGCACACTGTGGTGAACTTTCACTTCATTTTTAAGATAAACTTTATGCAAAAACACAGTGGGCAGTTACCCTCCTAAGTGCCTGAGGAAATGCTAGGCAAGAGCCCTACCCAAAATGTCCATCCCACTAACACTACAGAGTAAGGAAATGCAGGTAGTTAATCCTCCTATAAATGTGTATGTTTTCTGAGAATTTTCCTTTCTCCAAAACTTTAAATTAGTGTCTTACTTTCATATAGACTAAGAAAACATGTCAGAAGACCAAATGTCAACAATGCATATGTAATAGAATTTTCTTTCCAGAGTTTTAAAAAATAGTATAAAACAACAAATTATGCTTCATGCAGACATCTTTTTCATCTAAACAATATTAAAATGGTGAGGAAAATACAAAACCACCCACCAAGAAACACTGTCCTCAACTAGAGATGTGAACAGGCTTTGACTCTCCCAGGACAAAGCCCAGTGAGGCCCTTTTGCCTTTCTATACCTCCAGCCATGTGAGGACGCTGGAGAAAGCCATCTGTGAGGAACAGGTCCTCACTAGACACTGAATTTGCAGGTGTATTGACCTTGGACTCCCCAGCCTCCAGAACTGGGAGAAATATGTGTCTGTCATTTATAGATTACCCAGTCTGTGATATTTTGTTATATAGCAATACTAGCAGATTAAGACAATTAGTATAGTAGAATAGGGAAGGGGCTGCTGTTAAAAAATAGAGTAACACAAGGGGACACTGGATAGGGTTAAAGGAAAACCTTGCCAGCTTCATATCTTTTCAAGGGACTGGTTTGGAATGGTTTTGACTGTGTATAAGGAAGTCAGTTTAAGTTCATCCCCAGTTGGACAAATATCAAATTATGTTTGTGCCATGTTAGGTTAAGTCATTTTATATTTCTTTCCAAAAGCAAATTTTTAAAAACAATTTTGACCTCTAAATGAAAGTCACAGACTTGGTAAGTTTAACTTTGAATTACCAACACGGAACTCATATTTTTAGCTTTATTACCTGTGGACCATAGCAAGTTGTTGTGGATCCCTAAAAAAAATAAATAATTAATTTAAAAACATGGAAATGTTTTTTCTTCATTTTTTAAGGACCTGTGAATGTTACTTTATTTGGGGAGGAAAAAGTCTTCACATATGTGATTACATTTATGATTTTGAGATGGGATGGATCATCCCGTGTTGTTCAGGTGAAGCTTAAATCCAATGGTAGGTGTCCTTATGGGAAAGAGACACAGACACAGAGGAGAAATTGATGTGAAGACGGAAGCAGAGTCCAATCTAGGAATGTCAACAGCCTCCAGAAGCTGGAAAAGGCAGACAAGAGGACCCCTGCACAGACCCAGAGGAAGTACAGCCTCAAAACTGAGAGAATAAATTCCTGATGTTTTAAGCACCCGCTGTCTAGAATGTTGTTGTGGCACTCTGAGGAAATTAATACATGGTCATTTTCTTGTGTAGCTTGAAGTGAGTAGAGGATTAATTTTTGGAGTGTCAATTCCTTTTTAAAAAAAGTATTCTAATTTGTTATATATGAGAGCAGAATGCATTAAAATTCATATTACACATATAGATCAAAATGTTTCATATATCTGATTGTATACAAAATATATTCACACCATTCATGTCTTCGTACGTACTTAGGGTAATGATGTCCATCTCGTTCCATCATCTTTCTTACACTCCTTGCTCCCTCCCTTAAACCCTCCCCTTTGCCCTATCTAGAGTTCATTTAATCCTCCCATGCTCCCCCTCCTAACCCCACTATGAATCAGCCTCCTTATATCAGAGAAAACATTTGGCGTTTGGTTTTTTGGGGATTGGCTAACTTCACAAAGCAATATATTCTCCCAACTCTATCCATTTACCTGCAAATGTCGTGATTTTATTCTCTTTTATTACTGAGTAACTTTCCATTGTGTATATATACCACATTTTCTTTATCCATTCATCTACTGACAGGCATCTAGGTTAGTTCCCCAGTTTAGCTGTTGTGAATTGTGCTGAAATAAAATTGATGTGGCTGTGTCCCTGTAGTATGCTGTTTTTAAGTCCTTTGGTTATAGAGCAAGGTGTGGGATAGCTGGGTCAAATGGTGGTTCAATTCCAAGTTTTCCAAGAAATCTTGGAGTGTCAATTCTGTTGGCCCAAGTCCATAAGTCACAATTCAGTTTGTAAGACATGTTATCAGACTTATGTGCATATGCCATACATCACCTGATATAAGCAAGCAAAAATGAAAAACAACTAGGATAATATTAACTGATTTAAGGAAATTTTCTGGAATACCTGCTAAGTTTTTGAGATGATAAAGAAGTGCAGCAGCTAAAGTTCCTGCCTTCTTGATGCTCTGGTGAAGGACTCAGAAATTAATATGAGACAATAAAAAATTAACATATCAGGAAGACTTAGGTGTATCAAAATCAAGTAATAGGATGATTGGGGTGGAAGAACTGTGAGCTGTGTTCAGTAGGATGCTCAGGGTCGGACTTGGTGAACAAACAGTATTAGAACAAAGATCTCCATTAAATGAGAGAATGAGCCATGCGTACACAGATCTGGTGAAGTTAAGTCCAGGTAGAGAGAATAGCAAGGCTGAGGCAGGTATCAATTACCTTGTTTGAGAGATACTAAGAAAGCCAGTTGGCTAGAGTGACACTAACTGGAGAGAGGGATTGGAGTGACAATCATGGATTCTATGATTGGTTTACAGGTAGCTACTTCTCCTTGTCCAATAGTGCACCAATGCCTTCCCCGGGGTCCCAAGACTGTATGTCTGCTTCACGTGGCTCACAAGGTGGTTTCCCTGGAATTCTTCAAAGGGCTTGATTTCTTCCAGCAGGGGTCTGAAGAGCCTGATGACGAAGAAACTTCTCATTTACCTACTGATTAGAAGGTTATTTAGCAGCTGGGAGCAGGAACAAAAATGGGAAATCAAATTTTGGATCCATTTTCCCAGAGCCTCAAATTCCCTAAATGAATGGATACAGAACGGATGATGGAGTAAGCAAGGTCATCCCCAAGGAAAGCAGTGACCATGTGAACACCATGTGGATGGACAAGGGAGGCAGGCACTCTGCACATGACCTGGAGTTGGGCCTTGTTCCCTTCCTGAGCTTCGCCTCTAAATCCTCAGTTTCTATTGCTGCAATACATACCCTTTCTTGAGGGTGTACTGCTGTTGTATTTTTTCTTTCTAATTTGACACCTCTCTTGAGAAAGTGGCTATGAACTCTCACCTTGCTCTGACAGGTGAGATTTGCCATTAGTTGTGCATGGTGTGCCTTTCATGGATACTTCCTTATCCTAGTAAATAGTCTTATGTTTAAAGGTCTGACCTGTGATCAATTGTCCCTTTCATGGGGGAGTTTAGGAAGCAAAGTGAAATATGTCCTCATCTATTTTTACCTTAGGAGAAGCACTCCATGGACATCACTGGCTGGAGAACTTAGTGTCCAAAGGGAAGTAGGACTTGGGGCCAGGGCAATGTCATCTGAGATGTGGGCCTTGGGGATCCTTTGCAAGTGGGTACCCACTTGAATTGATATGGGCCACTGGGCTGCAGACCAAGAAGGCACCAGGCAAGTAGTTTGAGTACCAACAGTCAACAAAATAGCATGCATCCATATGAGACAGGGATTTTGTTTAGAGTAGATGTTTAGATTTAAATTAGTCCCCTATAAGATGAGCAGCTGCCTGTCCTAAAAAATAGTCTATGATTAATGAGTCCTAGGAGAGCATGTCCCATTATCTGGCCTTCATCTCTTATAGGGTGGTAGTAAGATTTTAAAAAATATTAAAAAGTAGATTAAGACCTGGGGTATAATAGAGAGCTTTAGGAATTTATTTCTCGTGATAAAATTTGAAAAGGAGTTGTTTATAGAAAACATTATGCCCCTCTGTTAAAGTAGCTATTTAGTTATGAAAGTTTTATTGAATGCTTTCAAGAGTTCAGCATTGTGTATTTTAAAAAGTGAAAAATGTGTCTTGGTTACTATCAACAATTATTATTCTATTATCATGAAAGGAATAAGAAAGTGTGGCAGGCCCTGTATTGTGGTCTTACTACATGTGGAGATGTGTCCTTTTGCTTTATGTCTTGGATATCTGTGAGATAAGAGATTTCAGGAGGAATTTTTTTTTTGCCTTGAAGAGGATAATTTTTAGATAATGGTTATAATAAACATGAAGATGGGACCTTTGATGGGCAGAACATCCAGTGTTAAGACGACTGCCTTAAGTTGGGCGAAATGTGTTATTTCTTGGGCCCTCCCATTTTTAGGGACATTGCGGAATGGAAGGCAGCAACATTCCACTGTGCTCCATCATCTATGGTGGTCATTAGTGCCATTTGGGTAGTGTGAAAACTCCCACAGCTCTTTATCCAGTTAATGCCAGAGGCTTCCCAGGTATGAGGAGGGGTAGCCTCCTCTAACATCTGCATTTGGCAAGGAATTCAGAGTAAGAGGAGACCCACCCCTCTTCTGTAGATGTCATACACCAGAGGGCCCAGGTTTGTCTCCATGCTGTATAAGGAGGCCACAGTAACTGTGCTGAGCTTGTGAAGTGCTGGTGCCATGAGCAAAGACAAAAGGGGCAGGTGGGTATGGAGGGACACAGGCTCAGGGTCTGTGGCAGCCCCTCCTTCTAAGAGAGCCCAGCAATAGCCAGTCACTTGTTTAGTGGTGGAGAGCAAGAAGCTGAGGTGGAAAGCAAGGGGCAGAACTCCTGGGACAACTAAATGGCTGTCATAAGTGGTCCAGAGACTCCAGGAGGCCTGAGAAGAGGTTGCCACAGCACCTACAGTGAAAGAGTTTCTCTTTTTTAATATTTATTTTTTAGCTTTTAGGTGGACACAATATCTTTATTTTATTTTTACATGGTGCTGAGGATCGAACTCAGGGTCTCGTGCATGCCAGGGGAGTGAGCTACTACTTGAGCCATATCCCCAGCCCCAACAGTGAAAGAGTTTCTGAAGACACTACAGGAATGCCAATTGATTTTCATTTGTAAAATTTGTGAACAACGAATACATTGCCACCAGAAGCCAAAAATTATTAAAAGATATTGATATTAAAAGATATTGAATTTATATGTCCATAATGAGTGTGTTGGCTGAGTCTCCTCGGAGGGGGTAATGTCATATCTGTGTTCCTAGAGAAGAAGATATCACTAAAATCTTGTCTTCTGAGATTGTGTATGATGACAAAGCTGTTAAGGTATGCCATAGGTAGCCTGGAAGAGGTATATTGTGCAATAGCTAAGCTATGGAGTCAACATAGGTGTCCTTCAACAGATGAATGGATAAAGAAACTGTGGTGTATACACACACACACACACACACACACACACACAATGGAGTATTACTCAGCTATTAAGAAGAATGACTTTATGACATTTGCCAGTAAATAGAGGGATCTGGAGACTATCATGCTAGGTAAAATAAGCTAATCCCCCAAAGCCGAAGGTCAGATGTTTTCTCTGATATATGGAAGCTAACCCACAATGAAGAGGGAGAGGGGAATAATAGAAGTTCAGTAGATTAGACAAAGGGGAATGAAAAGAATGGATGAGTAATAGGAAAAGGAAAGACAGTGGAATGAATCCAAAACAATTTTCCTAAATACATATATGAATACACTATAGTGAATCCCACCATCACATCCACAAGAATGAGGTCCTAATAAGAATAAGATATAGCCCATGCTCGTATAATTATATCAAAATGAATTCTACTGTCATAAATAATTAAAAAGAACCAATAAAAAATAAAGAAGTAAAAAAAAAAAGAAAGAAAAGATGTATTGTGTCCCTTTAAGGCTGAAGGTAAACTCCAGGTTAGGAGAAACTGAAATAAGCACTGAACAAAACATCTTAGCAAATTGCTAAGGGCAAAATATTTACCAGTTGTTGCTTGAATAAAATCAGTAATTTTAATTCTATGGGGTATTGCCTAGGGGATATTTTACTCAGCTTTTTTTTTTTTTTTGCCGCTGTAACCAAAAGATCTGACAATAACAATTTATAGGAGGAAAAGTTTATTTTAGGGCTCATGGTTTTATAGGTCTCAGTCCATAGATGGTCAACTTCATTCCTCAGGGTCTGAAGTGAGGAAGAATGTCATGGTGGGGAGGAGTATAGTGGAAGAAAGGGCTCAGGACATAGCACCAAGAAGCAGAGAGAGCTCCACTCAACATAACAACATGACTTTATGACATATACCTCAAAGACACGTCCCCAGTGACCCACCTCCGCCAACCACACCCTACTGGCCTACAGTTATCACCCAGTTAATCCCTATCAGAGGATTAATGCACTGATTGGGTTAAGGTTCTCCTAACAACCCGCAAACCTTCTTGCATTTTCCCACAAATGAGCTTTTGGGGGACACCTAATATCTAAGTCACAACATAGGAACTTTGATGAACAGAACCCTAGCATTTAAGTAATAGTAATATATTATAAAATGTCCTTTATTTGAGCTTAGAAAAGGCAATATTGGGCTAGCACATGGAAAAGTGGAGATAATCACCCCTTTATTTATTATGTTTATGCGCATAATGTTTTCATCCTTAAAAGCCCTGTTTTGACTTACACTAGAACACCTAACTATCTTAATTTTATCCAGCCAATTTGTAAGTGCCAAAAACTTACTTCAATTTAAATTTATTAGTTATTGTCAGTGGTTGCTACTCCTGTCCTATTGAGACTGGTAATGGGTGGGTGCCAGGGAGCACTTGGACTTTCTAGGACCCACTCAGTTTAGGGGAGAGAGTTTGGCAGCACTCCACAAAGACGAGGCACAGCAGCACAGTGCAGAGACACACTTCAAGCCTTGGAGCTTGGCACACGTTGTCAGTCACATGGGAGGCCCAGTTAGTAAGCCAAGAACAGGCTGTTAGGCCACTCATGGTTGCAGCTGCTCACTCTGCCAATAGTTATGATTTCTATTGTTATGGATTCTTTCTAATTCGGTCTTGAGATCTGTCTTGAGAGTGGCCACAAACCGAGATAGGCACTCTTTAGGGGCATGCTGGGGAGATCTGGGTTGGTCAGATGAGATGCCATGAGGAGGTGAGACCAAAACACAGGAAATGGAAGAGCTTCACTACTTACTGACCACTGACAGCTTAGGACCATGGATGTGGACAGCTGATGGGATATGTAAATGCACTGAGGATCTCAGCCAGTGGATGGGGATTCAGAGACAGGACCATGGGACCCTGCCTCTGCTGAGGTCTGTGAGTGTTGTCCCTTTGGCTTTTCCAAGGGGGATGTAGACAGACTTCCTTACAGAAAAGATGTAAAGGCAGGAACTTATTTATATGCCTCTGTGTTAATCATTAGGTTTTATCATGTGGATGTGCTGGGTTTGGGGTCAGTGGGATGAGGCATAAAGAGACTGTATTACAAACAACCACGCAGGGAAGGGAAGTTTTAACTAGGCCAAAGTGGACCCCTGGGTTTCAAACAATTTATGTCAGACCTAAAATGGATGCTGAGGCAGAAACTACAGCCATCCTCCCTTATCCACAGCTGCACTCACTACTCCCCCACAGTCATTTAATAATTGAATGGTTTCCTAATAATTTAAAATATTAGTATTTTCCTTCACTCTTTCAAGGGACCACATTCATATAACTTTTATTATAGTATATTATTATGTCAGACCTATTTTATTTTTAGTTATTGTTAATCTCTTACTATGCCTAATTTATAAATTATACTCTCTTCATGGGTATGTATTTGTAGGAAAAACATGGTATACGTAGAGTTCTGTGTTATCTGCAGCTTCGGGCATAGACTTATCCAAAGATAAGGAGGATCTACTATACACTGGACAAATTTATGAGAACAGCTCTGCCTTCCAGAATAATGAGATCATTCTGGTCTCCTAGAAATTTCTTTTGCCTGATAATTTCCACAGCCTCAGGCAAGTGCTAAATGTCAATAATTTTCTTCAATGCTTAGTGTCTGCTGGCTCCAAAGAGAGAAAGGTGGAACTGGTTTCACTTTCCTCCCCTGTAGCCTTGGGGAGGTGTGAGTGGGATCTCTCCCATGAATGGCAGATGATGGTGAGACATTATCAGGAAGATTTCACTCTTGGCACTGGCTGGTTTTTTCCAGATGCATTTGAAATTATAGATAATTTGTCATTATAAAAATTTTACTTATGAAGTCCACTCCGTTATATTAATAATTCAAATCCCTTTTAATAACATGATTTGACCCTATTTTTTATGGGAAAAGATTATTACCCAGGATTTATTATGTTAAGGAAGCACACATTTCCCTCTGCCTTCCACTCTAAATCATTCACTTTCTACTGACCTGCCATCAACACCAGCCAGCCCAGAGAAAGAGAGAGCAGGGAGCAAGACCACAGAGCCCACTGATAGACCCATGGGAAATGATAAATAGTTGATGTTTTAAGCCATTAAGTTTTGAGCTAATTGCTTTAAACCATTTAAGGAAAGGGGTTTATTTGCTTCATTTGTGCTGTCTTTGAAGTAGCTGGCATGTAGTGATGACATGACATTCATTCATTTTTATGTGAAAACCATTATGTTGAGTGCATATTATACATTGCTACCAGTCATACATGAACACATAGATGAATGGGTTTCCACAAGTAAAGATATATCTTCATATACCTTTGCTTTGCAGATTAATTCTGTTAGATAAATAAGTGTGTAGTTTTTGAATGGGCAATCCTTTTTAAATATTTTAAGTATAGATAAGTAACTAGTAAGCAGAAAGTTTGTTAGACATAAGGAGAATTCTTGGGATGTGTTATGTATAAGATAAATGATTAGCCAATACATATGTTAAACATAGATTGAGACAGATGGAAAAAGATCAAGAGATAGCTAATATTTATGACACCCCTGAACACTTGATATATATGAAATGGAGGCATATCTTATATATCACACTACACACAAGCACTTATTATTCATAGGTCTTAATTTAACCACTCATTCTGGTCCCAAGTGTCCTCTGCCCAAAAAACAAATAAAACTCATGGCTATTTTCCAGCACATTCCATTGACTTCACAATCTATATCCTTTGAGTCTTTCTGTTCTGTAACCTCTGGGGTAGTTGCCTGTAATGGACATGGAGGCTGCCATTGCAACAAGGTCATTTCCCACATGACCCGTGAAAGGAAGAAAGAACAATTCCACTTGGTGAGCTCAATAGGTCCCAGAACTTCCATTACCTCAAGGGGTATTTACCAGCCGTTGTTTCCTTCCTCTCCCCTACAGCCCCTCACCCTTTTCCTCTTTATTCCATACAGAGCTACTTCTTCCTCTGGCTGCAGAGAGCTGCAGGTAGGAATGTCTCTGGCTCAGTTACTCAGTTACTAGAGCACCAGCCAGAGCCTGACTTCTTCCAGCAGGGGTCTGAGGAGCCTGATGATGAAGTGAAACTTCCCTTTTACCCACTGATTGGAGGGTTATTTAGCAGCTGGGAGCCGAACAAAAATGGTGAGTCAGACTTTGGATCAATTTTCCTGAAATCTAAAGTTTGCTAAATGAATGATGATGGAATTCAGGAAAGAGTCAGATAAAGAGGGATACTTCTAAAATGTGAAGATACTTCTAAAATGTGAAGTTCCTATGCTTTTCACAAATTTAGCACTGTTGGTTCTAGTGGCATAGCATTGAAAAGACTGAGTACGGTTGTTAGTTCCTACTGCCAGAGTCAGGGAAGAAAGCATGAACCCCCTTTTGGCATAAACTAGCTCAATTTTGAAAGGTCTCAGAGGAAGATTCCCCATCTTCCATCATAACCACTAGTCAAATTATGTCTACAAATAGGAAACTTGTATTAGCACATATATTCAGCATTCAAAAATATTTAGTGAGGACTTATGCTGTCAGACCCAAATCAGTAAATTAGGTAGACTTTTGTAGCCATTTCATATTAAAAAATTACTCCAGGGATAAGAATTATTTATGTCCCCTTTGGATTGTTCTAAGACATCATGAAGGTGACATACTGCAAAGCTGGGTGTCCCCTGGAAACTGAGGGCTGATGACTCAAGGACTGATGACCAACTAGTATAGGTGAATTGTAAAGGGCAGAGGTGGGCTGGCCAGCTTCTCAGATGTTGAAGCAAAGAGAAGTTGCTGTCCTGGCAGTTTACCTGTGCTCACAGATACGGTCAGGGAAATGATCACATGGGTCCTGAAAGGTAACCTGACCATGGCAGGATAAAATGACCTGACAGGGGGTGGGACAGGCATGCAGAGGCTAAGGAAGCAGCCAGAGGAAATATAATGTCCCACAACACGAACTGCAGCTGCGACAATGTAGGTGATGGGTGATGGTCTCTGAGAAACCAACACAAGGTCTTGGGAAAGAGCTTTGAATACTTCCTGAACCCAGAGAAAGCCCTTGAAATTTATAAAGTCTAGAGAAAGAGTGGAGGGGCCAATCCTGCCCCTCTTTTTGCAGCCAGCCTGAGCTGGGAAAGAGCAACCGAACCTTGAATGAACTACAACCACTGCACATTCCAATTACTGAATTCACATCGGTTTTGTTACCTGAATGTCATCAGAGAAGATATGAAATTTACCATAAATTTCTAGGAGATAGGGGAAGATTCAATGTCATAGAATTTAAAGGGGTAGTAGGAAAAAAATGGCAAAGTTACTTTTGATTAGAACCATGGATTTTATTTGTTCATTTTATGGTCATACCAGTGCCAACTGAAATGATCTCTTTTAAATTTCTATAATTGTGTCCCTGCCCCACAGAGGAAATGTATTTAAATATTTTTAATTCATATTATTTGGATATGTCATTATTAGTACAGCTCATCTTGATTTCAATATTGTGAGAGTACAGCTGTTTTCAAGAGAGCATATTTTCATGTAAGTCAGCAAAATGACTTAGTAACACAATAGATCTTAAAGAGATAATCCTCAAGAAATGCAACTTGGATCCAAATTCTGTTTTTTCTATATTCATGACTGATAACGTTTTGTCTGTTTTCTGAGTAGTTCAACTGTATCATCTAATGGGGCTTTAACAACCTTTGCAAGTAGTAATTTTGGGCTATCTTTAGTACCCACATATTTAGTACCCACATATGTGCAGGTGTGTGCATGCATTATTCCCAATGGATAGGATAGTGGAATAGACACACAAAAGAGGTTTCTAGCAAATGCAGTGACTCTTGTAATCATACACCCTAATCAATGGACGGACGTGAGAGACTGCTAACTGGGTTCTCAGTATTCCACAGTCATCTGATGGAAAGTTTGGCAAACAAAATGTGAATGTCAGTTAATTCTGCAACTCAGTTCAGAGAAAGTGTTTTAAGAGTCTAACATTTACTCCTGAAAATGTAATTATCTATTTTCTCTTGATGTTTGCCCAATCTGCAGCAATCCAGCTTCTTCAAACACCCCAGCCTGCCAACAATCTCCTTCAGACTGACTCTGTGTGGGAATCTCATAGGTTTAATGAGCAAGTATTGCCACACATACATAAGAGGACACAAATCACATGTGTACACCTTGGTAGATTGTTATAAAGGAAAAACATCCATATAACTAGATAATAGAAAAAGACAAATCACTGGAATCCCAGAAGACTTCTGCACCCTACACTACTGTACCCTCCCTGTTCCCCAGACGAAGACACTGTCCCCTTTGACTTGCCTGGTATATTATTAAATCCATATGAGTTCCTAAGATCCGTTACTAAAGTGATCAATTTCAGAATTCCCTTTTAATTTTTTAACATAGTCTCCTACTGAATTTCTCCATCCTGTCATGCAACTTCTTGAAGTTATTAACCATAGACACTTTAAATTCTGGGCCTGAGGACTCCCAACATTTAGCTAGCTCTTCTATAGGTCAGATTGTGTTGTCTGGTTTTTCTCTTGGTCTTAAGTCACTTCACCATTTCCCATTAAAGCTTGATAATTTGCTATATTGAATATCAAATATTGGATATGAAAAATCCTGAATAAAATGCAAGGTTCTCAGTGGTGCTTCTTCCAGCAAACCATTTGGATTGAGATGGATCACCTTCATCTAACTATGAACTGAGCAATTTCAAACCTGAGCCATAACCATTGTAAGGGCTTATCCATTTCCAGTTTTTCCTGGTCCCAACTGTCTATCTTCCTTGTTAGATTACAAGTCCATTTTATTTCCCTCCAGTCTCCTCAACATGGTACTTTTCTTTTCCGTTTCTCAGTGTTGTTCATTTGGCAAATACCTTAAGGGATACAGCTGAGTGAATGCTGGGTTCATGTCACAGTTCTTTTCTTCCCTCTGGGATGTTTGCCTAAGCTGTGGGTGCCCTGGTAGCTCCCTGTTGTTTCCAGGTGTTTAGTAATATTCTCTCCAGTGTTTCTAGTTGTTCCTGACAGGAGTGGTGGTCAGCAGAAAGCTGACAAAAGTGTTTTTAAAAATGCTTGTTGACATTTGTAGTCTCAAAATACAAGTTTTCTGATGTTTAAAAACAGTTTCTCTCTAGTAAATCGTACATTTAAAAATTTATTCAGGAATTCCTGCTCATTTCTTATAGTAGAGTTAGTTTCTGAATGACTTGCTCCAAAGTGTCGCCTGCCTCATTGTGAAATTGGAGCATCTAGTCAAGTCTCTCAACAAGCAGGTGGAGCCTAGTGATTCCCTGGGCTATTGCCATCCTTGAGGAGGAGGCTGGTTAATATACCCTCGGGTAAGCCTTCAGATATTTTTTACTAGTTGTGCTAGAACTTTTAAACCACAAATTAGGAATGGCCTTGAATTTACCCAGTTCAAAGCAAAAAGTAGTAAGGAGTACCTCATTTGAAACTAAGAAACTGCCAAGAAAGTGCCTTACTGATATTTTTCCTGAGCTTTTTTTATTTTCCCCTGTGCTTTTTATCTCTGTCAACCAACTTTCTTTTAATTATTTGTTCCCTCCGAAGTGACAGAATTGGGTCATTCCAAATCCTGTGTGGCAGATAAAACTGCTCTTGTGCAAGGCAGAGAAGGAGAAGCCTTTGAGTCCCAGGTGCTTTCAAAAGAACAAAATTAACATTCAAGGCTGCACTTGTCTGGATAGTGTGCCTCTTTCAGGAAATGGAAAAACTGGGTGTTTATTTATAACTCTCTTTGAAAAGAGCAGTGTTCATTTTTTATTAACAACAACAACCAAAAAAATAGTTCTCTTTCCAACTTGTATTTTTCTTTTGGACCATTAAATTAACATTGATTGCAAATTAAGGGACATGAATAAACTCAAATGTCGGATAATATGATAAAGTTACTTGAGATAGCTGTTAAGGATAATCTGTTTTATTTAATTTAGCATACTTTGAGTCCTTAGAATGTTCAAGAAGGCTTAAAAGATTTTGAGGGATGCAAAAATAAATAAAACAATTCATCTCAAAGAACTTACAATAAAATAACAGGCCAAATGTAAGTGAAATAAGAAAAATAGAAACAAAGGGTAACAATACAGAGTGGAAACCATTCATTTTTGTTTGGCAAAGGAAAAGATATAAGAGTGAAATATGAATTGGATCATGAAGGTTAAGTAAGTTTCACCAAACTCATCTTTTAAAAAATCTCTTTTCCAGGAAGTAGTTCCTAATGTTTCCTTGAGCTGCCCCTGATCCTCCCTCCCCAAACACCAATTCCTTAGAAGCCTTCTTTCTTTTGGACATATCTTCTACCTGTAGCTTACTTTTTGGTAGATAGGTCTTTCTGAACCAAACTATAAAACCTTTGAAGAGCTCTACAGCCTGATATGGGGCTAATACTGTTCCAGCCAACAGTAAACATTCATAAGCGTTTGTCTAAATTGTTAGCTAATTAACTAATTAATTTATGGAGAAATTAAAAAGAAAAGAGAGCAAAGATTCTAGTTTCATAGTTATTACAGGGCTGGATCCCCAGGAAGTAGATTCTGATTGCACATTGAAATCACCCAATGAGTTTTTTTTCCCCAAAAAAACGCTATATAATGAAAATTTTGAAACATTTACAAAAGTAGATTGAAAACACAATAAAGCTCAGGTACACATCACCCAATTTCAACAACTATGGCTAATCTCATTTTATCAATACCTCCATGTTATACTATTCTCTCCTCCATATTATGTAGAAATTTGCAATAAATTAGAGATATTGTTTTTTAAATGCTGTTGCCTAGAAATTCTAATTTAAATGGATTATAGAGTGGGTTGAGGTTACTCACATGATTCTAATGTGTACCCAAGATTGGGAAGCTCTGGCATGCAACAGCATGAACACATTTAGTTGAAGCATGTGTTAAGCAATTTCCGGGTGAACTCAAGGATTAGTGATTTTTCCTATCTTGCCAGAACTTATTTAATACCTGAGATAATAATCAAAACAGCAGTAAAAAGAGTCATATTTGGTGAGGAAGTAAGATCAGTTTTAACCTGCTGTGCAGAATTTAAATTTTAACTCTGAAGTTTACTCTGAATTTTATCATAGTATCATCATTTTGAACTAACCTTTGGCTTCTATTATTAATTTCACAGAGAGGAAAATTGGATAGTGAGTAATTAAATGACTGAACTAAATATATATATTAACATTTAAATTCAGACAATGAAACTGAGTTTCATTTTCCAGGAATTTTATTTTCCAGGAAATCTCTGTGATTTTTCATGAGTTTTATAATTGTTTCTAATAAAGGAATTATTTTGCCTAAAATAAGAAGCTAGGTTAAGCATGTTTAAATGCATAAGTGCCATTGGCCAAAATATTTCAGTAAAGGCTCAAGATGGAACCATTAACTGAAAGGAGAATAGTAATTACTATATAAAGAGAGTCCTCTAGTCTGAAAAAAAAACACATTGATTCAGTATTTGTTGAAAAATGCAATGACTACAAATTGGTGAAATAAGAGTCAATTAGAGATGGACTTAAAATTGCAATGCTTTAAAAATTTTTAACCATAATAGATTTCAAATTTACAATTGGTATAGAAAGAATAAATTTTCATACCAACAAACATTAAATCAAGATTTTTTTTTTTGAGAGCATACTGTTAATTCCAAAATAGCCCCCTAAGACTGAGAACACTTCCTTCACATTTCTGTATGTAACCTCGCTTCAAAAAACACTGGAAAAAAAAACTGCAAAAGTACATTCCCTAAATGTGGTTTTGTTTTTAGAATATAAATCAGCATAATTTTTGTGGAACATATATCATATGCAAATTTCAATTGTTTTCTGATTTATTTTCAGTATTTCAAAAGTCTTATGAGTTTTGCATGACTGATGAAGTGTTTGAGCAATATTATGGCTTTGGCATCTTGTCAGGATTCAATGATAAAAGAACTTAATTTTCATATTGTTATTTCATTCATGCTTTCAGACAGCAAAGAAAAAAAAAGCAGAACACGATGAACAAAACAAAAAGATAGATTGCTTACACCCTGCAGCTGTGTCTTGAGCCCTGTACAAAGTTTTCTTCCTTTAGTTTGAATCAGCAGGGTGTTCTCAGAAATAAAAATTGTCCTTTAGAACAGCATATGTTTTCAGTGTAAACATCACTTCATAATCTATTCTCCAAGTGTTTTGAAACCTTTAGATGAAAATTGTGTGAGGACAGATATTTCACTAGAGGATGAAGCATTTTGGTGCATATTCTTCAGTTTCGAAATGTTCCCAACACTCTTACCTGCTTCTCATGAGGGTGGATTTAGATCCAAGAAACCAGTTTGGACGGGGCTGCCAAGGGGGAGTGAAGTGGCAGGTGCTCAACTTTTATCGCCTTTTTCAAATCCTGAAGCAGATGAAAATATCAGTTAAATATCATACTCCTTCACCATTGAATGGTAATTAGGGTAAAGAATGGCTTGAAATAAGAATTAGCAAATCTTATGTCACCATCAACTATGGAGTAGAATTCTGTTTAAAAGGGCTTAGTATGAAGCATTTCTTCTTTGTATTAAAAGAAATGAGGTGTGAAGGTGAACTCACTAGAAGTGAGTTCATAAGCATAAGGAAACATAAGCTATAGTGCCCCTCACTTCCACTAGCCCTTTTCAAGGTCCTGGGGAGGCCCTAGCAATGCATTCAATTGTTCGTGTGTTTTTGTAACATTTGCAAAGCATATGTATTTTAACTGAAGTTACTTAAGGCCACTCTCTTCCCACTTTAAACTTCCTCCATCACACCCATAATGGTCACCAGAATTTTGACAACCCAAGTAATGGAGAGTTGAGATGGACTTACATTTGGATAAGTGGGACATATTTATGTGATTCACAATCACTTCCAGTGACATTATTACTAGCTGTCCTGGGGTAAAATGGCCTCTACAAATAAACCATAGGCCCATTGTGCTGAATAATTGAAAATGAGACTCTAAGATTCAGGGCCAGAGATTGTAATCCCGTTATAAGTGTGCCCTAGGACTCTTAGCCCCAGGAAGATGTAGAAAGTGTAGAAAAGCAAAGTTAGAAATGTTTCAGAGCCAATAGCTAATCTGTAGAAACTTTTCTAAACTATCAGTAATAAAAAATATTTTTATATTTTCCATTACAAAACCATTGTCTTAGGAAGAGGTAATGAAAGAAAATGCAGTCAAGAAAATACAGCTAAATACAGTGTATCAGACAGTTCATGAAGATCCATATATTTTTCTTGGCTTTTTATATCTGTGCTGTTTATCAGCTTTTTAAAAATTGTATTTTGTGATAGTGTCTTTTATAAAAGAAAATTATTATAAAAAATTCTGAAAGAATATATTTTTTAAAAAATCACTTTGCACTTAAATTTTTGATTTTCTAATTTGGCATTTGTTTTCTAAAAGATAGTTCCCCAAATTATATATGAGTCAAGCTCTACAGACCTAGATATATAAATTCACCCCTTCACAGGCAGTCCCCAAATAATGTGCCCATGTTCCAAGACAGCTTTTCAGGAAATTTATGGGACACTGGTACAAACATCTCCCCCAGGATTGTGACACGTTCGTTGGTTCATTGATTTTGACAGGCAAGGGATCTGAACTTCCTTTGTATCCCATATCTACTGATGGATCTTGGGACCCTCAATAGGGTCTCCCAAGAACAGGTCGCTTGTTTATGTTCTGGCTCTATCCCACGCAAGGCTAGTCCCTGCCCTTACCTCTTCACCTCACAGTTGAGATCAGAACACATTTTCTACATGAACTTACTAAAGGTTCCAGGATCTTGGAATGTGTGGACAAGAGAGGGAAGTACAAAGAAGACCAAATGAGCTGCTCTTGCAGTTCAGACACTCAAGTCCAGCCCATCCCTAAGGTTCCTGACTGGCCTCTCCCTCACATATCCTATCGCCGAACTCTAGGCAATGGCTGTTCATTTCATTCACAGACATGCATCACTTTATTCAATTGTACTTCCACAGGAATGAAAATATTTATTAAGTTGTACACTATATGCCATGAATTATGTTTTATATGCTTTTATGTATTAGAGTCTCCCAGTTACATTGTGAGGTTGGTATTTTGTTTCTCCATTTTACAAATAACATTGGAAATTTGCCCAAAATCTACCTAAAAATATCTTGCAGGGCTAGGATCTAAACCTATAAAATTTTGTCTTAGAGATTCTATATTCTTAACCATTGAAGGCTGTGCCCATTCAAAACTGAGACCAAAGGAGTAAAAAGCCCCATCCTTTGGGGCTGAGACATTTGTTAAAATAATGATCGTCCATCACCTCCAGCCACATTGTGGTGCTTATAGTGTCATTCCCACCCTAAAATCTGCAATGCTGTTTGTTCTGCTGGTCAGGCTCTCTTCTTATAATGGGCCATTTTTCACTATTTATACTTCTGTTCAAATTTAACTTCCCAGTCAGGGCATCCAGATCATCCAGTAATTTAAATTCCTAGTTAAATTATTCATAGAAGTACTTAACACCATGTGGCATTTTTCTTGTTTCTTTTTAAATTTACTGTTTTCTCCAAATAGCTCTGTGTGTGTGTGTGTGTGTGTGTGTGTGTGTGTGTGTGTGTAAAGAAGCTAGGAAGATGGTAAGAAGGACTATCAATAGAAAAAAAAATGCAAAAAAGAGAATGGAGAGAGAAAAGTGGGAGAAAGAAAGAGAGAGGGTGGTCAAGAAGGCCTGAAAGACAAGAGGAAGGACATCATGGATAATCTGAACAGCACATTCTTTTTAATGCTTTGAGTTCAACTGTATCAGTTTCTTGAAGCTGCTGTAATGAATAATCATAAACTTGGTGGCTTAAAACAAATTTATTTTCTCACTGTTCTGGAGGCTGGAAGTCTGAAATAAAGGTGTCAGCCAAGCCTTACTTCCTGTACAGACTCTAAAGAAAATTACAATTCTTGCCTCTTCCACTTTCTCATAGCTCCAAGTGTTCCCTGGTTTATGGCAACATCTCTCTTCACATGACCTTCTCCTTTGTGGGTATCTCTCCTTGCTTCTCTTACAAACAATTATAATGGCATTTTGGGCCCATTCAATATCCAGGACAATGTTTTTATTTTAAAAACTTTAATTAGATTACATCTGAAATTTTAACTACATAGGCAAAAATATCTTCTCCAAATAAGATAGCATTTTTGAGTTCCAGGGATTAGTATTTGATGTCTTTGGATGGCCATTTTACAACCTACTATACTGTCATTTTTTCCCTAGAACTTTTTAAAAATCAACATCCATCAGTTGAGGTGTCGATAAGACTTGAAATGACTAATGGAAATGAATCTAAAATGTCTGAGAAATGGACACGTTGATACCAGCAAGGAACACTGTGTATCTGTGAGATAGAGGTATATCCAGTTTGCAAGGTAACTAACCCCTTTAAGGGACCCAGATTTGTCTGTCCTCTGCCACCTGGCAGCCCTAGAAACACTGTGTCAATATGAAGTTTACGGTCTTCTCCAGAAGTAAGTGTCTGTAATTATTAGACACCACATTGTTATAACTCCTGCCAAGAGAAAGAGAATTCTAGGTCATGCATTTCTCTGTTTAGTAATAATTATAGGATTTCATTATCAGCATCATGTATAAAATAAACCTATGTACACACCTGTTCTTTATGTGTGTGTTTGCAAAAGGGCATTTATTTATAGTGTTCACCAAATGAAGGATAAAATTTATAAAACTTCTCAGTGGCCAAAATGGTATCTAATGGATTGAGAAATTGTATTGACAGAAGGATAATATAATATTGCCCTTAATCTATCTTAGAAAAACGTTAGGAACCACCTGTGCTCATACAAAATTATTACAGTTTAAAGTCAGATAAGCACTTCAAAAGCATCCCATTAGTGCCTTACTGCAGCCACTATTGATTAGTTACCATGTGCAGTTCATAGAGAGAATGTTGAAAGCTTAGCCTATTTCCTTTGGCACAGGATTTTACCAAATAACTCCAACAAAAAGAGAAGATGCTAAGGTTAATTTTGATGTTAGCCTGAATGCATAATTTAGATGTAAATAATTTAGATTCATACATGCTCTTTATCTTTCAAATTAGATGAACTTTGAAAGCAATAAATAAACACTCTTTTCATAGGGAGAGAAGTGTGTACAAGGGTAATAAAGAAAGAAGGAAAGAAAGGAGGAGGCACATCAATCAAATATCTAACAAAGAATGTCTCATTCCATCTCCTTATGATTCTAAGTTGCATCACGGGTGCTAACAACTTCTGGATGTTTACCCTTGGCATGGACTGTGCCTTTGAACTTACCCTGGACACATGTCTAACTATGTGTCAACAGTGTCACACACTATCACAAACTCATTAAGCCCAAAAGTGGAATGATCAACCTTCCTCACAAACCTTCCTGTACCCTTTCTTAGTGCCACTATCATTCATAAAGCCATCCCACTAGAATTTTGGAACTCGGCTCATCTTTGGTTCTTCCATCTAATCACTCACAAGCTCTTCCAGTTTTACAAGTTTGTCCCCCCATCCCCACGGCCATCCCCTTAGTTCAGACTCTCACCATCTCTCTAATGGGCCACTCTGCCTTTTATGTTCTCTGCTTGAAGTCCATATTCCATCCAGGCACCAAGCTAATAACAACAACAACAACAACAACTAAATACAACTTCTTAACACAGAACAAAACAACAACAACAAAAAGTCACTCTTAACATAGAACAAAGTTCCTTTCTCTCCCACCTCTACATACAGAAGGTAGAGATTGCATGATCGTACAGCCTGAGATGACTAATGCCCCTGTGACGTCATCACCTGGTTCCCTCTCCCTGAGACATTTCTTACCTGCCTTGCAACCTGATTTATTAACCCTCCTTTATATTTAAGCACAGAATCACTTTTGGGAAGAATTCCCTGAACTTCCAAACTGCTTTGGGTATCCCCCTTTCATTTCTATATACCCAGGTAGGGGCCTCTATTCCTGCTTCACCTTGTTACATTATAATTACCAGTTTACCTGCTGGATTCCTCAGTAGATGGAGAGCTCCATAAAAAGAGTAGCTGCATCCATTCCATTTGTGCTTTCCATTATGTGGCGCATTGTTGGAAAATGAACAGATGAGAAAACAGAACCATGAGAATCTCTTATTCTTTACCAGGCCAATGAGGAAGTTCTTCTAAGGGAAGAAAGACTTTTGTTACCCTTCAGATAACACCACAAACCTAATTTCCAGCCTTTCCTACTAAACAGATAATGCAAAATCCAATTACCTTCTATCTTATCTCAATGGCAGAGGGTGGAAATGATAAGTTTCTACCTTGTGATGGACAGCTTCAGCAGGCATGAAAACAGAACCCCTCTCAGCTTCTGAATTGTTCTGTGCTGTTCTTGTGAAATGCTGTTCTCATTCAGTAGAGAGGCTTCATTTCCAGAACCATCAGTGACAAAGGTCATCCCTAACCTAGTAGTCAGATTCGAGGCATAATTCACAGGAGAATGGCCTACCTCATGT
The DNA here is from genome assembly GCF_964194105.1 of Spermophilus citellus. NCBI lineage: Eukaryota > Metazoa > Chordata > Mammalia > Rodentia > Sciuridae > Spermophilus > Spermophilus citellus. The sequence continues at coordinate 138,560,605 of NC_138186.1, read as the reverse complement.
CTACAAGTTGGGAGGAGTCAGAGATTAAGTTAACACAGTTTTAATATTCAGGAGTCGAAAATAAATATCAGATAAAGCATTTATGTTTTAAATATTCTTAATAAATATGCTAAAATATTCTATATTATAATATCTTGAAAAAGAAAAATAGTTCTAGGAAGATTGATTGGCCTTGTCCTATTATATACCTCATTTTTAAAAAATGTGTTCTTTTTAGTTATGCAGACAATAGAACATATTTTGACATATCATGCATATATGGAGTATAACTTCCCATTCTTGTGGTTGAACAACATGATATGGAGTTACACTGGTACTGTATTCATATATGAACATAGAAAAATTATGTCCATTTCATTCTACTGTCTTTTCCATTCCCATCCCCCATCCCTTCCCCCTATTCCCCACTATCCAATTTGGTGATCTTCCACTCTTCCCCCCACGCCCTCACTCTCCCACACACCCCCATCTATTGAGAGTCAGTATCCACATATCAGAGAGAACATTCAGCTTTTGGTTATCTGAGATTGGCTTATTTCACTAAGTATGATAGCCTCCAGTTCCATCCATTTACCGGCAAATGCTATAATTTCGTTCTTCTTTATGGCTGAGTAATATTTCATTGTGTATCTGTACCACATTTTCTTCACCCATTCATCTACTGAAGGGCATTTAGGTTGGTTCCATAGCTTAGCTATTGTGAACTGAGCTGCTCTGAACATCAATATGGCTGTGTCACTGATTTTAAGTCTTTTAGGTCTATGCCAAGGAGTGAGAAAGCCGGGTCAAATGGTGGTTCCATTCCAAGTTTTCTGAGGAATCTCCATACTGCTTTCCATAGTAGTTTCACCAATTTGCAGTCCCACCAGCAATGTGTAAGTGTGGCCTTTCCCCCACATCCTTGCCCACATTTATTGCTATTTGTATTCTTGATAATTGCCAATCTGACTGGAGTGAGATGGAATCTCCATGTAGTTTTAATTTGCATTCCTCTAATTTCTTGTAATGTTGAGCATTTTTTCATAGATTTGTTGACCATTCATATTTCTTTTTCTGTGAAGGGTCTGTTTACTTCCTTTACCAATTTACTGATTTGGTTATTTGTTGTTGTTTTTTGTTTTGTTTTGTTTTGATGTTAAGTTTTTTTGAGTTCTTTATATATCCTGGAGATTAATGCTCAATCTGAAGTGCATGTGGCAAACATATTTGCCCAATCCTTAGGCTCTCCGTTTATGTCTCTCTGTTTATTTTTAGTTTGATGCCATTCCATTTATTGATTCTTGATTTTACTTCTTGTGCTTCTGGAGTCTTGTTGAGGAATTCAGTTCCTAAGCAGACATGATAGAGATTTGGACCTATTTTTTCTACTGGTAGGTGCAGGGTATCTGGTCTAATTCCTAGGTCCTTGATCCACTTTGAGTTGAGTTTTGTGCATGGTGAGAGGTAGCGTCTAATTTCATTTTATTATATATGGATTTCCAGTTTTCCCAGCACCATTTGTTGAAGAGGCTATCTTCTCTAATGTATGTTTATGGAACCTTTGTCTTGTAGGAGATAACTGTGCTTATGTGGTCTTGCTTCTGTGTCTTCTATTCTGTTCCACTGGTCTTTGTGTCTGTTTTTATGCCAATACCATGCCATTTTTGTTACTAGGGCTCCGTAGTATAATTTAAGGTCTGGTATTGTGATATCTCCTGCTTCACTTTTTTTTTGCTGAGGATTGCTTTGACTACTCTGGGCTTCTTATTTTTTCAAATGAATTTCATGATTGCTTTTTCTATTTCTATGAAAACATTATTGGAAATTTAATATGAATTGCATTAAATATGTATAGTGCTTTTGGTAGTATGACCATTTTGCCAATATCAATTCTTCCTATCCAAGAACAGATCTTTCTATCTTCTAAGGTCTTCTTCAACTTCTTTGTTTAGTATTCTGTAGTTTTCATTGTAGAGGTCTTTCACCTCTTTTGTTAGATTGATTCCCAAATATTTTATTTCTTTGAGACTATTGTGAATGGGATAGTTTTCCTAATTTCTCTTTCAGTGGATTTTTCACTAATGTATAGGAATACAATTGATTTATGGGTGTTAATTTTATATCCCGATACTTTACTGAATTCATTTATGAATTCTAGAAGTTTTCTGGTGAAAGTTTTTGGGTCTTCTAAATATAGGATCATGTGATCAGCAAATAGGGGTAGTTTGAGTTCTCCTTTTACTATTTGTATCTTTTTGATTTCTTTCTTCTAATTGCTCTGGCTAAAGTTTCCGTAAGATATTGAGTAGAAGTGGTGAAAGAGGTATTCTGTGTCTTGTTTCAGTCTTTTGAGAGAATGCTTTCTCTACTTAGCATGATGTCGGCCTTGGGTTTAGCATATATAGTTTACAGAGTTGTACAATGTTGTATCTAATTTCTGATGCTCATAGAAATGGACTTTATTATTCTACATAAGGTGTCCCAAACAATGAACTCTGAACTGTTTTTGGGGGGCCAGCATGGTATGCTGATGTGTTTAAACTTTTTTAAGTTGTGAAATGTAACATAAAAATCATTGAAGTGCATATCACTTGAGCATATAGTTTAATAAACAATTATAAGTTAAACGCCTCCAAAACCATCTCCCAGGTCAAGAAATTGGACGTTAGCATCTGTTATGGACTTAACTCTGTTCTCCCAAAATTCTTATGTTAAAGGCCTGACCCCTAGGACTTCAGAATGTGACTGTAGCTGGACATAGGACCTTTAAAGAGGTAGACTTAAATGAAGCCATTAGGGAGGATCCTAAAACCATAGGCCTGGTTTTCTTAATGAGAGAAGGAAATTGGACACGCAGAGGAACACCAGACCTGTGTGCAGAGGAAAGACCACGTGAGGACACAGAGCATGTGAGAAAGCAACCAAATGAAGCCCAGGAGAGAGACCTCAGAGAAACCAAACCCATCGACACCTTGATCTTGGACTTCTAGACTACAGAACACTGAGAAAATTAATTTATGTTGGTTAAGCCACCCAAAATGTGATATTTGGTTATGGCAGCCCAAAAGGGCCCTTGTGCCCCTTCCTAACGAAAAAGCTTTCCCCTTCCTACCTCTGACAGAGTCACTCATTTGACTTATACTGATGAACATGATGTTTCATGTCACTGCAGTTTTTCATATACTTGAGAAAAAAAATTATTCAAAATATAAATTATAATGTGTACAATTGAAGTTTTAGAGTGATGAGAGAGATTTCTGTTTACATAAAACAAATGTCATAAGACAAGAAAAGCAGCCTGAAGCAACTGCAGAAGGGAGCCAAAGGGGAAAAGTCGCTTCTCACTTTTCTCACCTATTATCTATCCTAAGTTCCCCATTGACCAAACCTAACCAGAAGCCAGAAAGCAAGAACAAGAACTAGCTAGAGTTAACAAGCATTAAAAAGTAATTTTGAAATACATAGCAATGCCAATATTTTGATGGAGTTGAAAACAAAATAGATATTTTGTTACTGCTTTAAAAAATAATCAAATTGTTTTAAATGAAGAATGTTTTCTTTAAATTAAATTTTAAACTGATAGATCAAATCATAAAGGTTGTACATGTTGGGGTACCATGTGATATGCAGTTTTTTTTAGTTGACAAGTAAAAAATGCCTTTCATATCACAGCAGTTTTACCATCTGTGCTTGCATCCAAAAAATTATGGCTTAGTTTTTGCTAGTTTTGCAGGTTTTTTTCATTAATTCGAATTTGAATGGCTTTAGGCAAAGCATTTACTCTAATTCACCATAGTCAGTATATCTATTGCCTTCACCTGGCCAGTGCTTAGGTGGGCAGTGTGTTTGCAGCTCCTTGGCCTCTTGCCCAGCATCCTGAAATCTACCTCCTTTAGTGGCCAATTATCAACTCAAGAATGACAGAGCCAATGATTCTAACACTCACACTCCTTCAATTATTCCCACTGGTTACAGGTGCAAAATGTCAAATTTTTGTTTTTGAATTACAGTGAAAACTATTTGGAGAATTTTGTGACACTTATCGAAATGGTGTCATTCAGAACTGTCAAATCACAAGAGAGAACATTGCAAGTTTTTTCAGGGTGAGTTTTATTTGAAGAAGTAGTAACACCCAAACGCCTTTCTTGCCTGTGTCTTGTAAGGTCCAAGTGGAAAGCAGATGGACAGTCAAGTTGAATTCAGAAATACTTTATTGACATCAGAACTCCTTGCAAAAGTAGGAGAATGGTGCTAGTTGCAAAGAGAGATACCAGCATGATGATGGAGAGTGTTCTGGAAGAGGGTCCTGGGGAGCACCCTTTTGGGGAGAGTTTCAGGCAGCCTGAAGCATCTGCAGAAGGGAGCCAAAGGGGAAAAGTCGCTTCTCACTTTTCTCACCTATTATCTATCCTAAGTTCCCCATTGACCAAACCTAACCAGAAGCCAGAAAGCAAGAAGACCTGTGGAAGGATACAGGCAGTATCTCTCAGAGGAGGAGGAAATGGGAGAGTCTGGCCCTGTACCTTGGGAATAAAAGCATAAGGGAATGTGGATGGTGGTTTTTCCTGGAAAGTCCATGTTTGAAATGTGATAATTCTTCAAAGAGGACAGCATAGCAAATATGAAGCTTTGCCAGTAACCCATCTGGAAGTTCTCAAAACCAGGATGATCAGATAACGATAACCAAGAAAATGAAGAGCAGGATTCATGTAAGGCATGCTTCTGAGACATCTTGCTGCCAGTTAAACGGCATGACATTTGAGTTTACTAATTTTAACACTTGAGACATGCCACTGCCAAATGATAAGAACAATTAGGAGTAAAATACAGAACTACCATTTGAAAGGATGAGCATGATTTTTAGGAAAGTGGGTGTGGCCTGTGCTCACATTTAGAAGCAAAATTAGCTAACTTTAAGCCTAAATCTCTTCTGAAAACTTTGCCTTGCATGGAAATAGGAAAATTTTTTCAGATGTTTTTTTTGGTCCAAGATAATGGCAGAAGAGTATTTTATCACACATAGCCCCCAAATGTCAGTTGTTTCTAGGTGATTTCCATTATAATAGAACTCACTATAACCCTATTTATAAATTTGGAATCAGGCATAAAGAAGAGCCATGCTGAAATCCAGCCAAAAGATCTTAGCTATGGAAATACTAGAGTTATTATACAAAGAGTAGTGCACAAGGATAGATACCAAGGACAGTGATTAATCTTTCCCCAGAGATTTTTGTCATTTGCATTTCAATGGAAGAAATAGGGGAAAAAATGTTGCATCAAAAAATGAAACATACCATTCAGAATTGTTGTTACATAGTAAATCAAGTCCTTAGGCAACCTCAGATTAGAACTAGGTCCCAAAGTCTCCATCATCTTGAAATCAGAATTCTTACACGTTGCTGGGGGAACATCAAAGGCTACCGTCACTGTGGAAAACAGTTTTGACAGTTCCTGAAAAAGATAAACATAGAATTAATATACGATCCACAATTACATTCCCAGGCATATATTCAAAAGAATTGAAAATAGGACTCAGATACTTATATGCCAATGTTCATAAATCACTATTCACAATAACCAAAAGGTGGAAATAACCCAAGTCCATCAACAGAGGAATGAACAATTAAAATGTAGTATGTACATAAAAATGAAATATAATCCAGCTACCAAAAAAAAAAAAAAAAAGGTAATTCTTGATACATACTACAACATGAGTGTATTAACTTTCTGTTGCTATACCAAAATACCTGAGAGATAACTAAATTGTAAAGAGAAAACATTTAGTTTTGGCGATTCTGCTCCAACACTGGGCAGACCAATTGCTGCAGGCCTTGGATGGGCATGGTAATGGCAATGATGGGGAGCTATGTGCATTATGGCAACCTGCTTACCTAAAAGCCAGAAACCAAAAGAGAATAAGAAAGTGTCCAGGCTTCCACATTTCCCTTCCAGGGCATGCCTCTGGTCACTGACCTGAAGACCTACTATAAGACCCCACTCCTAAAGATCCACAGCATCTTCCAATAGCGCCAATAGCTTCCGATAGCTGGGGACCAAGCCTTTAACACAGGGACCCTTAGGAGCCGTTCAACATCCAAACTATGGTCATGAAAACATGCTAAGTGAAATAAGCCAAGACATAAAAAGACAAATATTGTGTGATTCCTCTGATATGAAATATCTAGAAGGAGCAAATTCATAGAGAGAGCAAGTAAGTCAAAAAGTATAGGGGCAAAGGATGGAAGGGGAAATAAGGAGTTATTTGTTAATGGGTACAGTGTTTAGGGTGATAAAAAAAAGTTTTGGAAAAAGGCACTGCTGATGGTTGAAAATCTTTGTGAATGTAATTAATGCCTCTGCATTATACATTTAATGATATTAAACTGAAAAAATCATGTTTTACATGTATGACCACAATGTTTAATAAAATTTCTCAGTCCTTTCCTCCTTTCCTTAAAATGACATTTCATTTTAACTGAGGATATTAAATGAGCCGCAGAAACACAGCATAATGCTATAAAATGAACTTGAATTAAACCAAACGAATAAGTAAGAGGGACACTAAAACAAAAATGTTAATTTCTGGCTTCAGTTTGAAGCCACAAGGGTAACCTGAGGCTTTAGTTATCAACCAGGTGATTTTATTAATTAAATCATTGAAGAAGGGTTGAAGAATAAATGATATAACAGGACTCTTAAAGGCTTCCAGCCTTTTCTTGCTAAAACCCTAAAATAAACTTTTTTTTCCAAAGACATACACAGAACCATAATGTCCAAGGTTCTGGCTCATTAGAGCTCAAATGGGAAAGACGACAGAGGCCAAGCAGCTTGCCAAAGGTGACGGAAAGTGATACTACCATTTGGTTTGAAAACCCCCCACTTCCTTCTTCCTCTTCTGGCCAGATTTTGTCCTTTCAGAACTCATCCTTTCAGATGGCCATGTTTCAGTTTACTTACCAAGAAGCATAGCTTGCATTTTAATAAACAGAAGTGCCATAAGATTTTTAAATAGTAACTATGGGTTTACTTCTAGTTTTCACAATAGTACATTTTTACACTAGATACTTTAGAAAGGAAAAACAAGCTCAAGAAAGAAAAAGCAAGTCACCTATAATGTTACCACCCCGATATAATTACATGAAGTATTATGATGTATGTGTGCACTCATTAATTTTAATCAAAATGATAATGTCTAACTTTTTTTTCCAGGATTATTTATTTTTATGCCATTCAACTTTGAGAGTAGAACAGTAGTTTTATAATTTAATCCTTGAGCTATAAAATGGGCATGTAAAATAAGTTAGAAAATACAGCTGAACTGTGACAATTTAGGTTTTCATTGAAAAATATTTGGAAAAATGAAAGATACATAGAAGGACAATTCCATCACAGGAAGAGAGTCATCACAACCATTTCTATCAGCCAAAGGCCACTGGGACAAAACGGCAGTCTGAAAAATTCCACTTACTGATTTTTTGCAATGAGGGAGACCACACACCACAGGAACCAGGGGTTGTCCTACCAAAGAAGGGAAGAAATGGACTGTTTCCCGGATTTGAGAGAAGCAGGGCTTTGATAGGCGCTAGCAAAACAGGGATGTGGGTAAAAGAATTGACATGAGGTCTGAGCTGCCAAGTAGATGGGGCAGAGTGGGGGGCTTTTTTCCTTGAAAACCACAAAGTTAAGATAGAAAAAACACTGTGACCAGAAACCCCTTATCTGTGGTGCCACACAACGGTTGGGAATCAAGGTCACATCTCTGTGACAAAGTGACCAAAATCCTCCCAGAAAGAAAAGTTGTTCTTATTTCTATGACTTCAAAGAGCAAATTTCCTGACAGTTTATGATTTCAGAAAACAAGATTTTTTAGGAAGACAGTAATGGTCTTCGGAAGAAAAGTATCATCTGACACTTTATAGCTGCAGCATGACCTTGGGAGAAATGCTCTTTTCTGCCTATTAGCAGCTGGCTTGTTCGTGATCTGGCCTGTTACCACAGCCTGGTAAATGGCAAGGCAAATCTTTTTCTCTTCTCAGTCCCAGTTCATTTTTATTTTTTTTCATTTTTATGTCTAAATTTTTGCTTCTTTTGATCTAAATTATTGCAACATTTTATATATATATATCTGTGGATCAATTGCTTAATATTATTTATTATAATTTTTATGTAATTACCTGCCCTTTCATACATATCATCTAAGTGGTTAAATAAAAGAGCATCTTTAAGTATAAGAAATTGCTTAACAAATCCAAATTGGTTATTATCAATTCTTAATTATCATAAATCCCTAATCTTTTCTACAGTAAGTTCTATTTTGATAAACAGCTTCATGGATGTGGCTTTATGAAAACTAATTACCAGGCTTAAGTTTATGAGTATTTTTGAGTCTCTAATACATTTATTTGCCAAATTGCTATCCCAAAGGTCTTCTCTGGTTCAAATAATCTATGAAAATGGTTGTTTTGTGGCACCCACCCAAGCCCAGGGAATAATTTTCCTTTAACTTTTTAAAATTGTTAATTCTAAGGCCTTTAAAGTAATATCTCCTTGGTGTTTCATTTGCATTTTAATAAACAGAATTGCCAAAAGATTTTAAAGATTTTTTTTTGCATTTTAAAATTATTAGTGAAGTTTTCCCCATATCATTTTACTAATTCTTGTTCATTTTTATGACTTACCAAAATTTGTTCCTCAATTATGTATTAGGAAGCTTCAGATGTTTCTCATCAAAACATTGTGGCTCTTTATATTATAAAAATATTATGTATTAAAATACTGATTCTCTATCATGTTAGCAGCATGTAGTCTAGAATGAGTCTTTGTGAGATTGTTATCTTAATGTTTTGAATTCCTTAATGAACTTCATAACCTGAAGTTGGCAAACAGAAATCTAAATCATTGCATTTCCTACTGATGGAAATAGGTTTGTCATGATTTGTTGTGATGTCTGATACTAATAATGTGTAATTAATTGTAAAATGTCAGCTTTAGAAAATGATTTTTTAATTAAATTCTAGAAAATTTAAAGTCATCTTATAATATCGTTATATATCTCCCAGAATTCACTCTTTAAAGCAATGAGCACAGTTACAGCTAGCATGCTGGGGATTCAGTATGTCTGAACTGTCTCACAGTTACCACACTGTAGCATTTTTCCATGTAAGATTCATGTTTTCTATGTATCTTAAGCAAATAATGGAAAAATTGCTGAGTTTAATTGTGATGTACACCAAGATTGGATCATGAGGGACTTGAGGAAGGGATGTTTAATGCAAAAACCATTTGTGCAGTTTAGAATTTCCATTCTCATATTTTTCATCTTCTGGTTTTTTTAATGTCTGGTATAATTTATTGCCGCAGTCTGGCTGGGCACAATTCAGGAGCCACTTGTCAAAAGAAACAAACTTTATTTTTAGAACTAAAAACACCAAACAAAACAGCTCCTCAGGAAAAAACCCTCAGAGCCCAACTGCCACCATCGGCTTCCCACAAGCCTCTCACACTCACACCAACCTCACCACCTCCCACAATCCTCCTGCTCTTGAGGCCGATTGGCTGGGTCGCGTGGGCGGAGCCAAAGAAGTCCCCCAATGAGCAGCTCCGTGGAGGAGCCAATCAGCTAGATGTTGCTGGGGCCGCTGTGAGCCAATCATCAGCTGGCAGTCTGAAGGGCAGGGAAACAGCCCAATGAACATCACCGCAGAGGAGCCAATCAGCTAGATGTTGCTGGGGCCGCTGTGAGCCAATCATCAGCTGGAAGTCTGAAGGGCAGGGAAACAGCCCAATGAACATCACCGCAGAGGAGCCAATCAGCTAGATGTTGCTGGGGCTGCTGTGAGCCAATCATCAGCCAGCAGCTGGAAGTTTGCTGGGGCCCCTTTGGCTGTGGCTCTCAACAATTTATTTCCCATAATGCTCCTTGAGCCTTGGTTAACTTGGATAGTTACCTTAGTGATTTCTATGAAGGCTAGGAGTCTGTGTCATTGTGGCTGTCACAACAGTTAGCAATTTCAATTTCCTCCCATTTTTCCAATCCCTCATTCCTATCACTGGTAATTGAAAGAAGAAAGTTCAAGAACTTGAACTCTCAAAATAGCTTTCTTTTTAATGCTCTTCCTTGGATACATTTAATCAGTGATGGGGAACAAGACATCCTTGGCTGAAAATTCACTTCAGAAAACCACATGGCCTAAAAAAGGTGATGACTGACTTGTGAAAGGACCATTTTTCTTTAGCACTTGGGCTCAGTATTTCTCATATTTAATGTCAAATTTCAGAGCTACGCTCTTCAAATACTGCTGATATTCTGATTGTACAATGGATGACAACTTTGCAAACCAGGGATTACTGAAAGCATTATAAGAAAATAACCAAGAGGCTTGGGGAGCTGGTGCAGGCAATTGGGCAGTGGTTTTCTCCATCTGTATCCAGGGATGTGTGGGATGCCCTGGGAAAGCTGGGGTCACTCTCCCAATCCAGTATCTTAACACCAATGGGACCGGCTTAAAATGAACATGGGTGGGGGGTGGCGTTTAACAGAGAAAGGGGGAAGAAGGAAACAAAATAAGCAGTCTTCGTTCTGCAAGAGATGCATTGGGGAAGGTCTGTCTTGTCCCTTTTTCCCCCAGCTTTATGATATAGATAAGATAAGCAAAACATCATGTATGTTCAAAATGTTCAATGTGATGGGTTGATGTACTTAAACATTGTGAGGTAATTACTACAATCAAATCAATTAACATATCCTTCACCACACAGTGATATGTGTGTGTCTTGTGAACACAGAAAATCCACTCTCTTATAAATAAGAATGAACAACCATAGTCATCATACAGTACAGTAGATCCCCCAAACTTAATTCATCTCATAACTTAAAGTCTGTACTTTGGTAACCCCCCACTTCCCCCACAGCAGACTATCTTTTAGTTGACATAATGGGATACCACCAGAAATGCACCCTTTCCCTACACCTCCCTCTGTATCTGCATCCTGAGAATCTGACCACAGTGCCCATGGAATTGAATATAAGTTGCTCTTACAGATCAAGGGAATGCACTTGAATTGTTTTTCTTAATTTCATAAATCTGTTTGAAGAGTAATGGTGACAAGTGTGAGTCAAAGATAATGATGTTTAAGTAAATTTCCAAGTTCAAGAGTGCCCTTGTTCTTGAATAGTGTTGAGAGCCACAGCCAAAGGGGCCCCAGCAAACTTCCAGCTGCCAGCAACCAGCTGCCAGCTGATGATTGGCTCACAGCAGCCCCAGCAACATCTAGCTGATTGGCTCCTCCACGGAGCTGCTCATTGGGGGACTTCTTTGGCTCCGCCCACGCAACCCAGCCAATCGGCCTCAAGAACAGGAGGATTGTGGGAGGTGGTGAGGTTTGTGTGGGGGTGAGAGGCTTGTGGGAAGCCGGTGGTGGCAGTTGGGCTCTGAGGGGTTTTTCCTGAGGAGCTGTTTTGTTTGGCGTTTGTAGTTCTAAAAATAAAGTTTGTTTCTTTTGACAAGTGGCTCCTGAATTGTGCCCAGCCAGACTGCGGCATTTGGTGGCTCGCACGGGGAGCGACTGAGGGTAAGTAAACTGCTCGCCCCTGAGGGCAGGGCGAGAGGATGGGTAGCCATTCTAAGTTTCCTTTTTTGTTTTGCTTCATTTTTGTTTTAACTTGCCTGTCCCTGGAGATGAGTGAGACGGAAGAAAAACCGCTCACATCTGAGGAAAAACTATTTGCGTCTGAGGAAAAACTATTTGCGTCTGAGGAACAGATAGGGAGAAAGGACGGATGCACATGTCAGGAGGATAGAAAGGCTGTCATAATGATTTTGTGTGGTTCCATTTTTATTTCATTCTGTCTCAGTTTTGTTTGGGGTTATCTTGTTGGGTTGTATTATAGTAGAAATACGGGATCAGCAATTAGTAAAAAACAAACCGAAAGACTGTTAAGTAAATTGTTAGAGGAAGGAGGCATCGCAGTAAAATCAAGAACAGTCAGGGCATACGTTGATACAATACAACAATGTAGCCCATGGCTTTTTAAGGAGGAGTTGTTAGATATATCACAATGGAACCATCATGGTGAAGATTTAAAAAGAATAGAAAAGAACAACCCAGGGACTCTGCCAGTTGGCACATTGACATTGTGGGCATTGGTATCTGGTTTGCTTAGTCCAAAGCCTTCAATTCAGACAAAGGTAGAGGAAGGAGAAGACATATTGATTCAAGTAAAAGAGAAGGTCTCTCAAATTAGTCAGAAAGAGGAAAAGATTCAAGTAAAAGAGAAGGTCTTTCGAGCTAGTGAGACAGAGGAAGGAAGTTTAGAGCAGAAAAAGCCATCAGGGGAAAAGTTACAACAGGAGACTGCTAATAACACCTTTCTATCAGAGAGTGTAAGTGTCCAACCATCAGCACCACCTCTACAGGAGACTGCTACTAACAGCATTCTATCACCAGAGGACATAAGTGTCCAATCAACAGCACCACCTCCATATGCTAGGAGACTCCCAACCCCCGCAGTTGATAGTTGGGATCCTGAGACAGGATCTCAAGTATGCCCTGTATTTGAGGTAGGAGGGCAGCGAATTTACCAGGGTTTAAATTTCAAAACAGTGAAGGAGCTAAAAGAGGCTGTAACAACCTATGGTCCTCAAGCACCCTTCACTGTAAGCTTGGTCGAATCCATTAACAACTTGAACATGACGCCAGCAGATTGGGCTAATATGTGTAAAGCTGTGCTAAATGGAGGACAATACCTGTTATGGAAGGTTGCCAATGAGGAATTTTGCAAGGAGACGGCTAGGCGAAATGCAGCAGCTGGTTATTCTCAGAGAAATCTAGATATGTTGTTAGGAAAGGGACCTTATGAGGATCCGCAGCAACAAATTGCATATGATCCTGGCGTATACTCACAAATTGCTGTAGATGCAGTTAAGGCATGGAAGACTTTACAAGGACATGGAGGTTTACAAGGTCAATTATCTAAGATAATACAAGGAGCTAATGAACCTTACACTGAATTTGTAGATAGGCTTATTCAAACAGCTACCAGAATTTTTGGGAATACAGAACAAGCAATGCCATTAATAAAACAACTGGCTTATGACCAAGCAAATCGTTGGTGCAGAGATATCATTAGACCATGGAAACAGGAAGATTTAAACACATATATTAAATTATGTAGAGACATTAATGAACAAGAGCAAGTCATGGCAGCTGCAGTAAAACAGGCTTTAGATGCCAGAGACATTAATGAACAAGGGCAAATTGTGGCAGCTGCAGTAAAACAGGCTTTATATACCAGGCCAAGAACATGTTACAATTGTCAACAAACAGGACATTTTAAAAGGAATTGCCCCATAGGAGGAGGGTTTAACAAAACTAGGTATCAAAGGAGTAGAATACCGGGTATTTGCCCACGATGCCGTAGAGGGAGACATTGGGCTAATGAATGCCGTTCTCAAACCACCATAGAGGGTACTCCATTACATTGGGCTAATGAATACCATTCTCAAACCAACATAGAGGGTACTCCATTAAAAAACGAACAAGGACAAGGTGTTTACCCACAATATCATGGACAAAGGCATAGGGCTCCGTTGCCAAAAAATGGACAGGGGGCCCCAATGCTCCGGGGCCCCAAACCACAAATATACGGAGCACTGGAGGAACCCAGCAACCCCATCAGGGTAGTGACCAGGACACATTGTCCATCAGATCCCTCATCAGACAAACCAGAGGGAGCGCAGGGTTGGACATCTGCGCCTCCGCCAGATCAGTACTAACTCCAGAGATGGGAGTTCAAATCATTCCCACAGGGGTAAAAGGACCTCTTCCCAAAGGAACAGTAGGCTTATTATTGGGTTGCAGCTCTTCTACTCTAAAAGGACTTTTGATAAGTCCTGGGGTAATTGATCCCGATTATGAAGGTGAAATAAAAATTATAGCCAGTTCTCCAAAGGGTATATCAGTAATTTCACCAGGAGATAGAATAGCACAGTTACTAATAATACCAAGCCTACATGATAAATTTTCCAGTCATGCTGTAGAAAGAGGTTCCAAGGGATTAGGCTCCACAGGTGTAGATTGGGCTATGCTTTCTTTAAATTTAGATTCTCGCCCCATGCTAAAACTAAATATTCAAGGACATGAATTTAATGGGCTACTGGATACAGGTGCAGACCTTAGCATCATCTCTCGTCAAGAATGGCCAAAACATTGGCCATTACAACAAGCCACTCAAACGCTTCAAGGCCTAGGAGTGGCGACTAATCCCGATAGAAGCGCAACGGTATTAGATTGGAAGGATCCTGAAGGATGTAAAGAAACTATACAGCCATATGTATTGGATCATCTTCCCGTAAATTTATGGGGACGAGATGTCTTAGATCAATTAGGTTTGACATTAACAAATAACACCAATCAAAATGCACCCACTATTATGGCTAGACAAGGTTTTAGGAAAGGAAAAAGATTAGAAAAACAAGAACAAGGTATAGCAGCACCAATACAAATAGATCAAGGAACAGACAGACATGGGTTGGATTTTCACAAAGGGCCACTGAGACAATAAAAATTACATGGAAATCAGAAAGACCAGTATGGGTTCCTCAGTGGCCCTTGACTAAAGAAAAGATACAAGTAGCCCATGATCTGGTCAAACAACAATTAGCAGAAGGACATATACAACCTTCCGTATCTCCCCATAATACTCCCATTTTTGTCATCAAAAAAAAATCTAGTAAATGGAGATTATTGCAAGACTTAAGAGCCATTAATAATGAAATGGTCATTATGGGACCTGCTCAATCGGGGATTCCTCAATTGTCTGCTTTGCCAAAAACTTGGTATGTTTTAGTTATAGATATTAAAGATTGTTTTTTTTCAATTCCAATTCATCCTGAGGATAGTCCACGTTTTGCATTTACTATCCCTGCACTAAATCATGAAGGTCCTGATCAGAGATATGAATGGAAAGTACTCCCTCAAGGGATGGCTAACAGCCCAACTATGTGTCAAATTTATGTTAACAAAGTAATCCAGCCACTTAGAAATCAAAATCCTGAACTACAAATATTTCACTATATGGATGATGTATTATTAGCACACAAAGCTAAAAACACATTGCTAGAATGTTATGCCACACTTACAAATTTATTAAAAAATTATAATCTAGAGATAGCAATAGATAAAGTACAATTAAATTTTCCAATTAATTATTTAGGAGTTCTATTATCCTCAACCATGGTCCGTCCACCAAAAATTCAAATACGAGTAGATCAACTCAAATCACTTAATGACTTTCAAAAGTTATTAGGAGACATAAATTGGATAAGGCCTTATCTAGGTATTCCAACAGGAGAATTAGGACCTTTATTTGATATCCTAAAAGGTCCATCAGATCCAAATTCACCCCGAATGTTAACGCCTGAAGCAAGAAAGGCATTAAAAATCATTGAAACATATATGGAAAATATGCATTTGGATAGAATTGATATAAGTTTGCCTTTATTATTTATTGTACTACCAACAAAAAATATTCCTACAGGAGTATTTTGGCAAGAAGGTCCATTATTATGGATACATTTATCTTATTCTCCTAACACTATTCTTACTAGGTATCCTGAGGCTGTAGGACAATTAATACTCAAAGGAATAAAAACAGCAAAGGGAGTATTTGGAATTTCTCCCAATAAAATTATTACTCCATATACTATGAATCAAATTGATGAATTAGCTAATGAGTTAAATACTTGGGCAATAATCATGTGCAAATCTAATGTTTCATTTGATAACCACTTACCATCTAATCCTTTATTGTCTTTTTGGTCATTGCATCCTGTAATTTTTCCAAAAATGACAAGAAAAACACCTATCATGAATGCTCCAAATATATTCACTGATGGGTCAAATAATGGTACAGCAGCAATAGTTACACCTGATCAAACTTTTACATTTTTAGTACCCAAACAATCAGCTCAAAAGGTAGAGCTTAATGCAGTATTACAAGCTTTTGTGATGTTTAAAGATTCTGTATTTAATTTATTTTCTGATAGTCAGTATATAGTTAATGCTATAGTATCCCTTGAAGATCCTGGTAGGATTTCCCCTTCTTCTACTGTTTTCTCTTTGTTTTCCACTCTACAAAGTTTAATCTGGGACAGAAAAGATCCATTCTTTATAGGACATATCAGGGCACATACGGGATTGCCTGGAGCCCTTAGTTTGGGCAATGATTTAGCAGATAAAACTACACATGACGTACATATTTTCTCTACACTAGAAGAAGCTATAAATTTTCATAAAAGGTTCCATGTCAATGCTAATACTTTACAAAAGCGTTTTAAAATAACTAAGGAACAAGCTAGACAAATAATAAAACAATGTCAAAATTGTGTGACCTTTTTACCACAAGTTAATCTTGGAGTCAATCCTAGAGGATTGATACCTAACCATATTTGGCAGATGGACGTCACACATTTGCCAGAATTTGGAAAATTAAAATATTTGCATGTTACAGTTGATACTTCTTCTGGATTTTTGATGGGCTCCCTTCATGCCGGAGAAAAAACTAAAGATGTTATAGCTCATTGCTTACAAAATTTTGCCACTGTGGGCATTCCAAAACAGTTAAAAACAGATAATGCCCCTGGTTATACTTCTAGCTCTTTTAAACAATTTTGCTCATCATTTGGCATTACTCATATAACAGGAATCCCATACAATCCACAGGGACAAGGCATAGTTGAAAGAGCTCATCAAACTATTAAAATGTACTTATTAAAGCAAAAAGACGGAATTGGGAAGGGGTATATATTCCCCAAAGATAAACTTAAAATAACCCTTTTTACTCTAAACTTTTTAAAAAAGAAATGCACCCTTTCCCTACACCTCCCTCTGTATCTGCATCCTGAGAATCTGACCACAGTGCCCATGGAATTGAATATAAGTTGCTCTTACAGATCAAGGGAATGCACTTGAATTGTTTTTCTTAATTTCATAAATCTGTTTGAAGAGTAATGGTGACAAGTGTGAGTCAAAGATAATGATGTTTAAGTAAATTTCCAAGTTCAAGAGTGCCCTTGTTCTTGAATAGGAAGAATTAATATTGGAAACATTACCAAAAGCACTATAGATATTTAATGCAATTCCAATCAAAATGCTAATGACATTCCTCATAGAAATAGAAAGCAGTCACGAAATTCATCTGGAAAAATAAGAGACGAAGAAAAGCCAAAAAAATCCTTAGCAAGAAGAGTGAAGCAGGTGGCATCACTATGCCAGACTTTAAGTTATACTACAGAGAAATTGTAACAAAAACAGCATGATATTGGCACCAAAACAGACTTGTAGACCAATGGTACAGAACAGAGGACACAGAGACAAACCCACATATATACAGTTATCTCATACTAGACAAAGGTACCAAAAATATATATTGGAGAAAAGATAGCCTCTTCAACAAATGGTGCTGGGAAAACTGAAAATCCATGTGTAGTGAAATAAAATTAAACCCTTGTCTCTCACCATGCACAAAACTCAAAGTGGATCAAGGACCTAGGAATTAGACCAGAGACCCTGCTCCTAATAGAAGAAAAAGTAGTCCCAAATCTTCATCACATCAGATTAGGCCCCAGCTTCCTTAACAAGACTCCTAAATCACAAGAAATAAAGTCAAGAATCAATAAATGTGATGGTTTTAAACTGAAAAGCTTCAACTCAGCAAAAGAAACAATCAGTGAGGTGAATAGAGAGTTTACAGAATTGGAGAAAATTTTTACCACACACACATCAGATAGAGCACTAATCTCCAGAACATATAAAGAACTCAAAAAACTTAATGCTGTAAAAACAAATAACCCAATCAATAAAGGAGCTAAGGAACTGAACAGACACTTCTCAGAAGATATACAATCCATCAACAAATATATGAAAAAATGTTCAACATCTCTAGTAATTAGAGATATGCAAATCAAAACTACTCAAAGGTTTTGACTCAGAATGACAGTTATTAAGAATACAAGCAGGTGGAGCTGCCGCCTGTGCCCAGAACAGGCCAAGTGACCCGCCGGCGTGGTATCACGACACCCCAACTGCAGCTGGGGCCGAAGAGAGTAGCCGCCTACGCCTGGAACAGGACCAGCGTGGTAGCCAAGTCACCCCATTTGGAGTAGCGGCTGTGCAGAGCCGCTGTCCGAGCCTGCAATGTAGGCAGACTTGCGACCCACTGGCAGGACAGGCCCGGTAGCCTGCCAGTGTGGTGGACACGTAGCACCGAGGCAGTCACGTCACACTGGTTGGAGTGGGGGTGGAGCAGAGCCGCAGCCCGTGTTCGGAAAAGGCCCAGCGACCCGTTGGAGAGGCAGTCAGGTAGCTCCATTTGGAGTGGGGGCTGAGCAGAACTGCCGCCCGAGCCCGCAAGGTAGGCAGTCCTGCAACCCACCGGCGGAACAGGCCTAGAGGCCTGCCATCATGGTAGACACGTCACACCAATTGGAGTAGGGGCTGAGCAGAGCCGCCGCCCACATCCGGATCAGGACCAACGACCCGAGGGCGTGGTAGTTACATCACCACAATTGGAGTGGGGGCAGAGCAGAGCCGCCACCCGTGCCCGCAGGGTGGGCAGACCTGCGACCGACCAGCGTGGTAGACAGATCACCCTAATTTGAGGAGGAGCACAGCCACTACCCGCCCTGCAAGGGAGATTTTCCAACTAAACAAGAGCAATATAAATAAATAGGGGGAAAATTTCAAAAACACAACAGTTTCACCAAGCAGAAAGAAACGCGAGCAGTATGAAAAGACAAGGAAAGAAAGGACCACAAGCAATGCAGGTCAACTCAACTTTAGAAGAGGTAATAGCTGCAACAGATGGAATGTCAGATAAAGAGTTCAGGATATACATGCTTCAGATGATCTGGAGTCTCAAGGAAGACATGAGACAGCAAAATCAGACAATGAAAGATCACTTTGACAAGGAACTACATAAACAAATCCAGGAAGCAAAAGATCAATTACACAGGGAGATAGAGGTAATAAAAAACAAACAAATAGAAATCCTAGAAATGCAGAAAGCAATAAACCAACTTAAAAACTCAATTGAGAATACTACCAGCAGAGTAGATCACTTAGAAGATAGAACATCAGACAATGAAGACAAAGTATTTCAACTTGAAAAGAACATAGACAGCTCAGCAAGACTGCTAAGAAATCATGAGCAGAACATCCAAGAAATATGGGATAACATTAAAAGACCAAACTTAAGAGTCATTGGGATACAGGAAGGCACAGAGCTCCAAACCAAAGGATTAAACAATCTATTCAATGAAATAATACGAGAAAACTTCCCCGACTTGAAGAATGAGACAGAATCCCAAATCCTAGAAGCCTACAGGACGCCGAATGTGCAAAATCATAAGAGATCCACACCTAGACACATTATAATGAAGATGCCCAACATACAGAATAAGGAGAGAATTTTAAAAGCTACAAGAGAAAGGAAGCAGATTACATTTAGGGGTAAACCAATCAGGATAACAGCTGATCTCTCAACACAGACTCTGAAAGCTAGAAGATCCTGGAATAACATATTTCAAACACTGAAAGAAAAAGGGTTCCAACCAAGAATCGTGTATCCAGCGAAATTAAGCTTCAGGATGGAAGATGAAATTAAAACTTTCCACGATAAACAAAAGTTAAAAGAATTTGCAGCTAGAAAACCATCTCTTCAAAAAATCCTTCGCAAAACATTACAGGAAGAGGAAATGGAAAATAACAATGAAAACCAACAGTGGGAGGTAGGACAGTAAAGGGGGGAAAGTAATCAAAGAGGAAAACAAATCAGGTTTAGTAACATTAATAAACAAATATGGCTGGAAGAACAAACCATATCTCAATAATAACCCTAAATGTTAATGGCTTAAACTCACCAATTTAGAGACACAGGCTAGTTGAATAGATCACAAAACAAGACCCAACAATATGCTGCCTACAGGAGACGCATTTGATAGCAAAAGACATACATAGACTGAAGGTGAAAGGTTGGGAAAAATCATATCACTCATATGGACTGCGGAAACAAGCAGGAGTGTCCATACTCATATCTAATAAAATAGATTTCAAGCCAAAGTTAATCAAAAAGGATAAAGAGGGACACTACATACTGCTCAAGGGAACCATATACCAACAAGACATAACAGTCATAAATATATATGCCCCAAACAATGGGGCAGCTATGTTCATCAAGCAAACTCTTCTCAAGTTCAAGAGTCTAATAGACCACCATACAATAATCATGGGAGACTTCAACACACCTCTCTCACCACTGGACAGATCTTCCAAACAAAAGTTAAATAAGGTAACTATAGAACTCAATAACACAATTAATAACCTAGACTTAATTGACATATATAGAATATACCACCCAACATCAAGCAGTTACACTTTTTTCTCAGCAGCACATGGATCCTTCTCAAAAAAAGATCATATATTATGTCACAGGGCAACTCTTAGACAATATAAAGGAGTAGAGATAATACCATGCATCTTATCTGATCATAATGGAATGAAACTGAAAATCAACGATAAAAGAAGGAAGGAAAAATCATGCATCACTTGGAGAATGAACAATAGGTTACTGAATGATCAATGGGTTTTAGAAGACATCAAGGAGGAAATTAAAAACTTCTTAGAGTTAAATGAAAACACAGACACAACATATCGGAATCTATGGGACACATTAAAGCAGTTCTAAGAGGAAAATTCATTGCTTGGAGTTCATTCCTTAAAAAAAGAAAAAACCAACAAATAAATGATCTCATACTTCATCTCAAAATCCTAGAAAAAGAAGAGCAAAATAACAGCAAAAGAAGTAGAAGGCAAGAAATAATTAAAATCAGAGCTGAAATTAATGAAATCGAAACAAAAGAAACAATTGAAAAAATTGACAAAACTAAAAGTTGGTTCTTTGAAAAAATAAATAAAATCAACAGACCCTTAGCCATGCTAACGAAGAGAAGAAGAAAGAGAACTCAAATTACTAGCATACGGGATGAAAAAGGCAATATCACAACAGACACTTCAGAAATACAGAAGATAATCAGAAATTATTTTGAATCCTTATACTCCAATAAAACAGAAGATAGTGAAGGCATAGATAAATTTCTTAAGTCATATGATCTGCCCAGATTGAGTCAGGAGGATATAGACAACCTAAACAGACCAATATCAATTGAGGAAATAGAAGAAACCATCAAAAGACTACCAACTAAGAAAAGCCCAGGACCGGATGGGTATACAGCAGAGTTTTACAAAACCTTTAAAGAGGAACTAACACCAATACTTTTCAAGCTATTTCAGGAAATAGAAAAAGAGGGAGAACTTCCAAATACATTCTATGAGGCCAACATCACCCTGATGCCTAAACCAGACAAAGACACTTCAAAGAAAGAAAACTACAGACCAATAACTCTAATGAACCTAGATGCAAAATCCTCAATAAAATTCTGGTGAATCGGATTCAAAAACATATCAAAAAAATTATACACCATGATCAAGTAGGATTCATCCCTGGGATGCAAGGCTGGTTCAATATACGGAAATCAATAAATGTTATTCACCACATCAATAGACTTAAAAATAAGAACCATATGACCATCTCGATAGATGCAGAAAAAGCATTCGACAAAGTACAGCATCCCTTTATGTTCAAAACTCTAGAAAAATTAGGGATAACAGGATCATACCTCAACATTGTAAAACAATCTATGATAAGCCACAGGCCAGCATCATTCTGAATGGAGAAAAATTGAAGGCATTCCCTCTAAAATCTGGAACAAGACAGGGATGCCCTCTCTCACCACTTCTGTTCAACATAGTCCTCGAAACACTGGCCAGAGCAATTAGACAGATGAAAGAAATTAAAGGCATAAAAATAGGAAAAGAAGAACTTAAATTATCATTATTTGCAGATGACATGATTCTATACCTAGCAGACCCAAAAGGGTCTACAAAGAAACTATTAGAGCTAATAAATGAATTCAGCAAAGTGGCAGGATATAAGATCAACACACATAAATCAATTGCATTCCTGTATATCAGCGACAAATCCTCTGAAACGGAAATGAGGACAACTACTCCATTCACAATATCCCCCCCAAAAATAAAATACTTGGGAATCAACCTAACAAAAGAGGTGAAAGGCTTATACAATGAAAAATACAGAACCCTAAAGAGAGAAATAGAAAATGATCTTAGAAGATGGAAAAATATACCCTGTTCATGGATAGGCAGAACAAACATCATCAAAATGGCGATATTACCAAAAGTTCTCTATAAGTTCAATGCAATGCCAATCAAAATCCCAACATCAATTCTTGTAGAAATAGATAAAACAATCATGAAATTTATATGGAATAATAAAAGACCCAGAATAGCAAAAACAATGCTAAGCAGGAAGTGTGAATCAGGCGGTATAGCGATACCAGACTTCAAACTATACTACAGAGCAATAGTAACAAAAACAGCATGGTACTGGTACCAAAACAGGCAGGTGGACCAATGGTACAGAATAGAGGACACAGTAACCAATCCACAAAACTACAACTATCTTATATTTGATAAAGGGGCTAAAAGCATGCAATGGAGGAAGGATAGCATCTTCAACCAATGGTGCTGGGAAAACTGGAAATCCATTTGCATCAAAATGAAACTGAATCCCTTTCTCTCGCCATGCACAAAAGTTAACTCAAAATGGATCAAGGAGCTGGATATTAAATCAGAGACACAGCGTCTGATAGAAGAAAAAGTTGGCTATGATCTACATACTGTGGGGTTGGGCTCCAAATTCCTCAATAGGACACCCATAGCGCAAGAGTTAACAACTAGAATCAACAAATGGGACTTACTCAAACTAAAAAGTTTTTTCTCAGCAAAAGAAACAATAAGAGAGGTAAACAGGGAGCCTACATCCTGGGAACAAATCTTTACTCCACACACTTCAGATAGAGCCCTAATATCCAGAGTATACAAAGAACTCAAAAAATTAGACAATAAGATAACAAATAACCCAATCAACAAATGTGCCAAGGACCTGAACAGACACTTCTCAGAGGAGGACATAGAATCAATCAATAAGTACATGAAAAAATGCTCACCATCGCTAGCAGTCAGAGAAATGCAAATCAAAACCACCCTAAGATACCATCTCACTCCAGTAAGATTGGCAGCCATTATGAAGTCCAACAACAACAAGTGCTGGCGAGGATGCAGGGAAAAGGGTACACTTGTTCATTGTTGGTGGGACTGCAAATTGGTGCAGCCAATTTGGAAAGCAGTATGGAGATTTCTTGGAAAGCTGGGAATGGAACCACCATTTGACCCAGCTATTCCCCTTCTTGGTCTATTCCCTAAAGACCTAATAAGAGCATGCTACAGGGACACTGCTACATCGATGTTCATAGCAGCACAATTCACGATAGCAAGACTGTGGAACCAAACTAGATGCCCTTCAATAGATGAATGGATAAAAAAAATGTGGCATTTATACACAATGGAGTGTTACTCTGCATTAAAAAATGACAAAATCATAGAATTTGGAGGGAAATGGATGGCATTAGAGCAGATTATGCTAAGTGAAGCTAGCCAATCCTTAAAAAACAAATGCCAAATGACTTCTTTGATATAAGGGGAGTAACCAAGGACAGAGTAGAGATGAAGAGCTTGAGAAGAAGATTAACATTAAACAGGGATGAGAGGTGGGAGGGAAAGGGAGAGAGAAGGGAAATTGCATGGAAATGGAAGGTAATCCTCAGGTTTATACAAAATTACATATAAGAGGAAATGAGGGGTAAGAGAAGAATAATACAAGTGGAAGAAATGATTTATAGTAGAGGGGGTAGAGAGAGAAGAGGGGAGGGGAGGGGAGGGGAGGGGAGGGGGGATAGTAGAGAATAGGATAGACAGCAGAATACATCAGACACTAGAATGGCAATATGTAAATCAATGGAAGTGTAACTGATGTGATACAGCAATCTGTATACGGGGTAAAAATGGGAGTTCATAACCCACTTGAATCAAACTGTGAAATATGATATATTAAGAACTATGTAATGTTTTGAACGACCAACAATAATAAAAAAAAGAATACAAGCAACAATAAGTGTTGGGGAGGATGTGAGGGGAAAGGCACACTGTCTTATATTGCTGGTGGGAATGCAAATTGGTGCAACCAATCTGGAAAGAAATATGGAGAGTCCTTAGAAAACTTGAAATGGAACCAGCATTTGACCCAGCTATACCACTCCTCCATCTATACCCAAAGGACTAAAACCCAGGATACTACAGTGATACAGCCACATCCATGTTTATAGCAGCACAATTCACAATAGCTAAATTGTGGAACCAACCTAGATGCCCTTCAGTAGATGAATGGTTAAAGAAACTGTGATATATATATATATATACACAATGAAATATTACTCAGCATTAAAGGAGAATAAAATCCTGGCATTTGCAGGCAAATGGATGGAGTTGGAGAATATCAAGCCAATACCAAAAAAAAAAAAATCAAAGGCTGAATGTTTTCTCTGATAAGTGGATGCTGATCCTTAATGGGGTGGAGGGCATGGGAGAAATGTAGAAACTTTGCATAGGGTAAAGGGGAGGAAGGGAAAGGGAGGAGCCATGGGGGTAGGGAAGATAGTGGAATGAGATGGACATTATTATCCTAGATACATGTATGAAGACACAAATGGTGTGTCTCTACTTGTGTACAACCAGAGAAATGAAAAATTGTGCTCCATTTGTATACTATGAACTGAAATGCATTCTGCTGTCATGTATAACAAATTAGAATAAATAAATAGATTTAAAAAAATATAACCAAGTACAGAATTATGAATGGTTAACATTTTCTCACATTTGCTGTTCTTTTTGTCAAAAAGATAAAACATCACAGCAGTTAAAGTTTCCTTTACTCTCACTTCTAGCCTCATTTCTCCCTCCATAAAAGCAACTATTATCACTTCATTTATTTATACGTGAACAGACTATTTCTGGCAAAACATTTAGGTTTTTAAAATGTATCCATAACAAAATGCATTATTTTATTTATATATGTTATCTATATAATACATTTATTCTTGTTTATTCCCTTTAACTGTTGTGCAGTATTCAATTGTATGAATATCACATAAATCTATCCTTTTTTGATAAAAATTTTTAGTTTCAAGTTTTCATTATGAAAAGTGTTCAATTAAGCATCCTATGCAGGTTTCCTTGTGCTCATATGCAAAAGATATTTCTAGAGAACTCAGGAAGAAGTGATATCATTAGGTTCTAAATTTTCAAATTTACTAATGTAAACAAATTTCTCTCGATAGGAATTGTATCAATGACCCTCTGTCAAGCAGTGATCATAGGGTCCTGTTTCTCCCATATTTTGGTCAACATTCAGTATTATCATACTTCAAATTTTGCAAATCTGAGCATAATCTGTTGTTTTAATAGGCATTTGTCTAATTATTAGTATAGCTGGTTATCTTTGCATTTGTTTATTTATCATTCAGGTTTGTCTTCTGAAAATTGTCTCTTAACTTCCAATGATCCTCCTAGGAAGAACAGGTTTTCTGTTTGTACTGAGCTGGAAATTGAGGCTTAGAGGGGCCAAATGACTTGCCCAAGACCACAGGACTAATAAGAATCCCAGGTTCCCAGGTGCAGTGTCCCAGTTCAAACCATCCCAACACTTAAGCTCCTAGAGTACTGGTTGATACACTTTAACCCTTCTCATCTACTGCCCTGACCTCCTGATCTGGAAAAGGTGCCTCTCAGGAAGAAAAGGAAATGGAGGATTGCTACCAGGTCCAGCTTGTGGCTCTTACTAGAAGCCCTGCCCCAAACAGTTGCCCAATTACAACCTCCTGGGAATTTGAAGGCTTTTCTGCTCTGATCAAACCCTCTCAGCAACACTTGAGAGAATGCCCTACTATTAGCATTGTTTTACCGCAGGGTTAAACAACCCACTTAATATGATCAGACAAGGAAGAGCAAGAAAAGGGCTGAAAGTTCTTCTAAGTCAGAGGAAGATCAATGAGACGCATTTAAAAAAAAAAATGTGAGCAGATGAAAATGAGTGTTGAAAGAGTATTTCTTCCTTCCCTACTTTCTCCTAGATTCAGCTTTTGTAGAATCACAGGGCAGTGTAGCTAAAAGGGATCATTCTGAACATTTTGACTTTCTTTAGTGAAGTAATTGAGGTTATTATCCAATTTACAAGAGTCAAATAATTTCAAGAATCTACTAGCAGAAACCCTCTCCAGGATTGGCATCTTCAGCAGAATAAGTGCACATTTCAAAGCATGGAAAAGCTTTACCTTATAGTCTTTTTGGTTGAACTTCCTGAAACAAGGAATCTCAGCTAAGGAGCAACACAGCGGTATTTCAAATCTAAGTAAAAGCAGAGAGAGCGGTCTAAAGAGTCTTTGAGTGGTGTGTGTGTTTGTGTGTGTGTGTGTGTGTTTAAAGACTTAGGATACTCTTCTGCATACAATTGTATACCTGCTATCTTAGTCTTTTGGTTTCCCATCGAGAAAAATTGATTTCATTCTGATGTATATCTTCCAATCCTGAGACCTCCCTGTATCAAGAGACTTATCACTTCTCCATCCCAACTCATCATCAGTTATGGCTCCAGGGAATGGAAGGTCAAGAATGACCTACTGGAAGGAGAAGCATATGATACAGGAGGATGTTAAGAAAGAAGAGGCCAGGCATGGTGGCACAGCAAGTCAGGAGGCTGAGACAGGAGGATCACACTTGCAAAGCCAGTCTGAGTAACTTAGCAAGGCCCTGAGCAACTTAGCAAGACCTGTCTCAAAACAAATTTTTTAAAAGGGCTGGGGAAGTGACCCAGTGGTTAAGTGCCCCTGGGTTCAATCCCTGGTACAAAAAAAAAAAAAAAAAAAAGAAGAAGAGGAGGAGAAAACACATTTCATCTATTTCAGGTAACAGATTTGAAGGCAAAGAAAGGAAAAGCAGAGCAAATCCATGGTGAGACACCATCCTGTGCCCTCCTCTCTGGCCAAAGTCATAGACGGAGGAGGTGAGAAAGGGGACACAGGAGCAGAGGCCATTGCCCACTTTGCATTTGGAAGCGTAGTCATCTCACAAATGATCCCCAATACCTATGAGATAGGGAGACTGTGGGCCGGGGTCGGCTCTCCCCTTCCATTCTCAGTTTCCACTTGGAATGGAAGAGTTCCTAGAATCTGCTGAATGAATGCCCTCAAAGGGTATTCTGAAATGAGTGGGTATTTGGCTAGATACCCACTGGAGGGGATCAACATTCTTAGAACAAAGCGACTCTGGAGTTGAGGAATATCCCACTAGAATAGGAGACACAGCCAAATTTCAGGAACCCAATGCAATGCATGTGTAAAAGGCTGAGGAAGGGATGAATCCATAGGCTGAACTAATGAGACCTGCTAAACCACAGTTGGTCTCAAGCTGAGCTAGCTACATGTTTCAGCAATGGGTGGTGGAATGACACTGAAAAGATAAAAAGCCCTCTAAATTCCTAGACACCATTTTGGGGAAAAGCAGAAAGAGGGAAGCTAATCTAAAACATTAAATGATCCACAGTACATGAATCATCTGCACACTCTTCAAATCATTAAAGTGTACTGCATTTACTGGGCATGTCCAAAATACAGTTTTCACCTTATCCAAATGAGCTGATAAGGAAAATCAGATCTATTTTCAAGATAAAAAGTACCTCTTTTCTTTGCTTACCTGTTTGTAATGTAATAATTTTTCATTGCAACAATGTCAGATTAAGTGAACTGAAGTGATACCAATAAACACAGACATAGCGCTTGAAGCCACCAAAAAAACAGGCATCTGATATTCTTTATCTCTCTCTATCTCCCACTCCCCTTCCTCTCCCTCTCTCTTCTCCCCCGCCCCAAACTCTCTCCAGTTCCATGTGCTCATAGCATATGTGTGGCCAGTGGAGAAGAGTGTTTTCAATCTCAGTCTCAATCCTAAATTCAGAAAAGGAATATGGCTGCTGGTGGGGAATGAAGATTACTATTGTGGTTTCTGCTAGCCTTTTTCTTTTTAACTTAACATTTCCTGTATCACTAATGGTTTCATGAAAACCTTTTTATGTATGCGTAAGTGTCCATTCTTCTCTTATTGGTTATTTAGTCCCCCCCATGTTTTTATAGTATTTCATAAATAGTATCATGTTGAGCATGCTTATACTTAAATTTTGTGCCTGTATTTTATTATTACCTTAAGAAGTTTTAAAGAAGTAGGATTACTGATTCCTAAGAATCTGGAATGTCTGCATCTACTAGTGAAAATTTCTAAATTCATCCTGTTTATAGAATATCACCAATAAATGTAATAATCCATGAATCAAAAATAATCAGGATATTCATTCTCTTGTGCACAACATGAAATCACTACCTAGTTAGGATCTGTAATTTCGTGCAAATTGATGCAACTTTCTGTTTTAAATTTTATAATATTTTGCATTTGTGGTTGTATTTTGGTCATATTGAGTTCTTCTAATATTGTAAGCACAAAAATATCAAGCTGTTAGCTCATGTATATTTTAAAATCTTGAGGTAATTTATTTTTGTTTCTAGACATTGTTATAAATATCTGCTAATGCAATGTCACATTTTTCAAGTCTGTGAGATACTTAGCTATGGGGAACACATTACCTTGCTTAAACATGGAGTAATTTATAAGGCTAGGGGAATACAACATGATTTACACACTTAAAAACACAGCTCTGTCACAAGACATACACAAGCCCAAAGGAGCACTGTTTTAGTCATGTTTTTCACCACTGTGACAAAAAGACCTGACAAGAACAATATAGAGGAGTAAAAATTAATTTTAGAGCTCACAGTTTCAGAGTTCTCAGTCTATAGATGACCAGCTCCATTACTATGGACCCAAGGTGAGTTTGAACATCATGGTGGAAGGGTGTGACAGAGGGAAGCAGCTCAGGACATGGCAATCAGAAAGCAGAGAGAGAGCCCTGCTCACCAGGAACAAAATATATACCCCAAAGTCACATCCCCAGTGACCTACCTCCTCTAACCACACTTTACTTGTCTACAGGTAACACTCACTTAATTCCTATCAAGGGATTAATGTAATGATTAGGTTAACATGCTCATAATCCAATCACTTCACCTCTAAACTTTCTTGCATTGTCTCTCACATGAGATTTTGGGCAACACCTCATATCTAAACCATAACAAGCACAAGACATGTTCAGGGAGGAGAGAACACTGTTCTCTCAGTAGACTCTATTCCAATGTGTCTGAAAATATTGTAATTGCTTGTTTATGCCTCTCATCCCACTAGACAGGCATCTTGCCTTGTGCATC
The DNA here is from genome assembly GCF_964194105.1 of Spermophilus citellus. Taxonomy (NCBI): domain Eukaryota; kingdom Metazoa; phylum Chordata; class Mammalia; order Rodentia; family Sciuridae; genus Spermophilus; species Spermophilus citellus. The sequence continues at coordinate 138,531,227 of NC_138186.1, read as the reverse complement.
TTGCTCAGCTTTGTAACTGGACTGGGGAATTCAACGACCATTTATTAAATCAATTGGTAGTGATATAAAGTTTTATAAAAGGATGGCAGTCAGTAATGAGGGCCTAGGTAATACTTCACTGGGCCCTGAATTGCTCAAGTTCAGACATAGAGGAAAAAAAACATAAAAAATAGAATTCATTTTTTTCTAAGTGAGTGAAGACCAAATCAGCCAAATATGATGGCCTTCGACTTTTGATCTCCATGGAAGGAGTCATCTATGCTATTGGAGAGGTAGAAACTAAATCCCTCCACATCTTCTTTATAACTGCCATCTTGCAGAGATTCATGATTTGTATTTGTTGATTTATAGCAATGGGGAGGAGGCCAGGCCCAGGTTTCAGCAGAATAATCTTTTAACTCCAAGACTCCAAAACGTCATCTGTATGATGGGAAAAATAATAGCACTGACTCCTAGTGATCTAAGGATTGGAGGAGAGAATCATGAAGGACCCATCCCAGTTCCAGATCCACAGAGATCCACTAGCAAGCATCAGTCTGCATCCCAGAAAAAATATAGCTCTACTCCACTTCTTATGTATTCAGAACTTATAAAATAGTTTCGGCTTTTATCAGGTTAAAATCTCATGTTCAATGAAATGATCAAAAATGGAAATGTCATTTGATGAATGTGTTTATTGTCTACAATTCATGAAATACTGAAAAGCATTTTTAAAAATCCAAAACTTATTTCTGAATAGATTCAGAAATTCTACCAAGAAACCCTCCAGAAAAAAATAAAATATTCAAGGGTATTTCCTGTCTCTAGTTATTTTCAGAAACAATACCATCCTTCCACTTTGTTTACCCATATAATTTATTACATATATTTGTTTGGAAACATTCAACCTATCCTGTTTTTAAAAAGGTAAGCCTCTACTGTCCCCATATTAACCAATAACTTATTGAATATTCCATGTAAAGTCTGTATCAGTTTCCTTCTTAATAAATCATAAATTTGGACTTCTTGGGCTATCGGTGTTGGCTGTTCTCCCGTTAGTAGCACCTGATGGGAAAATTTGCTAAGGGCAAGGTCAGAAATGGAACAAGGTTGTTCACAGCTTTGCTGATCCTCACTCAGCCTTTCATGCTGTGGGCTGGTGTGGAGCTAAGCTCTTTGAATTCACAACATGCCCAGCTATTGATTTCAATAGGGAACTAGCTCCTTATCAGTACAAGTGTCAGGTTCTGTGGGAACATTCTGGACATGGGTCTGATAACAGTGTTTACTGGGATTGTAAGGGGTGTACCCTGATCACCGGACACTAAGAATTTCAGATCACTTTCAGATGAGCTGAATACATAAGGAATAAAACAATAAGCATTCCTCCATATGCTGGCAACATGATTCATTGTCACACAACAGTAATTATCTTAACAGAGCCTGGTCCTGCTGTCTATTTATAGTCTTAATAGGAATAAGAACTAAAGCTCAATGTTTTCAAAGCAAAAGCTATAATTTTTAGAAAATGACTTTTAACATTTTGAGAATATAACTTTCTGTTAACTAAGTGTATATTTTATAAGTACAAAAAGCATCTGATAAGAAGTTATATTAATTACATTTTAGCATTCTGAGAATACTTTATCAGAAATTTTTTCTTATGCCAAAAGAGACACTTGTTAACACTGATTTTAAGCTTTTTTAAAGATAAAAATCAGTCATTCTCTAGATGGTGCTTCTCAATCTGGGATTACGTATAGACCCCCCTTTTTAAAACATTTAAATTATAGTTAGTATATACAAACAAATCTAAGTAAAACCTTATAAGTAAAGTATGAAATATGCATATATATGCATTTTTAACAAGTCCACCTTCAAACTTAAGAAAAAGGACATGGCCATACACTGTGAAACCTACTTGTGAGCTTCCTCTACCCTCAGAACCCTGAAGAATTCACTAGCCAGCGCCGAGCTTAGCTTTCCTTCAGTTTTTCAAACACAATTTTATCATCTATGAATCCATCCCTAAACAATACACTATTCATATTTGCTTTATAAGAATTGTTCTATAGGCCGTGTTATAAGTCACTTGCTTTATTAATGCAATTTTGTCACTATGACTCATCATTGTTTTTTTTTCTTAGGGTTACAATTCATTTGTAATATTCCATTGTGTGAAGATACCTCAATATATTGAACTGTTCTTCTGTCTATAGATATCTTTTTCTCCAATTTTTGTTTTTTGTTTCTTTGCTATCACAATGCTGCTGTGACCATTCTTTAGCAATACAAGATTTTTATTTTTCCTAAGATGGTATCATCAATGTTTTGAATGTTAGCCATTTTCAGAGGTGTACAGCATTTTTGTAATTCCCAATTGACACGTGAGGTTGAGCAAATTTCCATAATACTTTTTCATTCACTTATTTGCCATCTGAATATTTTACTTTGACTCATTTTTAAATTGGATTATTTGTTTCCTTATTGTTGAATATAAGACATTTTTTTTACATTTTGAATACAAGTCCTTTATTAAAGATGTGTTTTGCAAAGATTTTTCTCCCAGTCTGTAGCTTATATTTTCACTCTTTTATCAGTATCTTTTTCAGAACAGAAGTCTTTAACTTTAATAACGTCAAAATCATCAAGGTTTTTCTTTCATTGATTGTGGTTTTGGTGGCATAATGAAAAACTCATTGCCAAACCCCAGACCACTCAGACTATCTCCATGTTACCTTCCAGAGCTTTTGTAGTTTTGCATTTTACATTAGGTCTAATATCCACTTTTTTCTTTCAATTTATTTTTAACATAAATATAAAACATAAAGACTATACATATTTGTGGGGGAGCCATTATAATCCATTATGAGTTAATTTTTGTGAAAGATATATGTAGCTAGATTCATTTCCCTATATGTGAATATCCAGTTGTTTAGCAACATTTACTGAAAATAAACTATCCACTGTTTAAAATTTGAAAATACCTTTTTTAAAAACAAAGCAAAAAAAGATCATCTCCTTTTCCTATTGAATTACCAATTCTCCTTTAGCTAAGATCTGTTGACTGTTTGGGGCCTATCTATTCTATTCCATTGATCTATTTTTTCATTCATTTGCCAATACCTCACTGTCTTGGTTACTATAATTTTATAAGTCTTGAAATCAGGTATTGCCAGTTTTCTAAGTTTATTCTATTTCCTCAATACTGTGTTTTCTATTCCGAAACTTTTCCTTTTCCACGTAAATGTTAGAATCATTTTTTCAATATCCACACATTAAATTGCTGGAATTTTTACTTGTATTTTATTGAGCTTATAAGTCAAATTGCGAAGAACTGACATCTTAATAATATTGAAACTTCCTACCCATGGAAATGGAATAGCTCTCCATTTATTTACTTCATCTTTGATTTCTTTTATCAGTGTTCTAATGGTTAACATTTTACTTACAAATTGAGTTTCATTAGTATCTATACAGCTATTCAGTTTATGTATGTCTGGACTGATTTTCAATAGTTTGTCATTCACGGAAATTACTCATTTCATAGAAGTGCTTAAACTGACACAAAGTTGATTATAATGTTTCCTTATGGTCCTTTTCATATGTAGAATGTGCAGATGATGTTAGAGATTTGTGTTCTCTCTCTTCCTGCATCTCCTGATTAATCTATCTAGAAATATATGTTGATTTTATTAATCCCCTCCATGTATTAAATTCATTTTCTTTATTGTTTATATGTCTTCTATTTAACTGATCTCTGTTCTGATTGGTATTCATTCTTTTCTTCTTCTTACTTTGTGTTCAACTTGCTGTCATTTCCCCAGTTTCTGAAGGTGAAAGTTGAGATCATGGTTTTGAATCTTCTCTTCTAATATAGACCTTCAGTGCTATAAAGGTTTCCTCTAACTATTGCTTTAGCAATAATTTATTTAAGCAATCCCTGGACGATTTCATCCACTGCCTTGAATTTAAGTATCAGTCACATGCTAAAAATTCCCAGCCCTTTGTTCTTTCCTAGAACTCACAGATAAGTAAATCTCTGCTGGATAGCTCCATTATGACGCCCCCTAGTCACATTAGATACATTATGCTCAAAATAACCCTCAGCTCTTTCCAGTATATCTGTTCTTTGACCAGGTTTCCCTCCAGAAAAGGAGAGAACTATCTATCTCAATCCAAATGCCAGAAAATCTGGGAACATCTTTGACTCTTCCCTTTTTCCCAGCCCCTATATCCACCTTAGCCTTTTTTTTTTTTTTTCAGTGTTGGGAATCAGAACCAGGGCCTCATACATACTGTTCTTCTTCTTCTTTTTTTTTCTTGCATCACCAAATAATGATTTATATACTAAAGAAAGTTAAAAGGAGATGAAAACTATGACCCTGATCCTTCTTCTACCCCAACAAATCCTACACAATGCTAAAATAGTCTTTTTCTGTCTTTTCTTCTTCAGTCTTTTGGAAAGTCTTCAGTACTGTGGGCAGTGCCCAGCTACTGATGTCCCAGAAATTCAAGCAGTTCCCAGGCCTCTGTGAGCACATCTAGGAAAGTATGACTCTTCTTCCTCTGTGGCAGGGCTTCCAGGCTTTGGTTGCCCACCAGGTCCTCCAGATCCATTAGGCCTGCATGCTAGCCAGCACATCTAAGCCTTTATGGCCTCCTCTGTGACATGGAGAAGTGGCTTCCCTTGGCATTGGAGAGACCTTGGCTAATACGACAGTGCCTAGCACAAGAAAGGGGCCACAAGTGATCTTCTCAGATCTCTACAACCTACCGGGAGGCCGCTCTGCCAGAGCAGAGTCCTGGGTAGCTTTTTCTGGAGTAGTTTCTTTCCAACCAGCCAGGAGCTGTGTACCCACGGGAGGGAATCCAGTCTTCTTCTCACCTCACTGTGAGACCACAACCAAGAACTTATATTTCTTTCCCCATTACAACATTGCACTGAATAGAGGTAGACACCAGAGTTGCTGTAACCAGTCACCTTCCAGAGAGGAGCATTAAGTTGTTTGGAATTTTCCAAGTCAGCAGTGCTGCAATGAAAAATCCCTATGTAGCTATTTATCTTTGTTGTATCTTTATTGTGCAGCTATTCCTTAGGCTAGACTCCTACAAGTGGATTTTTTTTTTTTTTGGCTTAAAAGATGCACACATCTTTAAATCTGATACTAATTAAGAAACTTTGCACAGCAATTCATCTTTCAGTATTCTTGATTCTGTGTTCTATTTAGCTGAGAAATTCATCTTCATTTCCCTACCTTCATAGTCCCTGTCTCAGTCTAAGTGAACAACAGCTCTTAACTGGAGCCTTCAAAAACAACTTAACTGATCTTCAATCTATACTCCCTGGTGTCCAGAGATTCTTTCAAATTCAAACCAGTGTTTCTCCCATTTAAAACCCTTCCCTGATTTTCCATTACAATTAAATAAGTATTGTAAGACCCTCCTTGATCTTGATCCTCCTTACCTCTGGGTCTTCTTCTTCTTCTTTTAATATTTTTTAGTTGTTGATGGACCTTTATTTTATTTATTTGTATATGGTGCTGAGAATCAAACCCAGTGCATCACACATGCTAGGCAAGCACTCTACAACTGAGCCACCACCCCAGCCCCTGGATCTTCTTCTTGAGCCTCTCTATGTGTCTCTCTGTATCCTCAGCCTTCACCAGGAAAAAAATCCTCTCAGACCCTGAGAAACAATCCTTTTGGAACAGGGTTCTGCTCCAGACCACACTCCTACATAGCCAGCTATGCAGGATTCTGGGACCTCAGCTGCTGCTGTGAAACAAGAGGCAGAGTGGAACTGGGAAAAACCAGTTTCAGCCCTAAAGGACGTATATAGACCTGTTATTCACCCAGACTCATTATCATCTCATCGTAATATACAGCCCTGATAAAACTCCTGCCTCTCAGCACTTTCTTGGTCTGGTCTGATATTGACCCCGATTGAAACCAGCTCTAAGAAACCAAAGAAAGTGGACCTCTCTTCTGGGCCAAACCCAACCTTTACCCCCACAAGAAGTCATGAATAATGCCCCTACTCCTTAGCTAAAATTCTACCTCTTTCTCCCCTTACGCTTAAAAGGATCCTTGTCCTTGTTTGGGGAGAAGCAGATCTGAGAATTATTTTTTCCCATATTCTATTATACTCTGGCTAAAGAGTAAACTTTCCTTTACTGTAAAATTGACTCTCAGCTTTGTTATTGGTTCTACCATTTTGAGAGGGAGAAAGTACCCAGTTTGGGTCAGAAATTGTTAACATCACCACCTTACTTCAGTTCCTAGAACACGCTGTGTACCCTATGACAGACACTGTAAATTGTCCCACTGTCCATTTTCTTCTTTTTAGTAATACAGCCCACCCTGCTCTCATTTAGATTTAGGAGGGCCCTTGACTTCCAGCTGGGCACTGCTTCTTCAAGCTTCCCAAGATGCTGGGTGTGACTGTGGGTCTGGGTTCTCATAAATGGAATGTGAGAAGGAGAAATACATGCAACCTTAAGTTCATATCCTTGAAAGGAAATTGATCATCCTTTGTTTTCCTCTTACTCTTTCCCTAGGACTGGAATGTGGCTATTAAACTATAGAACAATCTCTAGTAATGTGAATGGGGAAATGCAGTAGGGGGATGGGAAGTCTATAAAATGGAAGGAACATGGGACCTCGAACGACCACGTGGCAGATGGTAAACTCGAGTTCTCTGTAATAACCATTTAGACTGTTCATCATTTAGAATACTCTGGGTGAGCCTGTGTTCCCCAAAAGGAATAAGCTCTATTTTGCTCAAATATTTGTAGGATATTTTTCTTTGTTTCAAAATTTTATTTCAAAAATCACATAAGACTTTAATTTCTTATTAATGCTTCTTGTAATCATTACCCTTGGGTCTCTAGAATAAATTATCTCCTTTACCTAATGACTCCCAAATATTTACATAAACTTCTGAACTTTCCCCAAAGATCCAACACTAGATTTCCAGCTGCTCACTGCATGTCAAACTTGACAAGCTAAGAAAAAAAAAGGAATCTATTACTTCCATTCCCCACTTAAATGCAACTCTTCTACTGAGTTCATAATCATTTTTTAATCTCTTTATCCCCAGTCCCCAGAATAGTAGCTGGCATTCGAAGGTACACTAGATGTTTATTGAATGAATGGATGAATCAATGAATAAATGCTGTGGAGATGTGACAATGGCTCTCTCACCTGGGCCCTTTCATCTCTCCTTCCAGTCTACATTGTGTCATCTGCCACAGCCTATTGAGGCTGCCTGTAAACTCTTGCATGTGGCCCTTCCCTTCCACCTGCCATGTTATTTAGGTTCTCATTATCTATTAAGTAGGTTATTGTAACAGTTTTTTTAGAGTTAGCTCCACTATCAGTTTGTCTATTCTGTCATTCATTTTATACAGCATCTTCACATTAATTTCTTTGAAACGTCTGACTACTCATGTTGCCACTGTTCCACAATCTATAAGGAGCATCTATCATAGCTGAGCACTGTGCAACATTCTGAAAAAAAAAAAAACCCATAAAGTAATTCTCTGTGCTTGGGCAGCTCATAACCCAGTGAGACACAGATGTGTCTAGAGATATGCAGCAAAGAAAACAGTGCCAAGATACAGGGGTATAGAACTGGGGTGACATAAGTAACAGATGCTAAGTCAGCCAAGTTTACCCCCACATCTTAACAGTCGATTAGACATTTTCCAGGATCCCCATTAGATGGAAACAGGAACTCTTGAGTCAGGAGAAAGAAGGAAAGACTAAGCACTAATTTGGTTGGTTTAGAAGTGGGGGCTGGATAAGGAAATTGGTGGCGATTAGATCTGAGAACTTCGGTATTCTCTGAGACACGAAGGCAAGTTCATTCCCAAGAAGGATGAGTCACAGTGCTGTGGAGTTTTCTCTAAGACCTGGACAAGCTATGGCTGGTGGGAATGGCTTCCAGTTCCCTTTATTTACCTACTGGAAACTTCAGCCATGTTCGTAACATGCAATTTAGCCCTATTCACTGGTCCTGACACACTGGGGGAAGCGTTTGACTGCTTTCCAAAGTTGCTGTTCCTGTTCTTCCTTGTACATAGTCACCATTGAAGCCAGAGTTTGGTTTTCACTACAACACTTAGAAACACACTGGTCTCTGAGGGAGGGATGCTGGAGTCAAATGAATTGCTGTGTGGATTTTGTAAATTCACAGCAACCCAGTTTCTTGGAAGCCACAGCACTTTTTATTTTCATAAGCCAGGATTTTTTTTTTTGAGAGACAAAATAGAAGGATTCTTTGTGAGGGGGTATTATTTTTGGAATTCCAAAAGCTTAACTTTGAATAGAAAGCCAACGCCTGGAAAATTGAAAGCATAGATTTTGCAGATGAACCACAGAAAAGGGAAAGATGGCAAAGTGGTTTCTACCACATGGCTCCATCCTTTGCCACCCCCAACCCCAACCCCACCCTCACCACACACGTACGGTAAGCAGGAGTGTAGTCTGACCAGCAGGCAGGGTGATGAAGAGTTTTGTAGTTTACTTTAAATTACTCTTGAGCAAGACTTTGGAGAATATTTTTTTTCAATTCCCTTTCAGAAAAGGATCATATATCTGGTGAGGATGGTGGATAGACACATGAGGAATGCCATTTGTCTTCAAACTTACTGAGGCTTTCCTTTTTCTGGCCTCCAGGGAAGCCTACAGGATCTTTTTCTCACAGGATCTTCTAGAAAGTTCCATAGATCCTTTCCTGATGAACTTCTAGGAAGATCAGATGCATTACTTTATAGAATAAGATGTTGAGGTTTTTCTAAATAAGCTTGTCAAACACCAGCAGAAAGGGTTTGGATTAATAATTCTCCCGTCTTCTGATAAATATATAGAAAAGGAAACTGGTGGTCTGTAAAGAGAAACCCAAGTCCTTCATGATTCTCCAAGGCACATGCTAGAAAAGACTTTAAAGCTAATAATAATTATTAGGTATATTAATTGAATTACCTTTACATTAGGAAGCATATTACTCTACACTAAGAACTACAAAGGAATTCTTTGAAATCGCCTTATAATAGGTCTAAAATATTTTTACAGTAAAGAATATCAGAAAGGCAGAAGGTTTTCTTTTTCATTTTCTTTTTTTGTAGGAAGATTTGTGAGAAAAAAATGAAAGCCATGAAACTAGCTTTTGCTTTTCAAAAGATAACTTCTCTTTCTCTCTGACTTTTATTTTTCAATACAGAACTTTAGCTTTGCTCAAAATGATGTGGACATGTCAGGTGTCCTTTGAAAAAATCCTTTTGACAGAAAGAAAGAATAATAATCTAGATAGACGAAAGGACATAGCAATTCCATTAATCCTTAATAATTACTGAAACTGAGAAAAGAGTTTAGAGTATTGTTAAAGTTTCCCCAAGGAAATGTCCAGCTCTCACAAGGGAAGGCTTTTTTAAAACCAATACTTAGGACTCCCAGAGAAGGAGGATTCAGGAATTTCATTAAAAAATTTCAGGTTACTTGAAATTTTGTTAGTTAAATAGAGCCAACTCTGACTAAGGAAGTGGGGCGGGCCCAGCCAGTTCCCCTTCCCCAGATGGCCTTCATGTCACTGAAGTTGCTAGAGTGTTGGCCCATGAGGGTTCACACCAGCCCGTTTCCCTAGATCAGTGTTCCCATCTGGACTTGAGCCTCCTTGTCTGGAAGGTTCTGCCTTGCCTAGGATGTAGTCGGAAAGCCCCCACCCAGGCCAGCTAGTTGGTGGCACAAAAGGCTGACCTCACCTCAGGGTGAGACAAACTGGGACATCCAGAGCCCAGAGTCCCCCAGTGGGGCAGCCCCTGGTGGAGCGTGGCTCTGCTTAGCTTCCTTCCTCTGAAAGGTCTGGCTTCACTGATTCCCTTCCTCTCAAGAGCATTACCTCAGCAAACCTCTTCCACGGGAATTCCTTCTCAGACTCTGCTTCTAACCCAAGTTAGAGTCCAAGGGGCCCTTCAAGCTTCTTCCACTCTCAGGAAGGCATGGAGGGGGTGTGAAAGCAGGAGCCTGATGTCTCCCCGCTGGCTCTGCATCTATCTCATGGCCTTGTTCTCTCTTAGGAATCTTGCCATATTAGACCTGCTAGCTCAGCATTTCCAAAAGGGTCCCGTGTTTGAGAACCTTTGGGAAACATCTCTATTTTATACCTGTTTGGGAGGAGTCACAATGCCATTAATACATTAAATCTAAGAAATACCAAAGCATCTTGTTAACTTTTTAAACCCATATTTTTCTAAACTTACCTAGACTCCATTTTTGAATTCTTATAAAATCTTAGTTTTTGCGGATGATAGTTTAGGAAACACTGATCTGGTCCAACATTCTCATTTTAACACATGAGAAGTTGAGGCCCACAGAGATTAGCTTCCCTGGTTTGCCAGCTCCCCGAGTGACAAGCAATGCCAGCTCCACTGTGATTGCAGCATCCTGGTGACAGTCTGTTCACCATCATTGTGTCTCCTGCTTTTGCCCATTGACATTGGCCAGCTACGCACCCCACCCTCTGGGGTGACTTTTCAGAGTTAACTATCCAAAATTTAGGAAGCAAACTTCAGATCTCCTGTCGCATCTGTATAAATAGACAAAATTTTCCCAGACCCAAGTTGACTAAACAAGGGACTGATTTATTTTTATTGAGAGTGTTTCTGTGGGGCTGGATTCATGCTCTTGGGGGCTCAGCTTGTGGAATTTCACCTGTCTGAGTTCACAGTCATTCTCTGTTCCAGCAGATCTCTATAATGGTAATGATTTCTTGTCTCCTCTTTTGCCAGTGATATTTTTTTAAAAGCAATTCATATTTTTGAACACTTAGTCATTCAACATACGTTTCTCTGCTGATTGAGAGGATCCGCAATCGCTATTTAATATCAGCTTGAATTTTTGATCAATGAAATCAAATTGAAAGGTGACTTCCAGGAAAAAAAAAAACACAAAATGTTTATATCATCAAAATAACTGAGGCTTGTCTTTCAATCCTGGCATGAAAAAAGGACTCATGTTTCTCTAGAGATGTGTCGTAATGTCTGTGTGTTTATAAATAAATTAGAGCTGTGGGGTGTGTGTACGTATTTAGAAATAAGCCCTCGGGCTTCATGCTCCCTTTCCAGCTCAGCTGCAGCAAAAAAGCCATTAGGGCTAGAAAGAAAATCAGCCATTTTATCCTCCATTTAGTAAGCAGCCTTTCTTTATCTGAGTCTAAACACGTTTATAAAGAAACCATTAGGACAGCTTGCTTTCTCAAATTGCTCCAGCAGCCTGAGTGACTATGCAATAGAGACTGCCAACCAGGTCAGTCTGCTGCAGCCCTCTTCCTCTGTCCACTAACAAAAGCCCCCTCCTAACATCTCAAGTTCAAGGAGGGCAGCCAAGCTTGCAGTTCTGTATCTGTTTCAGTATCAGTAAGCTGCAAATCTGTGTGGGGAATTAGTACTTCTCTCCCCTTCCAATACGGTATCACAAACGAGATTGTCCCCTTGTTTCCTAACCTGCCACCTTCCTTGATCCTTTTCCCTACATACTGAGTGAGGAAAGGAACAAAACATGGCTAATCTTCCCCAAAATATGTGTAGAAACAATACTTTCAAGCAAAAAAGGGCTTATCAGTTCATTTTGTGTTGCTATGCTACGTGACACTAGGTCATGTATAAAGAAATGAGATTTATTTAACTCACAGTTCTGGGTGTCCAAGAGCGTGGCACTGGCATCAGGGCTCCAAGGCAGACTGTATCACATAGTGAGAGCTCAAGAGGGTGGGAACACCTGGCAAGAGAGGAAGCAAGAGTGGGGAGGACCAGGCTCACTCCAGTCCCACAAGAGTAAGAACTCACAGTTGCAAATAAAAAAATAAAAATAAGTCATTAATCCTTCCTAAAGGTCTTACCTCCTAATACTACTATATTAGTAACCAAATATCTAGCACATGAGCCTTTGGGGGGAAAAAAACTGTATCCAAATCATTACAGGGTCATAAACAATGTCTCATTTCTATGCTTTGCTTTTCACTCAGGGGAAAATCTGCTTTTCCGGAAAGGCAAGCCATGATCATTTCTCTCACTTGTTCCTGGAGTTGGTGCGTTATGTATCCATTTCCAATCCAGCCTCTCCCTTTGTATAATTCAGTAGTGATTTAACACATGCACAAACTCATGAATAAACTGGGGGGCGGGGAATAGAATTGTGTGACATGGAAGAGTGAATAAAGGACAATTTTGAGTCATGTCCAGACTGTTCTGGAAGCACCAGGCTTCCGTGTTGGAGATGCCACTGGCCACAGCTAAGGCACCACAGGTTTCACGAACTCCTGCAAGAGCAGGGGACAGCACCTCTCCCCCATGTGCTCCTAAATTTTCTTCCTGCTCCAACATACACACACCAACACCCCCCACTTATAGTTACACAACCAGAGGAACAGATGTTGTAGCCCCAAAAGGAAGTATTCATTTTGGTAAAATAAATTTGTGTGTCTGTGTGGCCAGAGCTAATTCTCAGCAGATTTTGGTCTTGGCTCCTCCAGGAAATTGTTTGTTTCCTGTGTTGAATTGTAGCTTGTTGCTGGGGAGACTAAGTTGTTGGCCTCTGTGAGTTTGCTAAGACGGCCAGAGCAAAGTGCCACCAACAGAGTGGCTTAAACAACAGAAATTTTTTTTTTTTGTCTCACAATTCTGGAGGATAGAAGCCCAAGATCAAGGCATTTGCAGCATTGGTTTCTTCTAAGTCCTTTCTCCTTGGTTTGAATCTTCTCCCTGTGTCTCCACATAGTCTTCCCTCTGTGTGGTCTGTGTTCTAATTTTCCCTTCTTACAAGGATACCAGTGATATTGGACTAGGATACACTCAACTTCATTTTAACATAATGATCTCTTTAAAGACCAAATATAGTCACACATCAATGTACTGGGAGTTAAAGCTTCAAGACATAAAGTGGTGGGTGGGGCAATTTGGCCCATACATTGCCAGATGAGTAGATAAATGGATGAATAGATGGACAGATATGTGGATGGATGGATGAATGGATGCATAGATAGATGATAGACCTCTCTATAAAAATGCAATGGAAAATAATCATCCACCATGTCTCTTTCCTTCCAAAAGGAAATAAGAAAGAGAAGTAAGCTTAAGATTTCTGTATCCTTGAAAGTGATTATTTCATACCCATTAATGAGCAAGCTAACATATTTTTCCTACTTAAAATCACTCCATACCATTCTTAATTACTTTTGTTTCTTCACAATTCTTCATTTTCTAATAGCTGCAATTATTTAAATAATCTTTAAAGAGATCATTATGTTAAACTGGGCATGGTGGCACGTGCCTGTAATCCCAGTGGCTCAGAAGGCTGAGACAGGAGGATCATGAGTTCAAAGCCAGCCTCAGCAACAGTGAGGCATTAAAGAATTCAGTAGGACCCTGTCTCTAAATAAAATACAAAAAAAAAAAAGGGCTGGGGATGTGGCTCAGTGGTCGAGAGCCCCTTGATTCAATCCCTGGTACTCCTCCACCCCCCCAAAAGAGATTATTATGTTAAAATGAGGTTGAGCTAGATCCTTTTTTGTATTTTGTAAGAGATAAGAATTAGATAACGATAATACATCCAAGAATTGAAGCAAAACTACAAAATAAATTGGACAAGATTCATAGTATTCAATCTTGACAATGAGAAGAATTCAGATTCCCATCCCACAAATAATAATGGTGTTCATGTTCTAAATGTACTATTGTTGGACCATTGTATTCAGTAATAGTTTTTCAGTTGGGGGACATCCAGTAAGGCTGCTTTGCTATGGAAAAAGGAAGGGATTCACCTGAAGGGACTGGACATTCTCATGGTCAGTTATCTGAAAAGGTTATTTCTAGAACAGGAAATGAAAATCCAGAGAAGCAAACCATAAACTAAGAGATCCTTATGAGAAACCAATCTGAAGTCCATGACACAGACACAGATTTGCCACCTGCCCTGGCTGGGATGAGTTGGGCCCTGATACATGGCTAAAGCCCTGTAGCATTGGTGATGGCAAAGCCACCGGTAGAAGGAGCCTATCAGCACTTACAATTAACCAGTGGAATTAACAGCCACTACTATTCTAATTTTGGTTCTAGGAATTTGACGAGGGAACTCTTACAATTGGAATCTTACACTATTTATCCTTTTGTGACTGGCTTATTTCACTTAGTATAATCTCCTTAATCTATGTTGTAGCATGTGCCAGAATTTTCTTCCAGATCTACGGCTGGGTAATATTCCATTCTGTGTATATACCACATTTCATTTATCCCTTCACCCATCAATGAGCATTTGGGTTAATCCCACCTCTTGGCCACTGTGAATAGTGCTGCTATAAACAAACTTAGGAAGTATTTCTTTATGACCCTGCTTTTGATTTCTTTGTATATTTTCCCCTGAATGTAATTGTTGGATCATAAGTGGGTGGGAGCAGAGAGAGAGAAAGAGAAAGAGATCATGAAGAACTGGTTCATATGCTCATGGAGACACAAGTCCCACCACCATCAGTGATGAATTTTAGTCCTATTTTGAAGGCCTGAGTACTAGGTAAGATGATGGTATAAATCATAGTCCATGGGCAAAAGAAGCCTGGTGTCATAGTGCAAGCCAGCAGGCAAGGAGAAAAAAGAAGCAAATACCTCCTTCTCAGACCGACTTTACTGAGTCCATGGACCCAAATACCAGTATCATATGGAAACACCCTCACAGATACACCCAGAAAAAGCATTTAATCTAGGCGCCTCTGCTGCAAATTGACACACACACACACACACAATTAACCATCACAATATTGTAATTCTATTTAAAATTTGGGTGGTGTATTTATTTATTTTTAAGCCAGATAATTCATATGATTGATTCAAAATTCAAAATGACATGAAATGCTTTACTCCAAGACTTTTCCATCGGTATCCCTTTCCTCATCTTCAGTGACAACTACGGCCAATGAAGTCTATATTTTCTTTTGTATCATTCATGTACTCCTCCTGCACAGACACACATTTCCTAAGGCCAGAGGCAGCTTTGGCGATCAGGATTTTGTCCCTTATGATCTTCACCCTCTGAATTCATGACTGGGATTATGTTGCATTGTGTTACATGGCAAAATAGACATGGTGGAGGGAATTAAGGTTATGGCTCCTATGAGAAGGAGATCATCCTGGATAACAGGAGTGTAGGCAAGCTAATCACTTAAGCAGCAGAAGAAGCTGGGAGAGATAAGGCAGAAGTTGAAGTTAAAGATTCAAAGCACAGGAAAGCTCAACCCTCCACATATGGCTTTGAAGATGGAGAAAGAGGTGTAGGATCCAGAGAAGTCAGGAGCCTCTAGAAGCTGGAAACAGTACCCCACACCCTACCGAGAGCCAGCAAGGAAACAGGGACCTCAGTTCTAGAACTGCATGGAAACAAATACAATCAACAACCCAAATGAACCTGGAAGTGGGCTCTCCCCCAGAGCCTCCAGATAAGAGCCTGTTTGTCCAACACTTGGATTAGGACATTGTGAGACCTGTGGCCAGGTGAGTCTACAAGACTTCTGACTTTTAGAACTAACTCTAAGTAGTGCAGCCTAGAAATAATTTTTCCCCAATGTATTTCACAGGCAGACACACACATGAAATTTTTAAAAGTTTCACTATATAGGATTTCCAGATAAAAAATATAAGGCCTACATTGTGAGACCTGTGGCCAGGTGAGTCTACAAGACTTCTGACTTTTAGAACTAACTCTAAGTAGTGCAGCCTAGAAATAATTTTTCCCCAATGTATTTCACGGGCAGACATACACACGAAATTTTTAAAAGTTTCACTATATAGCATTTCCATATAAAAATATAAGGCCTACAGCTAAATTTGAATTTCATATTAAAAAAATAAATAATTTTCAGTGTTGCTATATGCCAAATATTCCATGAGATATCCTTATACAAACCCACCATTCGTTATTCATTAGATATTTGAATTTAATTGTGCATCCTGCATCTTTGTTTGCTAACTCACTCATTATTCTTGTGTAACTCAAATTGTCTACTCTTGGGAGTATGCATTATGATTGAGAATCATGACCAGTATCATTCAATAAAAATGTCTAGACTTCCAACTTCTGTACTAGCAAGAGAGCATAACAGTCCTGTTGTTGTTAATCTTATAATGTTTGCATTCTGATGGAGAGTTTGGGGACACAGAGACAATCAATAAAGAAGTAAATATACAGTGTGTTACAAAGAAAAACAAAGCAAAGTGTGGAAGTATCAGGTGGTCAAGAAGAGGAGTGTTATTTCACACAGAGTGGCATTTGAGCTTACACCCAAAGGAAGGATAATTGGACATTGGAGGAAGTTACAATTTATCCTCAAGTTATGCTCCAATTCATTCATTAATGATTCATTAAGTTCCCACTCTGTACCCAGAACCCCAAGCTAAGTTGCAAAAATACAGAAAAGAATGTGACATAAATCGTGATCTTAGGTTTCCTCTGCCTTTATGATTATGTAGGCTAGAAGGGAAAGAGTGACAAACAATTATGTAAAGAGTTCCATGTGCTTTGGGCAGAGGCCCATTAAAGGAAGAGAAGAGAGGATACATATGATCATTGCTCTAAAAAAATCTTCAGGGAAAGTGTCTGGAGTTACAGCAAAGGAAGAATAATCGCTTACCAGAAGCTGAGAAAGGGCATTCAGGGGTCCAGGGAAGCTGGAGGTCACTTAGCATGGATGGGGCAGGAGTTCCAGAGGGAGGGGACTGACTGGTCCCCATGTGAGAAACCCTGTGTGTCAAACTAAGATCACCCCATGCTCTGCAGCCAATGGGTAATTTCCATGAGATTTAAATGGAACAATAACCTAGTAAAACCTTCTCAGGCAACAAGAATGGAGGCTGGATCAGGAGGAGTCAGAAAGCAGAACTCAAGGAGAAATGTACCTTAGCTTGGTTAGCTCCAGATTACTAATATGAACAAAACCAAACTTGAGCAGTATTGAGAAATTTCTATGTAGGAAAAATGTATTAAAATGCAGGGTCACAACTTCTCTTCTTTTGCTGCACAAATTTGAATAATGCATTGAAATTTACAACTACCTAACATTTCACATCATTGCCAGTTACTGTGTTATTACAATTAACAAATCAGAGTTCTTGTGCCTGTAATCCTCAGGTTATACTCAAATTGGGCCTCTTCTATAAGAGAGGAAAGCTAAGGTAGATGGCAGCTGTAGAAAGCCATTTGTCAGTGCTTTTTTTCTATTGCAAATGTGTCCTTTTGGGAGCAATTTGCTTTGTGTCTATAAAAAGTATTAACACTAATGCATTTCACACTTAATAATTGGTTTCCTTTGGGCCTGACCTTTAATCTGCTACTTAGCAGAATATCTACACTTTCGATTGAATGGTGATGGTAGGGACACATTCTCTCAGGGATGGCTGTTATGATCCTTTTAACACTACTCAACACAACAAAACTTTATGACAGAGAACACCATTTGCAACTTGGACTCTTACAGGCAGCTACGGTTTGTTTTATTTATCTTATTTTTCCCCCTCAACATGATATCCTTAAAAACAACAACAACAACACATAGCTGACCAAGCAAGCTGAGAAATCTGTAATGTGTAATACATTTGGGTAAGTATTATTGATGCTTCCTACCTCCTCCTGTTTTTCTAAATATTCAGTAGATAGTTGAACATGTTGACCCTAATGAAGCTACTTGCCGGGGCCCCTTCCAAGACCCTGTACTTAATTTTGCATGTGTAATTTCCAATCCTTGATAAGGACCTCTCAACTTGTCTAATATCCAGGCTTCATAAAACCTAGATTCACAGTTGATTCTAAGTGAATCAGACCTCACCATCCTGGGAATAAGGTCAGAGACAAAGAGTATTTTTCTAATTCCAAAGCAATTTATTCTGCAGTCACTTCCATCTCCAAATATTTCCAGAAATTTCCAGAAATATTCCACCTATGATTCCCAAGGCAGTTCCCTTAGTAGTAGTGGTAGTTGCCATTTTCTTCCTGCCTGTTCTACTTCTCAGCAGACATGAATCTTGTTGCTGCTGAAAGGAAAATTTGCAGTTCCTCTGTTGATGCCAGTTCTACAGTTGACAATCACTATTATAGTTTGGATATTGAATGTCCCCTAAAGACCCATGTATTGAAGGATTGGTCTCCAAAGTGGCACTATTGGGAAGTGGAGGAACCTTTAAGAACCAGAGACTAGTGGGAGGCCTTTGGGTCACTGGAGGCACATCCTTGAAAAGGAGAGTGGGGCCTGGCCTCTTCCTCTCTCACACACACTTTTGTTTCCTAGCCATGAGGTGAACAGTTTTGTTTCACCATGCACTTCTGCCATTGTGTGCCACCTTACCATAGGCCCAAAGCCTGGGTGCCAACTGATCATGGTCTGGAATCTCCAGAATTGTGAGCCAAAACAAACACTTTCTTTTTGTAAGTTAATTGTCTCTGGTATTTTGTTATAGTGATGAAAAGCAGATTAATATATCTACCATGCCTAAACTGAAACAACCAGGGCTGATGCTAAGCAAGGAAGACTCCTACTGAAGTGTGTCTTCTCCCTAACCTTCCATTTCTATCCTCTCTGATTGAGAGGGATGCAACTACTTTCCCTTTTTATTTTTATATGGAATAAATTGCAGGCAGGTCACTTTATGTCTCAGGCATGGTGCTCAGGGGCCAATCTGGAAGACTGTCTCAGAGATAGACATCAGTAGTCCTCTAACCAACTCAACTCATTCTTTCCCTACTGTGTGTTTTTTCTCAAGAGAATGTTTGATCTTGCAGATAAAATACACTCCTAGAGACTCTCCTCCAACAAGATTATATAGGTAGTCCCCAGACATGAACTCACAGGAGCAAAGGAAAACCACCAAACATTTGCTTGGCCTTCCAGAACAGGCATAGGTGGGGCAGCATGCAGTGGCTAGGAGCACAGGATCTCATGCTGGACTGACTTCTGGCCCTGATACTGCCCCTTCGTAGCTCTACAACCTTCAGTAAGTTATTCAATCTTTCTGTGCCTCCGTTGTTTCTTCTTCTATAAAATGGGTTGGGTTGCTATAAGGATTGAATGAGTAAATGCATATAAAATGCTTGGGAAATGCTACTGTGTGGAAACCTTTCATGCATTTGGGTCACCTTGCTGAAGCATGGAATAAATATCTGTATTTAAATTGTATATCTGCTATTTGCTTGGTATTCATTTGCATTTTTGGAGTAATTGCAATACATATGCATGTGTACTAAAAAAATATTTAGAAAAACATACAGAGTAAAGAAAACCTTCTTTTCACCCCAATCTCCAGCCAGTTCTATCCCACCCCACAACAGCAAACCTGCCAGTTTCTCCTCTATTCTTCCAGGGATGCGCAATGTGATTACAAGCATCTATCTAGATTTAACTTGTTAGCTGGCTTACTATAGGTCCACAAAGGTGACTGGGAGGACAGTGACCAGCTCTCCTCCCTCTTGCCCTTAGGGAGTTGACCATCTGGAGGAAGAACCAATTAGTAATAAAACAGGACAGAAAGGACACAAAGCTAGGAAAAAAGAATCAAGTGGGAGAAAGCAGAAATATTTCTGACGGAGTGGAGGAGTTTGTGAAGAATGTTCTTGAGCCTAAACAAGTGACTTGACTCCAAAGTGTGTGTCTGTGCTTAGTTTATCGTCTAATCTCAAAAGTAGACTGGTCACAAGGTGACTACATTGCCAGTGTGATTTTGCTCTACAGCTGTGAGGAATGTTCAAATCACATTGGGTTCAATGTCTAATTTAATTTTTAAAAATAAAAAAATTGTCACTTGCATATATTTTACATTGTAGAGCAGAGTCATACTCATCTCCAGGCTGCCATGGCCCCTTGGGGATGCTCTGTCCATTTACAAGCAGCAGCCTGGTTCCTTCCAGGCTTTGGATTTTGTTCAAATCCACAGTCTCAGCAATGAGTGTTCAGGAACAGGCTTCATCATCTGGAGTTCTTTCTGCATTCAAAAACTGAGTCCCCTGATTTGAAAACACACTAAAACCCCAGACCCCCTTCCAGGGCAGAATTTTGTCTTAAGCCTTGGCTCCTTCCAACCTGCTTTCCCTGTTACAGCCAGACCTTATTTTTGTATGTTCAATTGCTCTTTAGTAAGATTTATATCACTTGCTTTCAGAAAGACATTTGTGTTGTTGGTAAATATAATGCAATTCATGTTACTTTGTCCTCTGCAGTTTGAACCAAGAGTTGTCCAGAATTTAGATTTAAAATACACAAAATAGGATAGGGTTAATTTTTTTTATATCTGTTACAACTGTGTAGAATCCTCTCTCAGATGCTGTTGAAGCAGGCAAAGAAACATGAGAAATTTACTTTTTCTTTACTTTGAAAAGTAAAACATGTAAAATCTTCACAATTGATACAATTAAGCCATTTTGTAATTTTCAGTGCTAGTTTTTAAATTTTCAATAATTATTGTGCAGTCATGTGAGTGGGAGCCTCTGTGCATCCATGTATTAGTTTCCTACAGCTTGCTCTGCACCTTATGACAACTCCCCTTCTTTTATAGTACTACAGGCCAGAAGTCCAAAATCCAGGTGTCAGCAGGGCTCCTTCCAGAGGTACTAGGAGAAAAATCTTTCCTTGCCTATTTAGCTTCTGGTATTCCTTGGCTTGTGGCAGCACATCTCTAATCTCTGTTTGTCTTCAAATGGACACTTCTGTATTCAAAGCTTCCTCTCCTCGTTTAGAAACACTAGTGTGGATTTAAGGTTACCCTAAATCCAGAATAATTCACCTCAAGATTAATTAATGACACCTACAAAGACCCAATTTCCAAATAAAGTCACATTCTGAGGTTCCAGGTAGACATGAATTTTGGAGGGGCACTCACCACCCAGGACAACCCATGAATGAATTTCATTAGCTCTCTGCATCTAAATAATATCATGTATAGATTAGTAAACCTACACTAAGATTCAAGGAATTTCCTGAGTGAGTTGACACATTTGGTTCATTTTATCTGCTGAGGACAGGAAGAGTACTCAGCACATTGACTATCAGTAACTTTTATTTTTATTTTTAAAGAGACATTTTATCTTACTTTCTCCAAGTCCAGAACAAGTCAGTAATTACAGTTTTACCAAGTGTATGGGAAGGGTAAACTTTACCTCTAACCATCTTAGCTCTTATTTGGGATGGAACCCTGTAACAAAAGACAGAGGACAAGAGGAAAACCAGTTTATTAATGAATGTCACTCACATCACACAGAAGACCCCTCAGTGGAAAGTAATCTAAAATGGTGTCTTAAAACTCCAAGTATACAGCATCTTCAACAAAGAACAACACATTTGTACAGAAATGACAGGACAAAGGAAAATAGTTGTAGGCTTCTGAGGGGGGAGACTGGGAGGGCAAATATGTGGGTGTCGACTAGTGGAATAAGGTTTGGGTGGCAAAGGGTAGTAGAGACAGCTGCTTTCCTCTCTGCTTTGCTGCTTCTTAATGGACTTTGGTTCAAAGATAACATTTACTTCAAAGAGGAGTTGGGGGGGGAACATATTCTGATTGCTTTCACAGAGACAACTTCTTCTTTCAAACATTCATTGACTCACTTACTGGAGGGTCACAGAGCCCAGGTTTCAGTTCATTAAGCACAGTGACTGAAGGGTGGCAGAAGGCCATTGTGTTAGTCATCTTTTTCATCATTGTGACCAAAAAAGACAGAAAAGGACAACTTGGAGGAGGAAACTCTTATTTTGGCTCATGGTTTCAGAGGTTCAGCTCATGGTCAGCCAACTCCATTAGTCCAAGTCCAAGGTGAGGCAGCACATCATAGTGGAAGGGCACTGTGCAGGAGCCTTGCTCCACTCTTGGTGATCAGGAAGCAAGGAAAGAAAGGGGAAGGGGGCCACAGGGAAAATATATCCTTCCAGGACACACCCCCAGGTACCTACCTCTCCAGTCACACCCCACCTACCAACAGTTACCACATGGTCCGTTCAAACCTGATTAGGTTACAGCTCTCAAAATCCAGCCATTTTACCTCTGAATATTCCTGCATTTACACAGGAGCTTTTGGAGGAGACTTCATGTACAAACCATAAGAGCCATCGAGATGCCACATTGGCATGAAGATTATTTTAAGCTAAAGATTAAAAATTAAAAAAGCAAGTCAAAAACAAAAACCAACAAAAATACCCCACAAGTACAAAAAGTCACTCCCCTTTTTCTTCCTGAAAACAGAAGGTAAATTCCCTCCTAGGGAAGGATCTCTTCCTTGTATAAAAAGGAAAGCAACATTCTTTTCAAGGATGGGAAAATGATGCTAAGAAAATTCTGAAAAGCAGACGGTTTAAATTGTTTTTTTTTAACCTCCCCATATAGACTAGTTCTTTTTTCCCCCAATTGTCTCCCTGTTCAACCTAGTATTGAAACACCCAGGTTTGCCTCTTCTTTGGATTTTAATTCCCTTGTGAAGGACTTCCATGTTACATAAATGTTTTATTAAATCAGTGTGTGTGCCTTTCTTCTGCTCACCCATCTTATGTTTACTGGCCCATCCAAATTCCCTAAGAATTTACAATTTTAAATTTTGCCTCTCCTACCTGATCTAAAATAAATCTCTTTCTACTACATCCCTGATAAAAAAAAAAAAATTAAAAAAAAAAAACCTATTGAGAATATGTGCTCACTGTGTGTAGGGCAAAGACCTACATTAAATGTGGGCCCACAGAGTCCAGCCCTGGGTCTAGCCCTGGTCTCATTTCTCATCACATCTTCACTGGCTCTCTGTGCCCCAGCCACACGTACCTCATTTCTCCAATGGAGAGCACTGACTTAGTGTTCCATAGGAGAACACTAATTTTTCTGTGTCAAAAAAAAAAAAAAAATGCCACCGTCAATTTCTGTTCCCCTTTCCTACCCTGTAACTGGTAACTCAGTCCTCGCTCCTTGGGAGGTCTGCCTGTCTCTCCTGTCTAGGACAAACCCCTCCCAAAGGCACCCAGTTTCTTACATCCCTCCTTGGCCCCTCTCATGGTTGTGTTTTGATGTCTATTTGAGTGATTATCTGATTAATGTCATTGAGCCTAGGAAGAGTCGACACCCAGTCTATTTTTATTTTCCACAATGTCTCCGGCATCCAACACAGAGTCTGGGGCATAACTGATATTCATTATACACCTTCTTTAACAAATGAAATTATTACTTTGCTTATCTGCACTTTCTCATCTCACTTGGTTTTGTGGTATCCATAGATACAGCCATGGACATACTTAAATTGGATTCAGGGCAAGAATCCTTTAGTAATCCAAGCAGCTTTGTTCTCACTGAGAAAATTATAAACCTGAACAAAAGCTGAGGTTGGAGAAACAGGGACAAACACTGCTTTTGTAGTCAACAGAGATTTTCACAGCATGCTATCACTTTTTCTCCCCTTTGGAAAATTAGCTCTCTGCCATTGCCCAAGTAGGAGTTACGCAATGGAGAGAAACAGCGAAGAAGAGGTGCTGGGTTGGGGGTCCTGGGGAGGCACAGGGTATGATGTCAGTTAATAACTTGTGAGCCATGTCCTCAGAGTCCCCCTGCTAGGCTGTGTTTGAATTGGTCACATCTTCTCCGAAAGCAGACGTCCCCCTTCTGTGCACAAGCTGACAGCCCAGAGCTTTGCAAAACTCCTGCCAACTCCCCAGGAAGGCTTTGTTGGCACAAGCACCAGGAAGTCTTGGTTTCTTAAAGGCAAGCAACCCGCTGTTTAAATTTATATTGGCCTTCAACTGCCACAAAGGCAATCTGCTAAAAAGTTTATTTCAAGTTGAAATGAAAAGGAAATATCTTAAATGAATCCAGCTGTTTGTTTCGGTTCTCCTTTTTTAACTAGTTGAGCCACATACATTGATTTTCAAAAAATATAATGAAATGAGCTGCAGACCTCTATAGCATGATGCTGGGGGGTGGGGTGGAATTCAGAAAAGTAACTAAAATGTCATTGCTGGTAAGAGTTTCCATCTTTTCGGATTTTAATGGGAAAGTAATGAAGCCTTCCAGCCAAATTGAGAAGGGAATAAGAAGTGATTTTGCTGCTTTTTATGAACCAGAGGTCTATTACAAACTGGATGTACAGAAGCCCTGGAGAGGACCTCTCTGCTCATTACACTCTTGAATTTTCCAGTTTGGGACTCAGAACCACACAAAATAAAGAAAATAGTAACTCAGTGGTTACACTGAGATTCAGATTCCCAGATCTCCTATCACAAGATTTTGATATAATGTGTCCAGATGGAAAGCCAGGAACCTGCATTTTAAATAAATGTTTCCCCCTGAGTGCCAAGGAAGTCCTTCTAAATAGCTATCAAAATGCTTCCCAAACTTCTTTATGTCCTGGCACATACTCAAAATGATAGTCTTTGCTGGTGGGATAGGATGGGGTGTTGGGGAGATGTTGGTCAAAGGATATAGAATTTCAGTTAGACAGGAGGAATAATTTCAAGGTGATCATGTTAATAACAATGTAGTTTATACTTCACAGTGGCTAAGAGAATAAGTGTTCTCATCACATATACACAAAATACCTACTAAAGATAATGGATATGCTAATTTTTTGGTGTATCCTTTTTACAATGTATACATTTAGATAAGTTTAACTTTTCAATTAAAAAAATATAATTATAGTCTTTGCACCACACACTGAAAATAAAAACAGACCGGGATAGTTTTTTAAGAGTTAACTGAGTTAAAAAAAAAAAAAGTCCTTGATTATCATGATAGTTATACTGGTAATTAACTGAATTCTGCAGAGAATGAAGCACATATGGACTTTGTCAAAGCTAGGACTTTACCCTGGTCCCCACCCATTCCCTCCTAGGCATTTACAACCTTAACTACCCACTAGCCAACCTCCCCTGAGCTAACCGACTGAACCTGGACCAGGGCTAAGGCTGAGTCAAGGGCTGGTGGGAATTGAGCAGTCCCCAGTCCTGGAGAGATAACAGTCAATTAAGTTTATATGTATAAAGATAGGCTTCAATAACTGTTTTATTACCAGGTTAAGTCACATAGTTACAAAGTAGTTAAAATTTTCTTAAAGAGTAATATTGTTTTAAAAATCTTTGTTATATAAATATTATCTAGCACTTCAGTGTCTGGCCAAAGAGACCATATTTTGTTAAGATGAAATCCAGAAAGAAATGAAATATTTAAATTTAAAATATTTTCTATGAGCCTTTGTTTACATTGTGTTACATTGTATTGCGTATTTAATGCCCCTGGTAACTCAGTAGATCTCTGAATGGTGACTGTGACAGTCTCATTGCAGACCACTCCCACAAGGATTTGAGGACCTTATTAGTTCTTTGGGTACAACACAGAGCCAGGTGAGCAAGCAGTAGTATTGCAACTCTCTTTTTTGAAAACAGCAACATTTTGCCTTTTACAGGAAACAAGCACTAAAGTTGGCTAGAAAGAAACTGTCTTCTTTATACTGCCTTGTAACCTAGTGTGTATCATATGCTAGGTAACGCTACTAAAGGACATTATGGAGTTATTTGCTTTGAGAGTGAAGTGATAAAGGCAACAAATCTATAAAGGAGATCTCAACTGCTAAATTCATTAATAAAAACAGAAATTCATTGTCAGAGTGAAGAGCAAAAGCAGTGAGACTTACAACTTTTAAATCTAAATTTCCAATTCTGATCCCTCGTATCCAAGTCCTTGGGTCCACCTGGAACCTTCAGTTACAGAGATACTAGCAAATGACGTGGACTCACCTTGCCCTGGTCAACCAAGAGGATTTGGGGAGGAAAAACTCTCTCTCTCTCTCTCTCTCTCTCTCTCTCTCTCTCTCTCTCTCTCCTTAATTACACTGTGCATCGAGGTTTTTGGGATGTGGCCACTCAACACAGGACCAGACCTGTCTATAGTGGGCTGAGTGGGATGGGTGGATTTCCTTAGATAGTCTGAACATAAATAGAAGCAGAAAATCTTTTATTTTGGGGCTCTCTTACCCTTGAATCGATGCCTAAGAAAGTGCAAAGAGAAAACTAGAACTTCCCTTATGCCCTTTCCCTCCACTTCCACTTCCTGTTTTTACCCTCCAGGCCAGAACCTGCAGGCTCAGCTTCTCCTACCTTTTTCTGGATTTTTCTGCCAGGTCCATGCCACCAGGATGGTTTTGTCCTTCCTCTTTTTCCTTGCTCCATCCTGAAGGCTAAGCTTAATGACACACCGAATGAAAAGAGAGGGAACTATAAGACGACCTACACTGAGGCCCTTTGTAATATTATGCTCATTATCTCACATATAATTATCATGCTTTTACCTCTAGGAAGCAAGAATCAAAAACACTTAAGTAGGGAGCAAGAATGTGGTGGAGGCAGGATTCAAACCCAGTTCTTTCTCACTTCTCAACATGTGCTCTGTGGAAAAACACGAGTAGGAGAATTAGAGCCCGCCTCTCATTGTCTGTGTGACCTCTCTGGGTCTCAGTTTTATCACCTATAAAATGTAGATGACTATAATGTTGCCTGGGATGGTATGAGTCAATATACAGTAATGTGAGAGAATGGTACAAATGTCAGGAGGAATTACTGTGGTGATAAATTCTGCACCTACCGCATTGCCAATGACAGAGCTCACTCCACATACAGGTGTGCTGGGGTTTTGTAGGGTTTTCTTTTTTCCCTCCTTTGTTTGCAGAAATTATACTGCCAAATTAAAATTCCCATTAACTATGTGTGAATGATTAGCCTCCATAGTCATTATCTAAAGAGATATTGCTATTACAACTTTGCCTTTTAAACTTCAGTCTGTTTGTTCAAAAAAAGGAGTATTTTATTCCAAATAACTACAAGTTACACTGGTCTAGTCACTGCAATTATCACTAAAAGCAAATGTCATTAAAAAAAATTAGTCTCTGTAAGTAGAGTGTGAGTTTTCTAAAGAGGAGACTTACTTTATAATTATGCTTTATTTAGTCTATTATTAACAGAATTTTATATTACCCTAGCATGTGTCATCACCCTCCTTCACTGGAAAACTGTGATAGCAGTTCCTTTATTAGGCCTTTCACTCCTTTTGTATTTATTTTCTCAGTCGCATGGTTAATACTTAGGTCATTGGCACTACCTCCCAGAGTCACCTGATGGGACAACTTCCCTTCCCCAGCACTCCTTCTGTTAACAAGACACCTCCCCTTAAGAAGAGGAATCCTTACCATTTGGTTAGGAAGGGGCTGAAGCCCAAAGAATCAGATCCCCTTTCCAATGGTACAGAAACATGACACAGCCTGGGAAATAAGGGTCTTGCCAGAAACTTTTCTGTTAGAACTTTCCAGAAAAACATATTCAGTGAGCTTCCAGGCCATGAGCCTCTACTTTATGGCAACCACCTTGCCAAGTACCCAGAGAACACTTGCCCAATAAATAAAGAGAAGCAGAGTCGAGTGAGAGAGAAAGACTGAGCCAGAGCTCTGACATCAACATCAGAGCTCCTCCAACCTGCCATTCTGGCTGGCCCGACCCTTCCCAGTTATGTATTAATAAATTCCTCTCCTACTTTTAATTTGTTCATTTTGTTATGGTTGGAGTTGAGTATCTGTCATTTGCAATTGAAAGCATTCTGACTAATTCACAGCCCAGGTGAAATTTTGACTTTGGGCTCTGTAAAAGTGATGTATGTGGGCAAATCCTGTGTCCAACTGGCGTTGGTCAGTGGCATGGCATCCAGGAGAATGGCCCCATGGTGGCAGGGCTCCACAGGCTCACTACTCATCCCTTCTTCCTTGTACTCCTTCATGGAGGCTGATCTTGGTTTCTTTTTGGATTTTGTATATTATCCTCCATTTTTGTAGCTCCCTGGAATCAGGAGTTCTGGATCCTTATTTCTATTTATTTGTGTGATATTAAAAGAAACACTTATTCTCGTTTGACTTCATTTTTATATCTATCAAACAAAAATTATAGACCAGTCTTAGAAAATCACTGTTAAGTTTATGAAACTGCTCTGAGTCTTAGGTCCTAACTGTTCCCTGCATTTGTCTCATCTTCCCACACAAATCTTAAACTCTTCTTGTGCAAAAATGACACTTCAGATTTCTTTTGTGTTCTCAGCACATTTGGCTTTACATTTTTCTGAATATTTTGGTTGGCCAGATTAAATTATTTTTTTAAATAAAATTATGTTTATTAAATTCAAAAAAGCAATTGACACTAGAGTGTTAAGGAGACAAAACAGTTCTTCATTTCTCTCAGAAAAAGGGGATTGAGGAACTCAACCATTATTAGACGAAAATTTCCCAGACTGGCACTAATAGCTGAAGCAGAGACCCCACTGAAAGTAGAAAAGCTTAAACCAAAGAAGGATTATCAGGGATAATAACTTCTTAGCACAAGATTACTTAACACAATTCTTTTTAAAAATCACTCATTTTTCCTGAGTATGAAATGCATAACATTAATTTTCCAGGTTTGGAAATTTTTACAAAGAAAAAAATCTTGTTTAATAATTTTATGCAGAAAAATTAAGTTAAAAATTGATTTAATTTTTTTCTCTTTTTTTAGGGGGGAACTATTTTGATCCCCAAATTGTGAGTAAATGGTATGCCCAATTTTTTCATTTACTACTATGAGCAGTCTTCCAACTCTTTGAAATTATGATTATTAAGAGTTGCAAAATATTCCATGTGAACAAACCATAATTTAGTTAATAGAACTGCCATCAAGAGACATTTAGGTCATTTCTGATTTTTCCTTACTAAATATAACAAACACTCCAATGAATATATTAGTATACATTAATATATAAATCTTTGTGGGCATCCTCTCTTATTTCCTTAGTTAGAATTAATTATAAGTAATTACTCTTATGGGAAAAAGTCAACGTAGTACTTAAAAAGGGTTTCATAGTGAATGCAGAAATCTCTGAAGTGTGGAACATTTGTGTGCAATTTAAGACATTTTTGAGAGGGGCATCAACGATGTATTTATTCTTTGACATGTACTTTGAAAATCTGGTAGAAGTATCTTCACCATTAAATCTCAAACTGCTATGGATGCTCAGAAGTATACTGTTTCCCAGACATTCATTCTCACAAAAGCTTCACCATCTGATTTTATTATCAAACACATTAATAAACATTTCACATATGCATTTTGCTGTATAATTTACTAGCCACTTCCAAATAACTATGTGAAACAAACAAATGTCGTAGCAGGAATATCTTACTCCTAAGTATCAGGATCAGCATTATCTTTCAGAAAAATAAATATGATTATGTCAAAGTTTATCCTCTCTGTTTGAAAGGTTCTGTAATGGAACCCTGCATTATATGTATCTTTACCTCTGTGGTAAAATGCTGCATGATAAGTGCACTCTTCAGCATATATAGCTATACTTGTTCCAGGCTGGCCTCAAGCCCCATATCCACCCTCTTATCCAACCTCAACTTCTTCCTGTTTCCTGACCCAGCCAGGTTCTGAGCACCTCCCTTCCCCAGAGGTCTCTCCTCCCCTTGCCTGACAAATTATTGCCCATCCTGTTCCCCTGTTTCAAAAGATGTATCTGCAAGACACTCATTAAACATATGAAGGACAGTTCTTTCATTTAACATTTAGAGCCCACGGGGAGGGCATGCAGCATCTCTTTGCTGCTGGGTTAAGGTGGAGGTCTAGGCTCTTCATGGGCTCTTCACTGTCACCACAGAGTGGAGGGTTTTATTATCACACAGTAGGAATGAGAGCCTTGTTTTCTACTCAACGTTCACCAACACCATCTTGGTGGAAGGATTAGTGCTTTATAGCTCGATTAGGGTGGAAGTCAGAGTGATCCCTTCAACCTTTGCTGGCATAGGTGGAGGTGGGGCCACATTTTTTTTTCTGATGTGTTTGGCTGGAGCAGAGTGGTTATTATCTAAACTTCTTCTATCTTGCTAGTGCTACAATTTGAATTGTGTCTCTCCAAGTGTTAGAACCTTAATCTCAAACACAATAGTCTGGAAAGCTGAGAACTTTAAGAGGTGACTAGATCATGAGGTCTTTGCCCTCATGGATGGATGAATGCCATTATCTCAGAAGTAGGTTGGTTATCATGGAAATGGACACCTAATGAAAAGATGAGTTCTTCCCTTTTCTATCTCTTGCATGTGAACTCCCTAGACATGTGATGTCTTCTGCCTTCTTCATAGCAAGAAGGCCCTCAGTAGATGCAGCATCTCAGTCTTGAACTTTCCAATCTCTAAAACAAAAGCAAATGGACTTCTACTGCTTATAAATTACCAAGTCAGGGAGGGAAGAAGATGGCGGCGAAGGTAGTGCATCACCTCCGTGTACCGCATCACTGTGCGGGAGAATGACGAGTTAGAACTGCTAAAAGCTATCTTGTTAGGAATTTCCAGCAAAATTGGGGTGCTCCAAAACCTAGAGGAAGGATTTTCATCGCATGAGGATCAGCTACGGGGGCTCAAACGCGAGCGATTTGTCAGCACAGAGGGTCACGCTGCTTATTCAGCAAATCGCCCCACAGCTAGAGTCTGCGGCGCGCGCTGGGAAACGACAAGATAGCAACGCAAAGATACAGCGCTGAGGATTCTGTGGGCTCCTGCCAGCTGTGCAGTCACTGTACTCAGTGCTGAATTCTGGGTTTGAGACGGGGAAGGAAGCGGTCCAATTCGGTTCTCCACACCGGTCAGACCACAGAGGAAGCCAGCAGCCACCATCTTGGAGAGCTGACGTCACCATCTCTGTTTTCGACTGATCGCAGCTCATTCAGCTATAGAACAGGTAATTTCAGGCTGCTATTCACCTGCGTCTCGCAGACAAATTACTCAGGCTCAGTGCTAAAGAACCAGCGGAAACTGCTTCTTGGAGCCTGCTCCTATCAAAACATACACCGAGCCCAGAGCGGCCGAATTCCAGCTCCCGGAACTGCTCTGGCCCAGGGCTAAAGCACCCGCAGAAACTGCTTCTCAGTCCGGGTCCTGCTGAATATTGTGGAGGTAAATACCAACCGAGCCTTCATAGGCAGTGGCAACAGGATTGAGACGGGGCTTGTGAGGGCCGGTCAGGACTCACCCGTTGCTTTGGTCACCTGGCAAAGGGAACAAAATGCTGCCATTTGCATGGGATACCAACATGGCAGAGGTCTGAGGTCATCAGAAAGTGGCGGAGGAGATAACTTCATCGATACCAGCGGTGACAGAAACAGTTTGTCCCCTGGTAAAGAAAGTGACTCACATACACCTGAGTCTCTCTCACTTTGTCATCAGGCCAGAGGGGCAGAGCAGAGCCACCGCCCGCACCCGGAAAAGGCCCAGCGACCTGCCAGCATGGTAGTCACGACACCCCATTTGGAGTAGGAGCAGAGCAGAGCCGCCGCCCGTGCCCGCAAGGTAGGCAGACCTGCGAACGACCGGAGGAACAGGCCCAGAAGCCTGCCAACATGGTAGGCACGTCACCCCAATTGGAGTAGGGGCAGAGCAGAGCCACCACCCGTGCCCGGAACAGGCCCAGAGGCCAGCGGGCATGGTAGACACGTCACCACAACTGGAGTAGGGGCAGAGCAGAGCCGCCACCCGTGCCTGCAAGGTAGGCAGACCTGGGACCGACCGGCAGAACAGACCCAGAGGCCCGTCAGCGTGGTAGACAGATCACCCTAATTGGAGGAGGAGCACAGCCGCCGCCCACCCCTGCAAGGGAGACTTTTCAACTATACAAGAGCAATATAAATATATAGGGGAAAAATTTCAAAAACACAACAGTTTCACCAAGCAGAAAGAAATGCTAGCAGTATGAAAAGACAAGGAAAGAAAGGACCACAAGCAATGCAGGTCAACTCAACTTTAGAAGAGGTAATAGCTGCAGCAGATGGAATCTCAGATAAAGAATTCAGGATATACATGCTTCAGATGATCTGGAATCTCAAGGAAGACATGAGACAGCAAAATCAGACAATGAAAGATCACTTTGACAAGGAACTACATAAACAAATCCAGGAAGCAAAAGATCAATTACACAGGGAGATAGAGGTAATAAAAAACAAACAAATAGAAATCCTAGAAATGCAGGAAGCAAAAAACCAACTTAAAAACTCAATTGAGAATACTACCAGCAGAGTAGAACACTTAGAAGATAGAACATCAGACAATGAAGACAAAGTATTTCAACTTGAAAAGAACATAGACAGCTCAGCAAGACTGTTAAGAAACCATGAGCAGAACATCCAAGAAATATGGGATAATATAAAGAGACCAAACTTAAGAGTCATTGGGATACAGGAAGGTATAGAGGTCCAAACCAAAGGAATGAGCAATCTATTCAATGAAATAATATGAGAAAACTTCCCAGACTTAAAGAATGAAACAGAATCCCAAATCTTAGAAGCCTACAGGACGCCGAATGTGCAAAATCATAAGAGATCCACACCTAGACACATTATAATGAAGATGCCCAACATACAGAATAAGGAGAGAATTTTAAAAGCTACAAGAGAAAGGAAGCAGATTACATTTAGGGGTAAACCAATCAGGATAACACCTGATCTTTCAATACAGACTCTGAAAGCTAGAAGATCCTGGAATAACATATTTCAAACACTGAAAGAAAATGGGTTCCAACCAAGAATCGTGTATCCAGCGAAATTAAGCTTCAGGATAGAAGATGAAATTAAAACCTTCCACGATAAACAAAAGTTCAAAGAATTTTCAGCTAGAAAACCATCTCTTCAAAACATCCTCAGCAAAAATTACATGAAGACGAAATGGAAAATAACAATGAAAACCAACAGTGGGAGGTAGGACAGTAAAGGGGGGGGGAAATAATCAAAGAGGAAAACAAACCATGTTTAGTAACATAAATAAACAAATATGGCTGGAAGAACAAACCATATCTCAATAATAACCCTAAATGTTAATGGCTTAAACTCACCAATTAAGAGACACAGGCTAGTAGAATGGATCACAAAACAAGACCCAACAATATACTGCCTACAGGAGATGCATTTGATAGGAAAAGACATACATAGACTGAAGGTGAAAGGTTGGGAAAAATCATATCACTCATATGGACTTCGGAAACAAGCAGGAGTGTCCATACTCATATCAAATAAAATAGATTTCAAGCCAAAGTTAATCAAAAGGGATAAAGAGGGACACTACATACTGCTCAAGGGAACCATACACCAACAAGACATAACAATCATAAATATATATGCCCCGAACAATGGTGCAGCTATGTTCATCAAGCAAACTCTTCTCAAGTTCAAGAGTCTAATAGACTACCATACAATAATCATGAGAGACTTCAACACACCTCTCTCACCACTGGACAGATCTTCCAAACAAAAGTTAAATAAGGTAACTATAGAACTCAATAACACAATTAATAACCTAGACTTAATGGACATATATAGAATATACCACCCAACATCAAGCAGTTACACTTTTTTCTCAGGCACATGGATCCTTCTCAAAAATAGATCATATATTATGTCACAGGGCAACTCTTAGACAATATAAAGGAGTAGAGATAATACCATGCATCTTATCTGATCATAATGGAATGAAACTGAAAATCAACGATAAAAGAAGGAAGGAAAAATCATGCATCACTTGGAGAATGAACAATAGGTTACTGAATGATCAATGGGTTATAGAAGACATCAAGGAGGAAATTTTAAAATTCTTAGAGATAAATGAAAACACAGACACAACATATCAGAATCTATGGGACACATTGAAAGCAGTTCTAAGAGGAAAATTCATTGCTTGGAGTTCATTCCTTAAAAAAAGAAAAAACCAACAAATAAATGATCTCATACTTCATATCAAAATCCTAGAAAAAGAAGAGCAAAACAACAGCAAAAGAAGTAGAAGGCAAGAAATAATTAAAATCAGAGCTGAAATTAATGAAATCAAAACAAAAGAAACACTTGAAAAAATTGACAAAACTAAAAGTTGGTTCTTTGAAAAAATAAATAAAATCAACAGACCCTTAGCCATGCTAATGAAGAGAAGAAGAGAGAGAACTCAAATTACTAACATACGGGATGAAAAAGGCAATATCACAACAGACACTTCAGAAATGCAGAAGATAATCAGAAATTATTTTGAATCCTTATACTCCAATAAAATAGAAGATAGTGAAGGCATCGATAAATTTCTTAAGTCATATGATCTGCCCAGATTGAGTCAGGAGGATATAGACAACCTAAACAGACCAATATCAATTGAGGAAATAGAAGAAACCATCAAAAGACTACCAAATAAGAAAAGCCCAGGAACGGATGGGTACACAGCAGAGTTTTACAAAAACTTCAAAGAGGAAATAATACCAATACTTTTCAAGCTATTTCAGGAAACAGAAAAAGAGGGAGAACTTCCAAATTCATTCTATGAGGCCAACATCACCCTGATTCCTAAACCAGACAAAGACACTTCAAAGAAAGAAAACTACAGACCAATATCTCTAATGAACCTAGATGCAAAAATCCTCAATAAAATTCTGGCGAATCGGATTCAAAATCGTATCAAAAAAATTATACACCATGATCAAGTAGGATTCATCCCTGGGATGCAAGGCTGGTTCAATATACGGAAATCAATAAATGTTATTCACCACATCAATAGACTTAAAAATAAGAACCATATGATCATCTCGATAGATGCAAAAAAAGCATTCGACAAAGTACAGCATCCCTTTATGTTCAAAACTCTAGAAAAACTAGGGATAACAGGATCATACCTCAACATTGTAAAAGCAATCTATGCTAAGCCTCAGGCTAGCATCATTCTGAATGCAGGAAAATTGAAGGCATTCCCTCTAAAATCTGGAACAAGACAGGGATGCCCTCTCTCACCACTTCTGTTCAACATAGTTCTCAAAACACTGGCCAGAGCAATTAGACAGACGAAAGAAATTAAAGGCATAAAAATAGGAAAAGAAGAACTTAAATTATCACTATTTGCAGATGACATGATTCTTTACCTAGCAGACCCAAAAGGGTCTACAAAGAATCTATTAGGGCTAATAAATGAATTCAGCAAAGTGGCAGGATATAAAATCAACACGCATAAATCAAAGGCATTCCTTTATGTCAGCGACAAATTCTCTGAAATAGAAATGAGGACAACCACTCCATTCACAATATCCTCAAAAAAAATAAAATACTTGGGAATCAACCTAACAAAAGAGGTGAAAGACTTATACAATGAAAACTACAGATCCCTAAAGAGAGAAATAGAAGAAGATCTTAGAAGATGGAAAAATATACCCTGTTCATGGATAGGCAGAACTAACATCATCAAAATGGCGATATTACCAAAAGTTCTTTATAGGTTTAATGCAATGCCAATCAAAATCCCAATGGCATTTCTTGTAGAAATAGAGAAAGCAATCATGAAATTCATATGGAAAAATAAAAGACCCAGAATAGCTAAAACAATGCTAAGCAGGAAGTGTGAATCAGGCGGTATAGCGATACCATACTTCAAACTATACTACAGAGCAATAGTAACAAAAACAGCATGGTACTGGTACCAAAACAGGTGGGTGGACCAATGGTACAGAATAGAGGACACAGAAACCAATCCACAAAACTACAACTATCTTATTTATATTTGATAAAGGGGCTAAAAGCATGCAATGGAGGAAGGATAGCATCTTCAACAAATGGTGCTGGGAAAACTGGAAATCCATATGCAACAAAATGAAACTGAATCCCTTTCTCTTGCCATGCTCAAAAGTTAACTCAAAATGGATCAAAGAGCTTGATATCAAATAAGAGACTCTACGCTTGATAGAAGAAAAAGTTGGCTATGATCTACATACTGTGGGGTCGGGCTCCAAATTCCTCAATAGGACACCCATAGCACGAGAGTTAATAACTAGAATCAACAAATGGGATTTACTCAAACTAAAAAGTTTTTTCTCAGCAAAAGAAACAATAAGAGAGGTAAATAGGGAGCCTACATCCTGGGAACAAATCTTTACTCCTCACACTTCAGATAGAGCCCTAATATCCAGAGTATACAAAGAACTCAAAAAATTAGACAATAAGATAACAAATAACCCAATCAACAAATGGGCCAAGGACCTGAACAGACACTTCTCAGAGGAGGACATACAATCAATCAACAAGTACATGAAAAAGTGCTCACCATCGTTAGCAGTCAGAGAAATGCAAATCAAAACCACCCTAAGATACCATCTCACTCCAGCAAGATTGGCAGCCACTATGAAGTCAAACAACAACAAGTGCTGGCGAGGATGTGGAGAAAAGGGTACACTTGTACATTGCTGGTGGGACTGCAAATTGGTGTGGCCAATTTGGAAAGCAGTATGGAGATTTCTTGGAAAGCTGGGAATAGAACCACCATTTGACCCAGCTATTCCCCTTCTCAGTCTATTCCCTAAAGACCTAAAAAGAGCATGCTACAGGGACACTGCTACATTATGTTCATAGCAGCACAATTCACAATAGCAAGACTGTGGAACCAAACTAGATGCCCTTCAATAGACGAATGGATAAAAAAAAATGTAGCATTTATACACACTGGAGTATTACTCTGCATTTAAAAATGACAAAATCATAGAATTTGGAGGGAAATGGATATAATTAGAGCAGATTATGCTAAGTGAAGCTAGCCAATCCCTAAAAAACAAATGCCAAATGTCTTCTTTGATATAAGGAGAGTAACTAAGAACAAAGTAGGGACGAAGAGCATGAGAAGAAGATTAACATTAAACAGGGATGAGAGGTGGGAGGGAAAGGGAGAGAGAAGGGAAATTGCATGGAAATGGAAGGAGACCCTCAGGGTTATACAAAATTACATACAAGAGGAAGTGAGGGGAAAGGGAAAAATAATACAAGGGGGAGAAATGAATTACAGTAGAGGGGGTAGAGAGAGAAGAGGGGAGGGGAGGGGGGATAGTAGAGGATAGGAAAGGCAGCAGAATACAACAGACACTAGTATGGTAATATGTAAATCAATGGAAGTGTAACTGATGTGATTCTGTAATCTGTATACGGGGTAAAAATGGGAGTTCATAACCCACTTGAATCAAAGTGTGAAATATGATATGTCAAGAACTATGTAATGTTTTGAACAACCAACAATAAATAAATAAATAAATAAAAATAAATTACCAAGTCAGTAATACTTTATCATACTAAGTCATTCTATCAGACTAAGACATTGTATACATGCATCAAAATGTCACACTGCATCCCATACATACGTACCATTATTCTCTCAATCTATTTTAAAAATCACTTTGGGGAAAGAAAAAAAAAAGAAAAGAAAACAGACCAAGACAGGCCACTTTTTTTCTTGGTTTCTTGTCTTATAATTGTTTTATATATAATGTTTGAGGCTTTTAGTTGTCCTCAGCAGGAGGAATAGAGAAAAATATGCATATCTTTATGAAAGCAAAAGATTTGGTCCATTGTTGAACACCAGAAAAGCCAATTTATCAAAACAATGTTGCAAATATCAGTAAGTAGAAGAGTAGTCACTACAGGTATTAAGATGATTTTCCAACCCATACTGGTGGGCATCTGGTCTACTCCCAGTCTGCCAGTGTCTTTTCAGATTTCCCACTTCTTTTCCCTTTTCATTTTACTGGCTTTCCATTACATGCTAAGGCAAAAAAAATTATTCTCCCTAGACTGAAATCTTAGTGAAGTTTGTCAAATATCTGCCATTTTGCCTATCTCAGCAGCATGTGTCTACCTAAAATTTTCCTTTACCTCTGTACTGAGGAAAAGCTGCTGGGGGAAAAATACCCCACTATCCTGCTGTTCATTAAGTGGCTTTAACTAGTTTCTAAATTAGTAATAATTTGGAAACAGATAATGAGTATTTTAGATTTATTTCACATGATATCCTAAAATATTTCCATTTTAGAAGAAGCCACTGCATATTCTATCAACACAAAATCATCTTTAGAAAAGAAGCAACATAATGAGATAAAATGGCTTCAGATTTGTTCTCAGTGCCTTCTTAAATGATATAATTAAAGCAATGGATTAACTTTGAAATCTTCAGAATATATCTTGATACTGAAAATAATGACTGTTAGTACCTTTCTAACTCTTTTGAATGTATTTAATATATTTTTCCTTTGAAATAAGTAGAGAATCTAATCATCAAGAAGGAGAAATATGAAGTCTCATTTTGGGGCCTTTATGAGAAGCGTATAATCTAGTAAAGAAATTATGATATTCCAGACAAGCACACAACTGAGAACAGCTGCCTTAAAATGGATACCAGGAACTATTTCATTTTACCATGTTAGCCCATCCCCCACAGCACAGATACAGCCCCAGTACACAACTTCTCACTTAGAGGAGGGAAAAGAGAGTACAGCACATCCATTCCTATCTTTTGAGTGAACTGCCTCAGGGGCCAGTTTCTATTCCACCTCACATAGAGCACTAGTGGAACTGACACTTTGGATGCCTGGGTGCAGTTAAGAATGAAGTAAAAGGGGAGAATGCTTCCCGAGCTCAATATGCCTCTGTGAGATTGAGCAGAGAGGCAGAACTCATCTGTCCTTTCTCTATAAGAAAACAGAGAGGAACAGAGCATGCCTCTAACATCCCAGCTCCCAGTGCAGAAATCAGATGAAAGAGGAAGAAATTACAGAGTCATGAGGTTAAAAAGAAAGGAAAGAAAAGGAAAGGAAAAGAAAGAAAAGAAACCAGTAAGCCCATCTATTTAGAAACCTACAATCATAATTCCAGATAAGAAACAACCATACAAAAGGTCTACAGTCTTCAAAGAGTCTGTCCAACTAATTGGTGAAAATCTTCCCCTGGTGAAGCCAGTCCACAAAGTGGGGGAGGTGAATATCACTTTAAATGTGCAGACACTAATAAAAATCTACAAGGTCCACAAATCAGGGAAACATGACATAGTCAAGGGATCAAAATAAATATCCCTAAAGAAATACAGATATGCCACTTTTCTGATAAATAATTTAAATAGTAATCTTAAATAACTTCAGTGGAATACAAGAGAACACAGAAAAATGAAATCAAGAACACAGGGAGCAAAATGAAAATATTAACGGCAATAGAGACTATTAAAAAGAATCAAATGGAAATTTTGGAGCTAAAGAATACAATAAATGAACTGAAAATGTAGCAGAGGGCTTTAATAGACTTCATCAAGCAAAAGAATCAGTAATTCAAAACCAGGTCAATATGAATCATACAGAGGAGCCAAAAAGGAAAACAAACAAACAAAAAAAAAAAACTAAGAAGGCTTAAGGGACTTATGGAACACCATGAAGTGAATAAGTATACACCTGATGTAATCTCAGAAGGAGATAAAGAAAAAGGGAGAAAGTTTATTTAAAGAAATAATGACCAAAAACTTCCCAAATCTAGGGAGGGAAATGAACTTCCAGATTCATGAATTCTAAAGAACCCCCAAAAAAGTATACATGGAGGACAGAATAATCAAATTGTCAAAAGTCAAAAACACAGAGAGAATTTGTAAAGCAAAAGGATCAATGCAACTTGTTGTGTACAAGGGAGATCACATAAGACTTTTAGTGAATCTCTCAGTAGAAACTTTATAGGCCATAGGAAGTGGAAGAATACATTCAAAATACTAAAAAGAAAAACTGCCAATCAAAAATACTATAGTGAGCAAAACTTTCCTTTGAAAATGAAGAGAGATAAATACTTTCCCAAACAAAAGTGGAGGGGATAATCACCACCACACTTGTCTTACAAAACATGCTAAAAGAAGTTCTTTGAATTAAAATTTTTAATTGTTAAACAGTAGCACAAAAGAATAGAAAAGTATGAAACTCACTGGAAATCTAATTATACATAGAGAATACTGTAATAATACAATGGTGGTATATATAAATCACTTTTTTTGGTACCAGGAATTAAATTTGGGACACTCAACCACTAAGCCACATCTCCAGCCCTTTTTTGTGTGTTTTATTTATAGACAGGGTCTCACTGAGTTGCTTAGTGCCTTGCAGTTG
Source organism: Spermophilus citellus (assembly GCF_964194105.1). NCBI lineage: Eukaryota > Metazoa > Chordata > Mammalia > Rodentia > Sciuridae > Spermophilus > Spermophilus citellus. Next base: position 138,491,239 of record NC_138186.1, on the reverse strand, counting down.
CTGAGACTGGCTTTGAACCTGTGATCCACCTGCCTCAGCCTCCAGAGTTGCTAGGATTGCAGACGCTGTAAATCACTTTTGATTCTAGTATGTAAGTTAAAAAAAAATAAATATAATATAGCTTCAAAAACTTGTTAATGAGATAAACAATATAAAAGATGCAAATTCTGACTACATAAAATGTTGGTTGAAGGAGAAAAAAAGTATACAATTGGTATATAAAATTAAATTGTTATCAGCCTAAAATAGACTTTCATCATTATAATGTATTTTATATTAATCTCATGATAACTACAAAGAAAATACTCCTGTGTGTGTGTGTGTGTGTGTGTGTGTGTGTGAGAGAGAGAGAGAGAGAGAGAGAGAGAGAGAGAGAGAGAGAGAAATCAAAGCATATCACTTTGAAAAAATTGACAAATTACAAAAGAATACAGCAATTGAAGAGAATAGGTAAAAAAGGATTACAAGACAGATAGAAAACAATTAATGAAGGGACAATAATAAGTCCTTATTTATCAATAATGACTTTAAATACAAATGAACTAAATTCCTCAATCAAAAGACATTTGGGGGGCTTAATGGATACTTTCAAAAGACAAAATTATACGCTACATACAACAGACTCACTTTAGATTTAAAGGCAAGCATAGGCTGAAAATGAAGTGCTTGAATGCCTGTGTCCCCAAAATCACATGTTGGAACACGACCTCCTAATATGATGGTATTAAGAGGTTGGATCTTTGGGTGCATAGTTACGATTAGCCAAAGTCCTAAGAGGGGAACCCTCCTGAGTGGAATTTTCATCCTTACAAGAGTCCCAAGCATTCTTGTTTCCTCCCTTTCTCCATATGAGAAATAGCAAGAAGTTGGCGGTCTCCAACAAACAAGAGAGCCCACACCAAAACTCTACCATGCTGATCATAGACTCCTAGCCTCCAGAACTGTAAGAAATATATTACTGCTGTTTATAAGCTACCATGTTTGTAGCAATTTGTTTTAATAACCTGAACTGATTAGGATAGCTGGAAAAGGACATTCCATATAAATAATAACAAAAGATTACAGGGGTGGCTATATTTATATCAGGAAAAATAGAATTTCAGTTAAAAAAAAACCTGATACAGGAGATAAAGAAGATCATTGTATAATGATAAAAGAGTCAATTCAACAAGAAGATAAAAAAATTATATATGCACTTATCATCAGAGCACCTAAATACAGATACTTCTTTGACTTATAGTGGTTATGCAATCCAATATACCAATTATAAGTTGACAATATCAAAGTTGAAAATGCAATTAATATACCTAGTCTACCAAACATCGTAGTTCAGGCTAGTCTACTTTAAACATGCTCAGATCACTTACATTAGCTTGTAGTTGGCCAAAAATCATCTAACATGAAGCCCATTTGTAATAATGCATTGAATAGCATTTGATTCGTTGAATACTGTATGGAAACTGGAAAACAGAATAGTTGTATGGTACTTTTGAAAAACCATAAAGTGGAAAAGTCATAAATTGATCCATTGTAAGCTGGGCACCATCTTTATATAAAGCAAATATTGATAAATCTGAAGGGAGAAGTACTCAATAATATAGGAGACTTCAATTCTCCACTTTCAACAATGGATAGAACATTGAAACAGAAAAAGAAAAGAAAAAAAGTGAATTTAAACAATTCTATACAGCAAATAAATATAACACACGTACAAAACAGCCCATTCAAAAGCAACAGGATACACATTCCTCTTAAGCATGCACAGAACATTCTCTTGGATAGATCACATGTTTTATGTTAGATCATAAAATCCATCTTTTTTAAATTTAAGAAGATTGAAATCATGCCAAATATCTTTTCCAACCACAATTGAATGAAACTAGAGATCTGTAACAAAAAGAAAACTGGAAAATTCACAAGTTAAATGACACACTCTTGAAGGACTAATGAGTCATACAAGAAACTAAAAGGGAAATTAGAAAATATCTCAAGAAAAACAGAAACAAAAACACCAGAAACCAAAACTTGTGGGATGCAGCAAAAATAGAAATCAGAAGGAAGTTTTTAGAGTAAATACCTATATTTAAAAAGAAATAAGATCTCAAACAGTCTAATTTTGCATCTCAAAGAATTAAACTATGCCCAAAGTTACCAGACAGAAAGAAATAATAAATAAATAAAATAAAGATTAAAATGACTGAAAAATCAGTGAAACTAAGAGCCATTTTTAGACAATAAAAAAAAATTAGCAAACTCATAGCCAAACTAAAAAAAAATTAGAGAAAATTCAATAAATGAAAAGTGAAATGGAAGAGTAGACATTACTAGGGATGCCACAGAAATAAGAATGATTATAAGAGATGACTATTAACAATGATACATCAACAAACCAGACAACCTAGGAGAAATGGATAAATTCCTAAAAAAAATATGACCTATCAAAAAAATTGAATAATAAAGAAACAACTGACTTCAACAGACCCATAACAAATAAGGTAATTGAATCAATAATCAATCTTCCCAATGAATAAATAAAAGTCCGGGATCAGATGGCCTCACTGGTGTATTCTACAGAACATTTAAAGAATTTAGCATTAATCCTTCTTAAACTTGTCAAAAGAAATCTGAGAAGAGAGAACACTTCTGTTTTAGTCAGCTTTTTCTCTGTTGTGACTGAAAGACTGGACAAGCACAATTGTAGAGGAGAAAAAGTTTATTTGAGGGCACGTAGTTTCTTTCAGAGGTCTTAGTTCATAGAAGGCTGGCTTCAGTCCTCTGGGCTTAAGTTGAAGCAAAACATCAGAGCAGAAGAGTGTGGCACAGGGAAGCAACTCACATGATGATCAGAAGGGGAGAGAGAGAGAGAGAGTGGGGGGGGAGGGAGAGAGAGAGAGAGAGAGAGAGAGAGAGAGAGAGAGAGAGAGAGAGAGAGACTGACTCCATGCTCCAAATATAAAATATAACCCCATAGCCATGCCCCCAGTGAGCCACTTCCTCCAGCCACACCCCACCTGCCTCCAGTTACCACTCAGTTATTCCCATCAGGGATTACTTCACTGCATTTCTCTTCCAAACCTTCTTGCATTGTCTCACACCTGTGCTTTGTGGGAGACACCTCACATCCAAACCATAACAACTTCCAAAGTCATTTTATGAGACCAAAATTGCCTTGATACCAAAACTAAAGACATTACAAAGAAAACTATAAACCAATATACCTGAAGAGAGATTTTAAAATCCCAAAATATTAGCAAACTAAATTCAACAGCACGTTAAAAGGATCATACACAATGACAAGTGGGATTAATTCCTGGGATGAAAGAATGATTCAACATGCACAAATCAGCTAATGTAACACATTAACAGAATAAAGGACCAAAAAATAACAGATGATGATCTCAATAGATATAGAAAAAACATTTGACAAAATTCAACATCCTATCCTAATTTAAAAAAAACACTAGACATTATGTATAGAAGGAATATATCTCAATATAATAAAGACTATACAATAAGCCCACAGCTAACATCATATGCAACAATGAAAATTGAAAGCTTTCCCTCTAAGATTAGAAACAACAGAAATATCCACTCTCACTGTTTCTATTTAAGATAGAACTAAGAGTTCTACCCAGAGAATAGGCAAGAAAAAGAAATAAATGGCATCCAAATCAGAAAAGAAATAAAATCCTTTATATGAACATGACTTGATCATATATATCTATATATATATACATATATATCTATATTATTATAGATATATATGATAAAAAACTAAAGAATCTAAGGGGGAACTGTTAGAACTAATAAATTCAGTAAAGTTACAGGATACAACATCAACATAAAAAAGTTAGTTGTGTTTCTATAAACTAACAAGAAACTATTCTAAATGGAATTTAGCAATGATCCCAAAGAGATGCAGCAAACAAAAGCAATAGTTAACAAGTGGGAATACATCAAACTAAAAAGCTTCTGCACAGCAAAAGAAACAATAAAAGAGGTAACCTATGGAATGAGAAAAAATATTCGCCAACTATTCTTCTGACAGTCAATATCCAGAATATACAAGGAACTCAAAAGACTTACAAAATGCAATCCAATTTTATAAATAGGCAAATGATTTAAATAGGCATTTCTCAAAAGAAGACATACAAATGTCCAGCAAATATATGAAAAAACACTCAATAGCATAAACCATCAGGTAAATGCAAATCAAAACTATGCGATACCGTCTCACCCCAGTTAGAAAAACCATTATTAAAAATAATAATAATCAATAAATACTGGCCAGGATGCAAAGAAAAAGGGACATTTTGGGGGGTATGGCATGGCAGTACTGGTGTTCAAACCCAGTGCCTCATGCATGCTAAGCAAGCATTTTACCACTGAGCCACATCTCCAGCCCCAAAAAAGAACTCTTATACATGGTTGGTGTGAATGCAAATTAGTAGTGTAAAGGGCCATTTTGGAGAACAATGTGGAGGTTCCTGAAAAAACTAAAAATAGTTCTACCATATGCTCCAGTTATCCCACTTCTGAGTGTATATCCAAAGGAAATGAAATTAGCATACCCAAGAGATACTGCCACGCCCATGTTTATTGTGGCACTATTCATAACAGCAAAGATATCAGATCAACCTAGAAACCCATCAACAAATGAATAGATAAAGAATATGTGAGATATATATACACAAACACACACACACAATGGAATATTATTCAGTCATAAGGAAAAATGAGATTCTGTTGTTTGCAATAAGTGGATGGAACTAGAGGGTGTTATATTTTTTTTTTAAAGAGAGAGTGAGAGTGGAGAGAGAGAGAGAGAGAGAGAGAGAGAGAGAGAATTTTTTTTTTAATATTTATTTTTTAGTTCTCGGCAGACACAACATCTTTGTTGGTATGTGGTGCTGAGGATCGAACCCGGGCCGCACGCATGCCAGGCGAGCGGCTACCGCTTGAGCCACATCCCCAGCCCGAGGGTGTTATATTAAGCGAAATAAGCCAGTTGCAGTAATACAAGTGCTACATGTTCTACTTCATGTTATATTAAGCTAAAATAAGCCTACCTGAATGTAGAATAGTGATTATAGGGGTTAGGAAGGGTGGTGGATAAAGGGAGGTTGGATTTGATCAGTGCATGTTGTATGCAAGAGCAGAAATATCACACTCAACCCATGAATGTGTACAACTAATCATGTAATCAAAAATAAAAATAATAAAAGGCAATTGTAAAAATAACAACAAAGTTGGCTTTAGGAAAGCAATCACACTTACAACAGCATCAAAAAGAATAAAATACTTAGGAATAAATACTTGAACCATTGGTGAAAGAAATTAAAGAAGGTACAAATAAAGTGTCTGTTTTTGTGTGGTGGGAGTCAAACCCAAGGCCTTAAGTATGCTAGACAAGTGCTCTACTATAAGCTATACTCCCAGCCAAGAAGACAAATAAATGGAATGGCATCCTGTTTTCATGAATTGGAAGACTTAAATGTTGTTAAAATGTCCATACTACACAAAGTGATTTACAGATTCAATGCAATCTCATCTGAATTACATGACATCTGTTTTAGTCAGCTTTTTTGCTGCTGTGACTAAAAGACCTGACAAGAATAGTATACTAGAGGATGAAAAGTTTATTTGCAGGCTCGCGGTTTCAGAGGTCTCAGTCCACAGTAGTCGGCTCCATTCTTCAAGGCTCGAGGTGAGGCTGAATATCATAGCAGAAGAGTGTGGTGAAGGTACATGGCTAACGTGATGACCAGGAAGCAGAGACTCCACTCACCAAATTAAAAATATATAACCCAACAGCACACCCCCACTGCCCACCTCCTCTAGCCACACCCTACCTGCCTTCAGTTACCACCCAGTTAATCTCCATCAAGGGATTAATTCACTAATTGTATTAAGGCTCTCATAGCCCAGTAATTTTTCCTTTAAACCTTCTTGAATTGTCTCACACATGAGATTTTGGGGAACACCTCACATCCAAGCCATAACAACATTTTTTGCAGAATGGAAAAAATTCCTAAAATTCATATGAAAGCACAAAGGACCCCAAATAGTCAAAGCAATCTTGAGCAAGAACAAAACCAGAGGCATCAAACTTCCTGACTTCAAAACACATTACAAACCTGTAGTAATAAAACCAGTATGAGGGCTGGAGTTGTGGCTCCAGAGGTAGAGTGCTCGCTTAGCATGAGTGAGGCACTGGGTTCGATCCTCAGCACCACATAAAGTAAAATAAGGACATTATGTCCACCTATAACTAAAAAATAAATATTTAAAAACCCCAGTATGGTACTGGCATAAAAACAATCAACAAATATATGAAAAAAAAATGTTCAACATCTCTAGCAATAAGGAAATGCAAATCAAAACTAAGATTTTCATCTCACTCCAGTCCGAATGGCAATCATAAATGTTGGCAAAGATGTGGGGGAAAAGATACACTCACACATTGCTGATGAGACTGTAAATTGATGCAACCACTGTGGAAAGCAGTATGGAGATTCCTCAGAAAACTTGGAATGGAATCACCATTTGACCCAGCTATCCCACTCCTTGATCTATATCCCAAGAACTTAAAATCAGCATACTGCAATGACGCAGGCACATGAATGTTTATAGCAGTTCAATTCACAACAGCTAAACTATGGAACTAAACTAGGTGTCCTTCAATACATGAATGGATAAAGAAAATGTAATATTATATATTCAATGGAATATTACTCGGCTTTAAAGAATAAAATTATGGCATTTGGTGGTAAATAGATAGATGTGGAGATTATTATGCTAAGTGAAACAAGCTGATTCCCCCAAAAACCAAAGGCTGAATGTTTCTCTGATATGTGGATGGGGGGGTGGGCACTAGGGAAGAATAGAGTTACCTTAGATTAGGTAGAGGGGAGTGAAGGGGAGGGGGGTGGGATATGGGGATAGGAAGGATAGTAGAGTGAAATGGCCATTATTACCTTATGTATATATATATATATGTATACATATATATATATATATGTATATATATATATGTATATATATATACATATATATATATATGTATATATATATATGTATATATATATATATATGACCAATCACCAATGTGATTCTACAATATGTACAATCAGAAAAAAGAACTTATACCCCATGTATGTATAATATATCAAAGTGCATAAATGCATTCTACTATCATGTATGACTAATCAAAACAAATAAAAACTTAATTTAAAAAAAAAACATGGAACAGAAGAGAACCTAGCATTAAACTCATGTATACATAGTCAAGTGATATTACATAGAGTGCCAAGAATACACATGGAGAAAGCACAAACTCTTCAACAAATTGGGTTGGGAGAAGTAGATATGCACATACAAAATAATAAAATTGAAACCTTATCTTACCATAAAAGTTCAATTCAAAATAGACTAAAGACTTAAATGTAAGACCTGAAACTATAAAACTCCTAGAAGAAAACATATGGGAAAAGATTTATGACATTGGCCTAAGCAATGATTTTTTAGATATAACATCAAAAGCAAAATTAAGAAATGCAAAAAATGGACAAACTACATCAAAATAAAAAACTTATGCACAGCAAAAGAAATAATCACTAAAGTGGAAAAGCAACCTATGAAATGGGAGAAAATATGTGTAAGCCACATACTGATAAAGGTTTAATACCATATATATATATATATATAGAGAGAGAGAGAGAGAGAGAGAGAGAGAGAGAGAGAGAGAGAGCGCACACCACAACTCAGTATTCAAAATTTTTAAAAAGCCCCAATTAAAAAAACCAAACATTAGAATATACATTTCTCTAAAGAAATCATACAAACAGTAAAAGTTATTTTTTTATTTTTTTTTACAAACAATTGTATATTTTTAATTTCAAAATTTAAAGGTAACCACAATTGTATGTTTCCCTCACAACAATAAATCAGAAGCAAGAAAATATAGAGGTGGTAGCTTTACATCTCAATGTTAACAAACCTTGAGTCAACTATTAAAATGGAAGCTATTCTTAAAAGATAATGTAACAAATGAACTCATAAAGCAGTAGCAGATACATCAATATCTTCCCCACCCCACACTGACAAATACTCCACTACAGCACAGACAGCCAAAGCAACAGCAACACAAAGTTTCACTACACAAAGGAAAACCAGAAAAGAATCCTCCCTTCCCCATTACACTCTACTAGCAAGTCACCCTTTTTCCATAAAGTTCATCATGCAATTACAATTAACAATTGATCATAAGAGTAAAAAGATGTTTGTGTTGCTTTCTCCATCTAGAACTAAGATCTAGAAGTGTTAAAAACTCTTCTTATTTTCTCCAAGAGGACATTCTTAATGCCAGACCACATTCCCTTTTGCAACAGTAATTTCAAACCAAAAAGCTCTGAGCATCAGGCAACTCAAGCAGCAGAAAGTTAAACAAGCCCAACTTGACTACTGATCACAAAAAATAGTCTATTAAGATATTGCATTGTTGATCAAAAACTAATACAGAGATTGCTCTAAGGTGGTGAGTAAAAAGACGCAGAGGCTTTCAAACAGGATGATTTTATTCCTTTGTTTAAAATTAATTTTCTACAGTAGTGGGACAGAAAGCAGCAGCAAAGAGGGGAAGGAGAAAACAGTTTAGAATATACAGCACTTCCTTTTGGGTTGAGTTTCCGGAGGCTCGAGGGCAGCTAGGATAGCCTCATCAAACACATTCTTCAGACCTCTCTGTGTGAGTGCAGAACACTGCACATACTTGACAGCCTTCAGATCACGGGCCAGCTTTTCAGCAGTTTCTGGAGTGATAGGCTTCTGTTTGTTCTTGGCAAGTTTCTCAATAGTAGATGGCTCATCTCTGAGATCAATTTGGGTCCCCACAAGCAAGAAAGGAGTCTTTGGACAGTGGTGAGTTATCTCAGGCACCCACTTTTATTTCACATTTTCAAATGAGGACAGAGAGACCACTGAAAAACAGACTAGAAATACATCTGTTTGTGGATAACTCAGCGGTCGTAATCTGTCATAATCCTCTTGCCCTGCAGTATCAAAAAGTCCAAGAGAATATGGCTCTCCACCAATCATAACTGTGACTGCATAGTTGTCAAAAACAGTTGGTACATATTCGGATGGAAATTTGTTTGTTGTGTAGGATATCAGGAGGTATGTTTTACCAACAGCACCATCGCCCACAAAAACGCACTTAATTGTCTGCATTGCGGAAATAGTTTTGTATCCACTTTAAATATTTCAAATTAGATGATCTCAGCTTCTCCGCCGGGGCGTTGGCAGCGCTGCGCGGGGTCTCCTCGGCTGCCGGACAGGGGCACGCACCTAGTAAAAGTTATTTAAATTCTTAATCCTGAGGGAAATATGAAGCAAAACCCTAATAAGATATCACCACATACCTGTTATCAAAAATGAACATGGAGACATAGAAACTCCTGCACTCTATTGGTGAGAATATAAAATGGTGTAGCTGCTGTGGAAAACCATATAGTAATTCCTCAAAACAGTAGAAACAAAACTACCATTTGATTCAGCAACCCCACTACTGAGTATATGTTATAGTTTCGATGTTAGGTGTCACCCAAAAGCTCATGTGTGAGATAATACAAGAAAGTCGACAGGTGAAATGATTGGTTTATAAGAGACTTAACCTAGTCAGTACATGAATCTACTTGAACAGATTAACTAGGTGGTAACTCAAGGCAGGTAGTGTGTGGCTAGAGGAGATAGGTCACTGGGGGCATGCCTCTAGGGTTATATTTTGTCCCTGGAAAGGAGAGCTCTCTCTTTGCTTCCTGGCTGCCATGTCCTGAACTACTTTCCTATCACACTGTTCTGTTTTACTCAGGCCCAGATTTACAGAGTTGGCCCTCTATGACTGAGACCTATGGTACTTAGAGCCAAAATAAACTTTCCTCCTCTAATTGCTCTTGCCAGGAATTTTAGTCACAGTGACAAAAAGCTGATGAAAACAGTACATATCCAAAAGAATTGGAAAGGTGAAAATATAAAACATTACAATTAAATTTCCCATAAAGATGTATCAATTTTCAAAGTCAGGGGGAACCCAATCAGAATGGAAATATGCTTACAGAAATTTTGGATGTTATACAATATGTTTAAAATTTTCATTCCAACAAATGCAAACAAATACCCATGGGCCACCTCCTCATTACCAGCAGTCTCACACGCTGGGAAATTCCTGGTAAGAAGTCAGGCACATTTCCAGTTTTGCATAGAAATGGGGAAGGAATATAAACATAGGTAAGACAACTTCTGAGGGGGCTAAACACTACAGAGAAAATAAAGGAGAACAATGTTTTGGAGGAAACTAAGAGCAGTGGAGAAGCTCCTTGCAGGGGTTGGGTGGCCAGGGAAAGTCTCTTAGAGGAGGCAGCTCCCAAAGGAGGACTTAAAAGCTATGACAACATCTCCCAGGCAGAAGCAGGAGCACATGTGAGAACCTCAGGAGGTAACAAGCGTAGTAAGTTTGGGAACCTGAAAGACACCAGTGTCCAGCCCAGGAGAAAGGTAGGATGGCAAGCGATGGTTCCAGAGTGATGAGCAGTTGAGACCACTGTGACTCTTCAGAGAGGACTTTGGAATCTGCATTGTATACAGTGGAAATCCACTGAGAAGAACATGGAGAGAAACAGGTGGAAGAGGCCCGAGTTGTGGAGTCCCCTGTTGAGTCTGAACTGTTGGTAAGCATTCAGATGGACAGTCTGTCGGCAAGTTGGGCGCATGACTCTGCAGCTCAGGCAAGAGGGCTGTCTGGGGACCTCCATGTATAGTTGCTATTTGTCTCAGTTTGGGTTCTCCCAGATATAGACACTGAGAGAAGGATTTGGAAACAGATAGATTATTTGAGAAACATGGGAAACATTAGTAGGGAAAGGGGAAAGTGTTTCAAGCAAGGAAGGCATCCGCTTAAAAGGGCATGATTAAGCCATTTACCAAAGTGGGTGATAACCAGGGAATTCAGAGGAAAAGAACAAAACACAATGCCCAGCTTTACCCCACCTGAAGGATGTCTAATGCTAACTTTCTAAGGTCATTGGTCAAGGATATTTTCAGGGCCTGCTGCACATTAAAGCAGAATAGGCTTCCTTGGTAAAAAGCTGAGCGACAAAGATAACAGGCGATTTGGAGTTGGCCAAGGTTCACGGAAAGCCCAAGGAGTGTAGGAAGGTTGCTGGCAAGTCTGAACATCCTTTAAGACATGAAAGCTGGACCATGTGTTCTCGAATCAGCTCTCCCACGCACTTCCTAGCTATGTGACCTCCCTGAGCTTCCTCATCTCTCTCCTCGGGGCTTTGATAGATTGTTACTTAATACTGATAGAGTACTTAAGACAGAACCTAATACTCAAGGCAGAACATAGCACATAGAGCTAGAAAAGTATTTGCTATCATTATTATCATTACCACTATGACTATTATATTTCATTATTTGAGGTTGTCTATATCCCTCATTCAAGAATGTCAACAAAGGAAAGATGAAAACTCAGGGCTGAGAGTGCTTCACATTTAGAAGAGAAAAAGTTATCAAAAGAGAATGAGAAGGAGGGGTGAATGAGGTAGGAGGAAGACCTGGTAAATGCAGTAATAGAAGTCACCAGTAAAAGTGTTTCAAGAATGAGAGAATTACCACATGCTGAATGAGGCTGAGCCACAAGAGGATGAAGGCTTGAACACTGGCAAGCACTTGCACAATTGGAGCAGTGGGGTTTCACCTTGCTTGCCACTCGAGACCTTAAAAAAAAAAAAACTATGTTAGCTTCTGAGGTCTCTACACAGGCACTTGCTGGCTTTGACACCCAGCACCTCTTCTTTCTTTTGGTAGTGGCATCCTGCTGTTCCCTTGAGATTCACATCAAACAATATATGGGACTAATAAATCTGTCCTTTAATCTACATTTTTCCACCTCAGACATGGTCTAGTTCATCAGAACCCTCCCAGTACTCCTGTGTACTTTGTTGTTAAGCTGGTGGGATAGTAGTCTGGAGTTACAGAGACAACCATTTTCCTGACCAATGGAGAGACCCACTATGGAAGGCAATGACACAGCCTTGAATATACTGTTGGATCGCCTTGCTTTAGCCTTGCCTGAAGAAAGAACTTTCCTTAGGATTTCTAGGATTTTTAAATCAGCATGATCTGAATTTCAGTCATTATCAATCAAAAGATTGACTTTGTCATAAATATTTTCAAAGTGATTATAACTAAAACAATGAGATTACTTTTTGACATATCTAAAATTTATGAAAAGAAACTTCATAGATTTTGGGCTGGATACGTCACTCAGTGATAGAATACTTGTCTAGCATGTGTGAGGCCCTGGATTTGATCCCTGGAACCACTAAGTGAATAAATAAATAATTTTGAAAGTAAACATCAAAGGAAGGGAGAAGCTGTAGAATTCAATTGGTGCATGTGAATTATTTACAAGACCAAGTTCTCCACATCCATTAAATGATGAGCTCTGAACTTTGAATTCCTTGATATTCTTTGTCTCTACAGTCATGTCTGCAGCAGCCACTTGATGCATTGGTGTGATGGAGCAGGAAACATGGGGAAATCAGGACATCCATTGTCTGGTGGTAGGTAGGAGGCCTGGCTGAGTAGGGGGGTGGGGGTGGAATCTCAAGGCCAAACTGTTACTTCCTGGGAAGCAAGAATGAAAAGGAAGGCTTTTGAGAATAAGGCAAAAGATATTCTTAGGAGCAATTGGGGAATAATGTCATAGCCTGATGGAAACAAAAAGAAGTCCTGTTAGCAGTCAAATCAGGTTAAGTTCATGTTTACAAGTAATAGAATCTAAGTATTACTAATTTAAGCAGAAAGTGAACTTCAGACTTTCAAAGTAGGCCAGAGAGTCAGGTTTGGGAGACACCCATTCAGGGTCACATGTCAAATCACACCACAAATCTAGTGACAATGCCAAACGTGGCTTGCCCTTAGACATTACTCACTCCGAATAGCAGGTATAGCTGCCACCCTCACCAACATGTACTGTGCGTGACCTTTGCTTCTTTATGTCATTAGGCTTCCAAAGCAAAGTGTTGTATGAGGCAGGGAACTGGGCAGGCTGGGGGCAGGAGGAGCATGACCAGGAAAAACAAGCTATGTGCCCATATCCAAGCTATAAAGGAGCCCAAGAAAGCGAATATATGTGGTGAAACTCTCACCTTCCGTCATGACCTGTGAATTCAGGGAGGTAATGTGGAATATTCTCAAACCTAAGAAAGACATTCAAATGAAGAGTAGCTAAAAATAAGGGCAAATACAGCAACACTTTAAAGCTCCTGGGGCAGTGGCTCAGAGTGTGGGCTGATACTTCCCTACTCTTTAATTTCTCTATGCCTCTTTTTGCTCATCTAAAAAATGGAGATAAGAGCAGAACCTTTCCCATAACATGGAGGCAGGGATTAGGGAGGTGATGTGCTGTGGAGAGGCAAGTTAGTACCCTGAGGGTGTCCACTTTTCCTTCTCTCTCTGACTGCAAAAGAAAATTCTGGTATCAGCTATTCAATTTAATTTGCTCCCTTGCCCTCCAAAGAAGCCTTCAATATTGCCAAAGCTATTCTTTAGGGCTTACAAAAACTGGTGACACAAGAAAGTAGATAGGAGAAGAAAGAAGCTTTTAAGAAAATTTCCCTGAAAGAGTGTGTAAAAAAACATCATTTTCATGGTACTGAGAAATGCTAAGAATGAATATAGTCATTTAAAATTTTTCTGAATATTTCTTTTTAAAAAATATATTTCTTTTAGATAACACTACCTTAAAGCTGGACCCAGTGGATCATAGAATCATTAAGGAGGAAATAAAAATATAAGTAAAACCCTTAGCACGGTACCTGGCACATAGTAAGTGTTCCATACATGCTAGTTACTGCTATCTTCTAAGTGGCTCAAAAAGCCAGAGAAACTCTTATAGCAAAAGGGAAATGATGTGAGTAATCACTTGAGCTATTGAACTAGAACTCTGTAAATGTCTCTCAGCATCTGGATTGACGCCAAACCCTGGGGCAAGGCTGAGGCTGAATCAAATGTCCCAGTCCTGCTGGCAGTGATTTCTTTGCCCATCTCTTCCACCTCCCAAGGAGAAAGCAACACCCCCTACTATGGGCTAAATTGTGTCCCCACACCATTAGAACAGGTTAGAGGTTCTAACTCCCCAGTACCTTAGAATGGGACTGTATTGGAAGAAAAGATTTTTAAAGAGGAGATTAACAGAAAATGAGGTGATATGATTCATAAGTGTGTCCTAATCCAATATGACTGGGTCCTTTCAAGAGAAGGAGATTGGGAGACACAAACAGGGAAAACCAAGAAGACCCGGGGGGGGGGGGGGCAAGAAAAGGTTTTCAAAGGAAACCAACTCTGGGAGCCTTTATCTTCAACTTCTCGCCCCTAGACTGTGAGGAAAATACATTTCTGATGTTTAAGCCACCCCATTTGTGGTACTTTATTATGGCAGCCTTAGTGTTATGGTTTAGATATGAGGTATCTCCCAAAAGCTCATGTGTAAGACAGAGCAAGAAAGTTTAGAGGTGAAATGATTGGATTATGAGAGCCTTGACCTAATCAGTGTGTTAATCCACTAATCAGGATTAACTGAGTGGGTATTATAGGCAGGGAAGGTATGGCTGGAGGAGATGGGTCACGGGGGCTGTGCCCTTGAGGTTTATATTCTATCCCTGGTGAAGAAAGTCTCTCTCTGATTCCTGGTGCCATATCCTGAGTCGATTTCCTCTTCCACACCCTTCCACCGTGATGTTCTGCCTCATCTCAGGCTCAGAGGGATGGAGTTGGCAGTCTATGGACTAAAACCTACCTCTGAGACTATGAGCCTCAAAATAAACTTTCCACCCTCTAACTGTTCTTGTCAGGTCTTTTGGTCACAGTGGGGGGTGGGGGAGGAAACACCTGACTAAAACACTTAGCAAACTAAAATACCTCCAAATAGCATCATCAAAGTTTACAGCCTCACATGCTGAGACTGGATCTGGCCTGTAAATATATGAGGCAGAGGGGAGGAGTTCAGGAAACCCAGGAGGCATTAGTCATCTATATTGGTGCATGTCAACTCAAAGAAATTTAATCTTTCAGAATGGTTAAGTGGTAGAAATGAATTTGGCAATGCTCTCCTCTCTGATAATCATAAATACCAAATAGTACTAAAAAAAATCCTTAAGCAAAAATTCATAAGCATGCCTGTGGGTATAGCTCAGTAGTAGAGAGCAGACTTAGTACACATGAAGTCCTGGGTTCAATCCCCAGCACCACCAGAAAAAAGTAATAATCATACCAACATCCTTAACATGATAGACACTGTTACTTTGCTGTATTAACTCATTTAATGTGCATGAAAATCCTATGGATATTATAAGTTTTTGTGACTGTGAGTATGATTAGTATGCCACTTATACATAAAACCTCTTGCACAGATGAACAGGTGAGATGGAGAAAAGCAATTTTCTCAAGGTCACACAGGCAATATCTGTCAGTCAAGACTGAAAACTGATACCTTCCTCCAGCATCTGCATTCTTACCACATCTCTATTGACTAATCATACAAAGTGTTTATTCCAAAACTGAATGAACAAAGAGAATAAAGATTACCAAAAAAGCTTCTGAGTGTGTGTGTGTGTGTGTGTGTGTGTGTGTGAGAGAGAGAGAGAGAGAGAGAGAGAGAGAGAGAGAGAGAGAGAGAGAGAGATATTAATATGTTGGATAATAAACCTCCCACACTCTGCCATTCAAATCATTAACCTATCATAAGTAGGAATTAACAATCTTTTGTCCTAAAAGATATCATTGTAACTTTTTTAACCAACAAGAGACTGATGTGACTTGCTTTTAAGAATGGTCAGTTGCTAGCAAGAAAGTTATTTGCTGCATTTCAGTGGTACTGGGTGTGACCCAGTTCCTTTGTCATCCTTTCCTCTATATTAAAATTCTCATTTTTAATGTGAATATGATTGGCATTATAATTATGTACTTACATAAAGATTCTGTTTTTGGTTTTTGTTTTTTCCCCCTCCATTCACAGTTTTCAGTATTTGGCAATCTGGGTACTGGGGGTCAGGGTTTGAAGCTGCTCTGGGCTCCCCACTGGTTTTATTTACAAGCTCATATAGTTCCCACATAGCTACAGATGGGTCCTCGGGCTTTTGTCTATTACACACTTCTTTCTGGAATGTGTGAGAAGTGACCCAGATTTTTAAATGCCTACAATCTCCTTTGAAATGGGAGCTACTTCAAAGGAAGGATCTGTTATGGAGAATACAAACAAAATATTCCAGCTGGAAGCCACCCGGAGATTTTACAATTTGCCATTTAATAGGATTGTTTGCATTGCAGAGAAGGCTTCCTGCCACAGTGAACCATTTCACTGGATCAGAGTCCAGCATCACATGGCCAAGAAAGCGAAAATAATCTGACCATCCATCTAAGTAGATCTGTCAGAATGCTTTATAAATACAACCCAAGGGACTTAACAGGCTGTGATAGAAAGTGGACCTCTGTCAACCACCGCAAAAGCTGCTGTTTTTTGTGACCCCTCTGGTCAAATCCTATTGGTCCTAGAACAAAAGCCTCATCTCCCTCATCTCTTTTTCTTCTGGAAATGTGATATATATATATATAATCTTGTTGCAAATTCTTTGCCATACTCAGAGTTTCTGGGACACTTTCTTACTTCCAATAGCATCATATCCCCTTAAGACAGATCAAATTTATGAACTATGTCTTTTTAATCTTTATCTGCACAACTATGCTGGGAATAGTACCTCAGATTCATTATGTTTTTTCAAATTAAATTTAAATTGACCCATTTCTCATGCATGCTGCACAAAATAATCAACTCCATGATACTTGTTTGTTAAATAGTTGCACCATGCTTACTTGAAGTCACAAGAAAACAAGAACTTTTTGTTCTTGACTGATATTTAAACAACAAAAAAAGACTTTTTAAAGAAAATTTTAAAATTAAAGAGACCAAATGGGAAAAAAAATTTTCCCTCA
Source organism: Spermophilus citellus (assembly GCF_964194105.1). Classification (NCBI taxonomy): domain Eukaryota; kingdom Metazoa; phylum Chordata; class Mammalia; order Rodentia; family Sciuridae; genus Spermophilus; species Spermophilus citellus. The sequence continues at coordinate 138,474,187 of NC_138186.1, read as the reverse complement.
TTTGGATCTCAAGCCTACTGTTCAGATACAAACTCTAACAGAATCAAAATTGGACCCATGTTTTAGTACAGGTTCTTTAAATTTAATCTAGTATTTTACCTAAGTTGTAATACTACTAATAGTTTCCTTATGGGAGAAAATAATCTGCATTTTACTCTGTGCTTTTTCCAGCTCTCTCTTTGGTTTGGTATCACCCTGTCCTCTCTGCTGGCTTGGTTTAGGCTCAGCCTGGTAGACCCTTCAGCCCTCTTCAGGTGTGATGTTCAGGCAACCACTCCACCCTACCTTGATCTTAGTCCCTATGTCAGTCAGTTCCCTTTTGTTCCCTTAAAGCAAGCTGCACACAGGGCTCTGGTATTCACTGTCCTCAGCCATTATCTTCATGCCATGGACCTACCATTGAGAAGCTGATAATACTGAGAACACCAGGAATCATTGGCATACACATATTCTCTTGGGCATCAACGGCAGATTGTTATTCACACTCCTCAGTTCATGGCACATAATCATCAACGACCTACACAAGATCTCCTTCTTGTATGGTTTTTAAAAATTTGATTATTAGCTAGATGCAATGGCCCATACCTGTAATCCCAGAGGCTCAGGGGGCTGAGGTGGGAGGATCGTGAGTTCAAAGCCAGCCTCAGCAACTTAGTGAGGTCCTAAGCAACTTACTGAGACCCTGTCTCTAAATAAAATATAAAAAGGGACTGAGGATGTGACTCAGTGGCTAAGCACCCCTGAATTTCAATCCCCAGTACCAAAAAAGAAAAAAAACCTTTTTTTTAAATAATTTACTGATTTATTATTTTCTTATTCCCATAGCCATTTCACTTTCCTCTACTTTTTTATAGAAAACTATTCTGATGTGTTTACATGTTTTTTTTTTTTTTGGTTAAATGTTGTTGCTACAAAATACTCATCAGGGTGTGTGTGTGTGTGTGTGTGTGTGTGTGTGTGTGTGTATGATGGATCTCCTTTTCTTTCTTTCTCAGTCAGAATTATTTTTAAGATTCATTATGAATAACCCAATCCACTACCTTTAACTACTGTGCAGTATTCCTTATCCATATTCCCCATTGATTTTCCCCACCCTCTAGTGATGCTCACTCAGCCCGACTAGAACTTCTGCCATCAAAAATAATGCTACAAAGAACATCCTAATGCATTTCCCATAGGGAACATTGTGACATTTCTTTAGGTTTACACCAGGAATGGAATTCCTAGGCCATCCTGGGGGGTGACTGTGCTGCACCCACCTACCTTTGGCTTCCTCGTGGTGCAGCCTCTCACTGCCAGCTGTCAGCATCTGTACCTTTTGCCTGAGTTGGCTGGTTGCCTTGACCAATGCATGGTGATCATCATGTATAAAAAACCCCAGCTCTTTCACCTCTTGGATGGGAAAACTGTGAGGTTCTTGTTCTACACCAGCTCCTGAAAGTCCCCTGTTAAGTTCCAGTAATACACAGTGGTAACTTGCTTAAAAATGCACCTTTTATTGAGTGCCTTTCTTTCCTACCTGTGTCTCCCAGCATCACTTTCTAAACACTCCATTCCTTGTCTCCAGGTCTATTTCTGGAGAACCCACACTAAGGCAGTATGTTTACTCCCCTTGACAAAGTGATACCAGTTGTGTACAGATCACACTCTTGACAGCAATAGTGAGGGTATTTAGTACCCAAGGCCCATACCCTCCCAACAGTGGCAATAAACAGCTTTCCCGTTAGGTCCATCTAATTGGTTTAAAGTGACGTCCCACTATTGTTTCATTTACATTTCTCAGATTTCAAGTCCCTTTGAGCTTTTCTTTGGTGTCTTCCATCTTGACCTCTCTGTGAAATCTTTCTGCAATAGAAACTGATCCCAACAGCTGCCATCATATCATCCTTGCAATACTCAGGTCATACTCCAAGATATTAACTCAGTAACTCATGAAGGCAATACTGACTACTATTCTTTTCACCATCTACGCTTTGAAGATAAACCAGGGCATAGAGATGTTAAGTGGCTTGCCCAAAGTCACTCAGCTACTTGGCAATAGAGTCTGGGTTTCAGTTCTGACTCAGACCTAAAGTCCGGTCTCCTAACCTCCACTACCTTCCCCTAGTGCACATTTCAAGAGTCTATTCTTCTTCCATTCTGCAATCTCCTCCAAACCTGATTCTACTTCCATGTAAATCAATAATGTAGGGACTGAATCCCATAATTGGGTGAGCTTCAATATTTGAGGAACTATACACTGAGCCTCTGAAACTGTATAATATAAAGTGCTCTTGCTCAGCACAATCACTACAGAAAAATAATCTGCTTAACTAAATACTCTGAGAGTATATATGACTACCGTATTGAAATATAAAACAATATAATCTGTATTCCATTTCCACTGCTACTATAATAATTACTGCAAATTTAGTCATTTAAAGCACTACAAATGTATTATCCCACCATTTCTTAGGCAAGAAATTCATATGAGCTTAGCTGATTGCTCTGTTCCAGGTCTCAGAAGATTGAAATCAAGATGTCAGCTGTCCCAGTCTCACCTAAAGGCTCTGAGGGAGAATGTCTACAAGCTGGCTCAGGTTGTTGACAGACTTACGGTCCTCACAGCCTCAGGCTGCGTTCCCATCTCCTCATGGCCATCAGCCAGGAGCCCCAGCTTCTTAAGACCCCTGCACCTCCCTCCTGCTGCACCTTTGTCTTCAAACCAGCAGTGCATCTAGTCCTTCTCCTGCTTCTACTCTCCCTAACTTTCCTTTCTGCACATTATTTCTGCCTCTGGTCTAAGAAAGTTCTCTGTTTTTCAGGGCTGATGTGATTAGAATGGGCCCATCACCAAAATCCAAAATAAACTCCTATTTTATGGTCTGTAAGCTTAATTACATCTACAGAGTTTCTTTATCCTGGAATTTAACAGGTTTCAAGGATTAGGAGATAAACATCGTTAGTGGGCCATCAGCCACCAAGAAGAGGTAACCATTCCAATTTTCAATAGGGGTAATAAAAACACCTACCTTTTTGAGCTCTAAATGAGTTGATGTTTGTTAGGTACTTAGAACAGTGTCTGGAAAATGCTACATAGGTGCTTATTGAATGAATGAACAAAGTTCCGACCATACTTGGTACAGACAATTAAGCTGAATCTTATCGGACAAGACTGAGAAGTAGGGGTTATAAAAATTTAATAGCACCATGTAAGGTTTTCATTGCTGTGACAAGAACAACTTAGAGGAGGAAAGGTTTATTTGGGATCTTTGCTTCAGAGGGTTAAGTCCATGGTCAACTGGCTCCATTGCTCCAGGCCTGAGGTGGGCAGAGCATCATGGCAGAAAGGCATGGCAGAGAAAAATCTGCTCAGTTCATGACAGTTGAGAAGCAGAGAGACAAAGGAATGGACCAGGAACAAGATAGATACCCACAGGTATGCCCCCTGAGACCTACTTTCTCTGACCATGCCCTGAATGCCTTTAGTTACCACCTAGTAGAGCATACAAATTATTAATCCATCAAAAGACTAATCCACTTATGAGGTTACAGCCATCCTGATCCAATCATTTCCTATAAGCCCTACTTCTGAACATTGCTGCATTGTCTCTAACACATGAGCTTTTGGGGGACTTTTAAGATCCATACCATCACAGCACTTTTGTTTAGTTATCATTTATAATAGGAAATGGTACTCGTAACTTAGGACATTCTGGTTATTTGTGATATTACTGAAAAGGTGAATATGTGCATATGGTTGCTCTAAGATCTAACTTACCTTAGGGCCCAGTTAATCAATAAATCTCTGTTCCTCTGTGGCCATTGGGGAGAGGATCCCTGTGTTAGGTTGTGCACTCGGGTGTTGTTATACAGCCCCTAGGGCCCTTGCCTCGGTACCTAGAAACACAGACATCCTGGGGGTTGAGAAGTAAACGCAGGCTGTTTTCCACACTCAGTCTTAATCCCCGTTTCCATGATGCAGTCCCTTTGCTGTACTCAGGATAGAAGTAATGAACAGAGAGACCATAAACACTTGGGCACTTTACAGTTTCAGAGTGCTTTCATCTCCTGAAGAGGCAGCATAAAATAGTGGATTTGAATCCTACCCCTGCCATTTACTGGCTATTTGGTGTTGGAAAACTTCCACCTCCAAGATGTAAATGGGGGGTTAGTAATAACTGCCTCCATCTGCTGTTAAAGTTTTGACCAAAGTAACTGAAGTACCTAGTGGTGCCTGGCACATGAAATAAACACTCAGAAAGTGGCCAGTATTATCACACATTATTTCTAAGGATATCAGATAAAATATAGAACATTAGTAAGACTCCAATTTCAGATGAACAACAGATGTTTTAGTATGAGTATATTGGATAAAATATAATTTATAATAAAACATTATTTTTATTTGCTAAATCTGGAAACCATAATTACTTCATTTGATCCTATGACACCATTGAAGTAGATATTGTTCCCATTTTGCAGGTGAGTATGCTTATAAAAAGTGATATGAAATAATCACTAGCATGTTAGGTTATATAGAACCTGATTTTTAAATTTTTTATTTGTTTTGATTAGTTATACATGACAGTAGAATGCATTTATTCACTTTTATATATCATTTATTCATACATGGGGTATAATTTCTCATTTTTCTGATTTTACATGTTGTGGAATCACATCCGTCATACAGTCATATATGTACACAAGGTAATAATGTCTGTTTCATTCTACTATCCTTCCTATCCCCATATCCCTTTGTCTTCCTTCCCTCTACTTAATCTAAGGTAACTCTATTCTTCCCTAGTGCCCCCCTTATTAGGTATTAGCATCCACATATCAGAGAACACATTTGGCCTTTGGTTTTGGGGTATTAGCTTATTAGAGTTTGTTTTATATTGTTTTTAACCAAATTCTCTCCTGCCCCCCAATAATCTCTATTACTACCTTTCTCTCTTTACCTTCATCTCAGCAACAAAGCACTTATTGAAGCCACCTAAACATAGGTGTTTCATACAGAGACTGTTGGCATGAGTAGAAAAAGGGTTGGCGTGGAACTGCTATAGCTATGAGGGACACTCCTCACTGCAAACAAGAGAGCCGACTTTACACACATGGATTGAGACAAGGTGAATCTAAAAGAAAGATGGATATGCATTCTGTTACTATGTAATACTCAAAGAGTATGTGTTATTTTTCAGGCAATATTAATGAGCATTTACTGTGCATACCCAGTAAGTTTGCCTGGCGGTGAGTGAAGTGGGAAGATAGGGAAGCACCTTAGGTAGAGCATTTAAAACCTGGAGGTCAGGAACCAGAACATTCTCTTGTTTTCTAGCTCATTCTTGTTCCACATAGCTCATTAACCCTCTCATCATAGAGAGAAGGGAGGAGATAAAATTCAAACCAAGGATTGCCTATTAATACATCACTACCAGTGAGTTTCAGGTTGTCTGCAAGATTTCACTAAGCCAGGTCAACGTTAAAATACCCATTGTAAATGTGACCTTACCAATAAGAAACCAAGAAGGAAGTGGAAAAAGAATTTGAGAATCAGCTTTGAGTTACCTTCTTGTGGGAATAAGTCATCTAAGAAGACCATGCCATGGATCTGGAGTTCAAGAAGGATAAGTGACTAGAATTCCTGGAGCAGGCAAACCTCAGGAAAAGCATGATCTCCAGATGTTGTCTGGTTGTAGATTCTTTTATAGTCTCTTCAGAAGAAATAGTATTTCTTATTTCTGCAAGTATATCCCTCAATTGTTTTTTCTATTCTAAGAAAAAAAATGAACACATTAGTGCTTAAGGTTTATGTAAGGGTAACTAGCATAACTAAAACAAGAACTGTCCCCTAAAGATAAAGGAGTCCTGAGGGCCTTCAGGTTACCCCTTCGCCCAGAAGGTTACCCCTAATGGTTCCCACTTCCTGTCTTCATCATTGCAATGGTGCACTTTTATACCTATTTTAGATTTCATTTTCATTGATTTTCTTGGTTTGATGAAGAAAATGAAATTGATGGCATTATTATTAATCCTCATGAAAAATTATCCCCTTTGACCCCATCCATATTTATTACAATCTGAATTAACATCATCTCCCTGAGGAGGAACTCTCTACAGAGAGTGGAAAATATTTGCAACAGCCCAAGGAGGGTCAGACCAACTAGACCAAAGAAACTTCTCACTCACAGAACCTATATCTCAGCACATTTCTATACACATGGACTAGGAAAATCTGCCATGAAATTTCAATTGTTTACTAAGAAATCAGCAAATCACTCAACTCAGCAGTCAAATTTCCTTAAAGCAACATTTCACAGTGTAGGCAGTGGGCTACCTGCATCAGATTCACCTGGGGTTCTTATAGAACCCTCTGCATCCCAATCCAGACCTATTGCTGTACCACAATTTGTAATTTTAAAAAATGAGTTTTTAAAACCTTGCCTTGGGGAATGTATCACTTTTTTAAAAAAAATTAACTTTGTATTTTGAGATAATTATAGAGTCACATAATTTAGAGATATCCTATATACCCATAACCACAATTCTCAAATAATAATTTATATCTTATAAATTAACAGTACCATGTCAACAGCAGGATATTAACAATATACTGTCAAGATGCAGCACATCTCCCTCACCACCTCCATCAGCACAGACCTTTCATGTTGCTCTTTTATAGCCACACCCACTTGTCTCCTGCTCCCCTGTCTCAAAACCCTGAAAACCACTACCTAATTTGCTCTAAATCACTATAATTTTGTCATTTTAAAAGTAATCTTTTGGAATTGGCTTTTCCACTCAACATAATTCTCTAGAGATTCATCAAGGTCATATGTACCATTTTGATTTTTTTTTATTGGTAAATAGTATCAGGGCAATGTATTTTAAGTGTCATTCTAATTGAAATTTCTGACACAGTTCCTTAATTGGTCAGGTAGTATGGTCTAGGTAACAGCCAAGTCTAAAAACATCACTTTGCTATATTCTCTTCCCCATTGTGTTAACTTTGAAAGAAAAGGGGACAGTAAAACACCATGCCCCTGAAGCATCCCTTTCATTCCCAAGAGCCAATTCAAGGAAACAATGAGATGGCCCCAACTGGCATTTCAAATAAGTATTATCTTAAAGGATACTGACTTTCTCTCTTGCCCATTGGAAACAAGGGTATACCAGTGTCCTCTCTCTTACATGTATGCCAAGGCAACCGTTCCCTTGAAATACTGGCCATGAAATAACATCACTGCTTATGTAGCCTAAGCTATAAACCCCTCTCCCTGAAGTAACTGGTATGGAACAGAGTCTTGTGAAGAAGATAAGTGCTCATGCAGCTGTCCATCACAGGACAAGCATCACAAGGGCCAGAGGTGCTACTTTTTGGCAAAGCATCAAAGCATGCTATATAGATAGACATAGATAGATAGATAGATAGATAGATAGATCTCCAAATATTGGTGTATTGAAACAACAAGTTGAATATCCTGTGGATTTTTCTATTAACTTTCAATCTACCCTCAATGGGAATTAGTAAAATCATTGGTCAGATACAGTTGGAGACATTATCTTTTCCTGGACCTGCTCTTGATTTTCTTTTTCCTGCATTGGCATTGTGCCCTGCTCCTCTCTAGTTTAGATTCATCTCTGTGGGAACAGTCATTTTCTCATTTAGTGACACTTAATACTAGCATACCACATTCCCAGGCTCCTCTGATTATTCAAAGTCTAGATCTTACACATTAAGATTGTGCTCTATCTCACTACCTAATGACACAGAATTAAAGGAGTTCCCACAGAGTCCCAATCTTTCTGAAAATGTCTGTCCCCAGAGAAAATATATGCAGTACTCAATCAGACCCTTGGCTCCTGTTACTGTCACAAGAGGTCAGCATGCTCATTTTAGTAAGTGAGAAGATGTCAAGGTTGAGACCTTTTCCCTTGGAAAACTTTCCTACCAACAAAAACCCTCGCATTTTACTGTATTTCCAATTATCAAATACTTTTGGTCTGGGAGTATAGCTCAGTAGTAGAGCTTGCCTAGTATGCACAAGGCCCTGGGCTCAATCCCCAGTGTGAAAAAAAACAAAAATGCAACCCCCCAAATCTCTGAAATTCACCTAGGGTCTTCTTGATTGTGTCATGTAACAACACTCTGATCTGCATGACCCTTCCAACCTGTCAGCAGGAGAATAAGGTGAATTCTCCCTTCTTGAAGGGGCCTGTCTTTCTGCAGTGCATCCAGATAATGACAGGTTCATGGAAATTTGGAAAAGCCTGGGTTCACAGAAACTTCTTTTTCTAGTGGGTATTCTGCCTTGGCACAGCAGAACAGGAGGTAAGACAGAGGTGTATACATGTGGTTCATGTTAGATGCAGAGATATTCTTATATTAAACACAGAGATGCAGCTGCTTCTATCTGATGCATGAAAGATAATGAACTCAGAATCCAGGGACATTCAGAATAGGAGTTTTGGTGCATGAGGACATCAGTAAACTTGAAGAGGACTCTTCTATCCTTCTCCCTTGGGTACAAGCATAGTTAGTGCCCAGTCAGGTTCAAAGATAATAATGTGGGTAGGGAAGAACTAGTATTTTCATCAAACATTGAGCTATAGTTGAAATCAAATGATGAAAATAACGGAATGAATAGAAATATAGACTCTTTAGCGCTTTGGAGGTATTGATGGATTTATAATGAAGTCCTCTATAATAGGAGTTGAATTTTAAACTGTTCTTGGATTTTGTTCAAATTCAATTTTCAAAAGAATGAGGTGCTACAGGTTTTTTTAATCACTCCAGAAAATTAGTCTTTCTTAAAATTGACTGTTCCTTAAGGAAAACATTCTATAATGAAAGGCAATAAAGATCTATAATTGCATGAAATGAGAATTTTCTAGTCAATTTGGTCAGGGAAGCGAATCAAGTTGGAAAACCTGTACTGCAAATCTTTGGTCCTTCAGCTGAATAAATTCAGTAGAGCTCCCTACATTCAATTTTGTTGGTTTTAACTGGAGTTGTTTTGACAATAAATGCTATGTAGAACTGATTCTCAAAGTAGAAACACAACTTACTAAACAACCTTCCTCAAAGTTATTATCCCTATGGTTTTTTAATGGATTTAACTAAAGAAGCCCAGGTTCCCTGTATACAGTAAACAGAGATGTACATCAGTGTAACAATGGGTCTGAGATAGTCATCTATTCATCCACGTTTGTACCAAAAACTGGGCTAGCCAACACATGTCATGGCCATTTCTTTTCTTTAGTATTTTGAATCAAATACTAATAATACATGTTGCAAAACATTTCCAAAGATAAAAATGTTTATGAAGTAAAATTAAGTTTCCCTACCAATCAATCTGACCCCAAGTGGATGCCAATTTCAAATGATTCTGTTTCCTTTTTTTACTTAAATAATCATACACGTTTTTCCTTTTCTTTTTATTATATAAGTGCAAAATACAGAATTTACATACATATTATCTTGTAATGTTTTACTTCATTATATACTGACATAAGTCTAAGACAACATAGATGCCTCATTATTTTACTTGCTACATAATATTTAACTTAACCATTTTACTTATATAGTCTAAAATCCCAAAACGTTAAAAAAATCAATCATTAAATTATCGAGAAAATTTGTCATTTTTCATGTTTATAATTTGTCTGCATATTTGCTGGAAACAATCCTTTGTTATGTGTATTTCACACATTTTCTCTCAGTCTATTTCATTGTTCATCTTCTGATTTTTTAATGTTTTCTTTTGTCATGCTAAAGTTTTTAGCCACTGGATTTAAAAATATTTCTATTATTATTTATGGTATTTTTATATCTTACTTAAGAAGTTTAGCTTTCTGCCCCAAAGATGCCTGAATTTCAAAGCCTTTATAACTTTGGAGTCCTATATCTTTTTTGCAGGATGGGGATTATAACCGGGGATTGAACTCAGGAGCCACATCCCCAGCCCTTTTTTTGTATTTTTTTTTTTTTTATTTTTTTTAGAGACAGGGTCTCACAGAGTTGCTTATCACCTCACTTTTGCTGAGGCTGGCTTTGAACTCATGATCCTCCTGCCTCAGCCTCCCAAGCCCCTGGGGTTACAGGCATGCACCAACACACCTGGCTCCTATGATATCTTTTAGAACCAGTCTTCACCTATTTTTTTTCCAGAATCTTTTCTGCATATTGTCTTCCTCTGCACCATCCTCTGGTGACCTTATATTTTATAGGGGAGTGCCATTTGTTATCATTCTTTTTACAGACTTGATTTGTTCTGTTCAAGAAGAAAATAATATGGGAATTTTTAGCAGGAAGCACCTTCATTTTTTAAAAGGTGGAAGGAGAAGAAAGTATATAATGCAGGGAAGGCTGACCCATGGCACGAGAGTTCTATTACTCACCACCTCCTGGACTTCCACGCCCACTTTATACCATGGCCAAGGACTTTAAATGCTCTCAATATAGAACCTGTCACAGATTGCACTCCTTAAATATATCCATAGCCATAGCTCCATGTCATATTTACTCTAGAACTTTCCAGTTCCTTCAGTAAGAGTGGAGTCTAATCCTCGCTGAGCCTAGGCAGATTTGTGGCTCACTTGTGACCAACTGAATGCAGCATTCCACTGGCCTCCCAAGATTAGATTTTAGATCATGAGGCAGCTTTCTCTACCTTATTAACTAAAATACTTACTTCTAAAGCGAAAATACACACCATTGGAGACTTTAGCTGCCAGGTAAGCATTTCAATTACTCTAAGGTCATCAAACTGTAAGGAAGGCTAAACTATCCCTCCGGAGCTACATATACACACAGGTATATGTATGGCTACAGTGTGTATACATGTACTTCTTATATGTGTGTACATGAGTATCCATAAATATACAATTGTATGTGTGTATATATCTATTTGGTAATGTGTCTGTGTGTGTCAAGGCTGAGAGAGCAAGAGTTCCTGTCGGGCCCCAGCTGCTCCAGACCCCACTGCTCTCAACCACTCCCTGGACTCTATAAGAGACCTTGCCCAGCTAAGGCCCTCCTAAATTCCTAACTGTAGAAACCAAGAGTGACAATAAAATTTTTATTGTTGCTTTAAATTACTAAGTTTTGGGATGGTTTAGACAGTAAAAATGATTAAAACGGGGGCTGGGGTTGTGGCTCAGTGGCAGAGCGCTTGCCTAGCATGTGTGAGGCACTGGGTTCGATTCTCAGCACCATGTATCAATAAAATAAAGGTCATTGACAACTAGAAAAATATTTTTTAAATGATTATAATGCATATTAGATAGTAACAACCAGTAGAATGTGTTGCCCATGAGTGGAAAGCTATTTACCTTCCCTTGCTCAGTTACAGATGAAATTTTAAGCACCTATAAATAAGATGCTTTTTAAACATCTTTTATAGATTCCTCAAATCACTCAATGATTTTTTTAAACATTTAGATATAACACTGGCTTTGATACCTTTCCAGAAAATTATTATTTGCATAACTACCACTCTCCTTGCATGTTCTTCCTTCCCCCCCAAAAAAACATAGGGAAACTGTGAGGAAAGATCTAGAACTGAGTACCAGAACAGTATGGAACAACCATTTTGGTCCATTGGACCTGCCTTTAGATCCATTTCAGCCCTTCACTTGACATGTCCAGCAAGTAGTCATGGACCATCAAGCCCATGGGAATTTTAGGGAGTCCCAAAGGTCATCAGTGCTAAGTGAACCCCTCAGAATTCTAAAGGGGAATTCGTGCCTTTACAACTTTTTATAATCTTGGAGACTCCTGTAATGGTGATCACAGAGATGCTTCATCTTTTTTGTGTGTGTGTGATATCCCACTTGCCCTCTCCTGTCTTCCCACATACATGCCATCTTCAAGATAATCCATGTGTTAATGTTTTTAATTAAACTTGTTCATTGCACAAGCTGTATCAACTACCATAAGATGGATATTGAGACACAGCCCCCCATGCCTCCTTCTCTTCCTCCCCATTTTTCCTCTGTGCAATCCCCACCTCATCTTCCTCTACAGGGCTTACATCAACTTGGATCATCTGAAGCACCTACATTGCTAGTTATGTTTTTGTGTCTCTATCCCTCATTCCTCCCTTTCATCAGGTTCTTCTTAGCAACTTTTATTATTATCCTTTTGACTTCTCCTCCAGGAATGCAGGCACAGAACATGTGACAGGCTGGATGACTGGGTATGACTCCCGAGAAGGCTGGTTGGCAAAGGCCATTGTCCTTTCTCACTTAGGAAACAGACAGTCCCTCACCGGAAGGGCTCACTGACCTCTCCCTTTACTAATTGCTTTGCTATTGTTTCCACATCAGCTAGGCTACACATTCCAGGAGGCAAGTTAAGGGGGGGGGGGGGAAAGCACTGTTTTTCAGCTACTATTGTCCTATCATCACCATGGAGACAGATGTTGTATGAAATCAGCAACTTTATTGTGAAAACAATGTAAGTTGAAAACTGGCCTTGAGGAAGTTACAAAGAACAAGAAACTCAGTTCTTACAGACTCCCCTGTGGGTTTTCTTTGCTTTATGAGTTTTTCTTTTAAATAGGTTTCATTGCAAGACCATAATATAAAATAAAATAAAAGTGAACGGGTCAGCTTTTGAAAGTCTTCAGTGATTACTTGATCCCATTGTAGGAGAAAAGGCCTTGGTAGGAGATGTGAAAACGAAATCAAAGTTGTACAAATTCACAGGACATCAAAGCAGCAAAAGAAACAACAATGGTGATTGTGTTGTGCATTGAACATTGGCTGGGGTGACTTTTTTCTTCAGAATATAAATGTGAAGTTCTATTTCTAGGCTAAAATTAGGAATAAAAATATGTACATCCAGAATCGGGTACTTTCTCATTAACTAACTAGAGCCCTAATCCATCATAAATGAAATTATTCAGAATCCAAATGCTTGCTGATAAATTAAATAATTGCACAACTAACTTTTCAATATCAAAAGAGATACATAGAAGGTTAGGATTGTGGCTCAGGGGTAGAGCACTTGCCTAGCATGTGTGAGGCACTGGGTTCAATTCTCAGCACCTCATATAAGTTAATAAAGGTCCATCAACAATGGAAAAAAAAGATACATAGACACCCAGGATTGAACAATAAAATGAGACTAAAATAAATGAATATGAACTTCATGCTATTATCAACAGTGTGCCAACAGTAACTCTAGGGGACATGTTACCCAGAGGGTTTGTTTCCTCCAGTGGTTAGGAAGTATCATTCAGGGACTAAATCATCAAGGTCAAGGGTACTTAGGCCTAGATTGATTTAAAAGACAAGGACGTTCCTGATTCTTTGTATGAGATTACCTAGGAAGAAGCCTAGTATAACACAAGAAGGGCACACCACCCAGAAGCACTAGAAATTTACAATAAAATAATCCAATAGCATATAGACATAAGTGCAATCATGTTTTCATAACTACGAATTAGAATTTAAATGTATTACAAAGACAAGTTTATGGACTTCTTTAAGAAGTTATGGATATCACTTTTGAGTAAATTATGGATATCAATATGAAGTTGCTAAACTCCATAATATGTGGTAATTCATATAGACAAATTTAAATTAACAAATCAGAAAATTTCAAAAACAAGTGAGATTTAATGGATGTGAATGAAAATATGAATGTATTTATATATTTATTATTATAAATCGGGCTAAGACAATTTTCTGGATATATAAGGCATTTTATATCAGAAACCTGGGTTCAAACCTCAGATCTGCCTTTTGCAAGCTGTACAATTTAGATACATTTTAAACCTCAGAATCTGAGTCCTCATTGGTGATATCCATCTCACAGTGTGGTGAAAGGATTCAATAAAATGCACACAAAGAGCTTATTTCAACTCTTGACACAGAACTATTATTATTGTTAGTATTATTCAGTGGTAAAATCTACCAATTAAAAAAAATTAGTTGTAGATGGACACAATACCTTTATTTTGTTTGCTTTTTAAAATTTAAATGTAGTGCTGAGGATCAAACCCAGTGCCTCACACATACTAGGTAAGCACTCTACCATTGAGCCACAACCCCAGCCCACAATCTACCAATTTTTACAGCTATTTTTCATGCCTTACAAGTTTAAGTTAATAATACACACTTTTTAACACTAATTTTATTAGTGTCTGATATCTGGTCTTTGCATTCATGCCTAAAATCTACATATTTCATCATATAATTATTTCTGACCAGAATTAAAAATTATCATAGAAGACACTTAAATTTGTGAAGAGTTTTCCTAGACGATCCAATAATCTGAGAGCTATCACAGTAAAAGAGCCTAAGAAGCAATGAGAAGAAAGGAAATTGAAAATTAAGTAAGTGCTTAAAATACTTACTCCCACAGTAAATATTTGCTTTACATTTGCAATATCACATTAAAAGATTATAAATGTCAGTTTCTTTGGAAACTAAGTTGCCTAGGATTTAGATCAACCAGTTAATGCCATGAGTAAACATGCTCCATCAGCAATCTGAGGCATGAGCAGGAGAATAATTGGAAAATAGTGAAGAATTATACAATTATATCCCATTTGTTAAGTCTAGCAAATGTGACAGATAACTGTTTACCTCTGAAATTGGTTTCTGAGAAATGAAAAGAACACAGGGAACATAGAGAAAAATCAAATTAGATTTGGTTATGAGCTTTTCAAAAGGCAGGGAACGTCTATTCAGAAAGCCAGGCCTATCCTGTGCCTTGTTATTTCAGAACCACAACTTGCAATATCTGAAATAACATGATTTGGAAACAATGGGTCTTGGACCTTTATAATATTACAATTTTCTCAAAAACACCCTAACTGCCTTCTGATTCAAATCGTCCACTCCTAAGAACCCATCTTGGGCATTTTCTTCCGGTTTTTCATCACATCTTAAAAGCAGAAGAGAAAGGCCTAGACACGATGTTCTGCTTCCCACTTGTATTACCCATGATCCTTCACTGCCTTCCCAGGGTGCTAACAGGGGGGCTCCTTGTCCTCACTGACCTACCAGGGACTTTCCTGTGACTCCCAGACACAGTCCTCTACTACACCTTTGCAATCTGAAAGATACCAATTAACTTCCGTTTTCCATCCTTCACATTTATTTTCTATTTGACTGGAAAGACAGTATAGTGTAAGGCAATCAGGAGATTAAGCAACTGTCTAACTATCTAAAACTAAAGTTGAATCTGATGTCAGCCTGGAAGAAAACATAGAAACATGTGAGATAAGTTATCTAAACTTTTGTCACCTCTCTCAGGGAGGCCAATCTCACTCTGACCTAATCCTAAAACAAATGACTATATTTCAAAACCTCCAGGAAACAAACTATTTCTATTTTAATCCCATTCAGAAAAAGACTTCAGGAGTCTGGGTTAGCCCAGCATCTTCCATCATTCTTCTTGGGACTATCTACAATTGCGCTTCAGGCAAGCCCTGCCACGGTAACACCCAGGCCACCCGACACTGTGAGCTGCAGAAGTCATCTAGACTCTATTTTCTAGTAGACAGAAAGCTCAACCCCTCAAAGTCACTTTGCCATTTAAATCTTGCTCTGGACTCAATTTTTAGTTTCTGACTTCTTAAGACTTTTGTCTTAAAATATTTCAATTAGAAATAAATCTGTAATGTCTCACCGTTGCCTGAAGTCTGACACTTTTGCCGAGGAAGATATTCTTGAACTCATTTCCAATAAAGCTTCTTTAAGGACACTCTGAGCCAAAGTGGAATAACTTTCTGGTAAACATCCCTCTAACATCTGGATATCTGAGCACCAAGGTTAATGAGTCTGGCAGCCCTTTGGTTGTTGTTCACCTTAATAGCTCTGAAGACCTGGAACATGTTTAAGGACTAGAAAGAACTAAGTACTTTTAGCAGATACTAGGTAAACTCACAAAAGAAGAACAAACCGTTCCAGGGATGGCATTATGAGAGTGAGTCTTTGCAAACCCAGGTCTGGAGCTGCATTAGGGATTGGTAAACTGAGAGGACGCTCCCTGGATTCTTCTGCCACCACCTGCTTATGCCTTTCTTCTTTTCTGCCTGTTTCTCACTTTTATCAGGAATCCCAGAGATGGAACAGTGATGCCCAATTTGCCATTAGAATCTTTCATTCCTCTGAATATGTTTGTTCATATTTGGGCTTGAAATATTAATGTTAACCTGCTAACATACATGTATTTCCCTCCTTTCCCTTGAGATCACTCTGGGTCTAAATGGGAAGTTGTGAGGTGCTCCAGACAAGTTTTCTATGCTTTCTGCCACCTTAGAAATTCTTCCATTTATTTGCATTATGTATATAGGGTAAAAATGGGAGTTCATAATCCGCTTGAATCAAATGTATGAAATATGATATGTCAAGAACTTTGTAATGTTTTGAACAACTAATAAAAAAAATTTTTTTTTAAAAGAAATTCTTCCAAAGTGAGAAGAAAACACACCTAACTTGTTTGGGAAGCAGTAGATCCTCTTCCTGCAACTGCCCCGTCCCCTCCCTAGTCAGACTCTTCCTTGTAGTTTCCAGTTACTTCCTGACACCTCTAATCAAATATTTAAGAAATACTCATAAAGTACTGAAAATGTGTAAAATTAATAGTAGTAACAGAACATTATGGGGATTCTTTTCAGTTAACTTAAAGAAATTACAAATTTAAAGAATTTCGATTTTCAATGCCTTGGGAAAAAAATTAAGGTCTAATAGATGAGATAAATTGTCATGTTGTGGTTTCCCAAACACAAAGTTACTAAAAATCTTTCAAAATTCACTCAGAGCTTTTGTTTTCCCTTTAACTTTGGGAAATAAATTTTAACTTTTGTAATAAAAATAGATTATAGATAGGTCTGGGGTTGTGGCTCAGCGGTAGAGCACTCACCTAGCACGTGCGAGGCCCTAGGTTCAATCCTCAGCACCACATAAAAATAAACAAATAAATAAAATAAAGGTATTGTGTCTGACTACAACTTAAAAATAAATATTTTTAAAATAGATTATAGATATAGAAAGGAAGCAATATTACTTAAAATTAGATGTCCTCTGCATCATTTGTGCAAGGTCCTAGTTAGGTGTTCAGAATAAATATTATGAATAGTTTCCAAATTGAAATTAGTGTTGTCATATGTTATAACAAAAATTTGCAGCTTTAACCACCCATTTATGTTTTGGAGAGCTCTAGTGTGTGTGTGTGTGTGTGTGTGTGTGTGTGTGTGTGTGTTGGGGAGTACCAAGGATTGAACTCAGGGGCGCTTTACCACTGAGCCACATCCCCAGCCCTATTTTGTTTTTTTTTATTTAGAGACAGAGTTGCTTACTGCCTTATTTTTGCTGAGGCTGGCTTTCAACATGCATCTTCCTGCCACACCAAACACACACATATACAATCTAACCCTCCCACAATAACAGAAATTATCTTCATCTTGATGTATCTCTGAATTAACCTGCATATCTAGAGCTGTAAAATAGTCCAGACAATGAAAAATATCCGAGTTCAAAGCTACAACCCCAGCCAGTTGCCTCTCTTACTTCTCTTACTAATTTCTAAGTGTCTGATAATTTTTCTGATGCTACCTCTTGGTAATAATGCATGCATCGCATGTGTTAAAACATACAAAGCACATGGAAAAGTACCTAGCACAGAGTAATTATTAGCGGCCATCACTGCCATCATCATCATCATCATCATCATCACATAGCTGTATTGTTAGATTTTTGTCTATTAATTAAAAACTGGGTACTTACAAAAGGAAACAAAGTGAATAACAGGGGAAGTTAAAAGTTTCCAGATGCAGCCATATAAAATATTAGAAAAAAAATCATTACAAGCCTGAGACTTTTCTAACAGAGGGTTTTGAAGCATTTTTGTTATTTCATTCTATTTGTCTTAGAACATCGTGGGCTTGGGAGGTAGAAATCAACAAGTGACAAAATTTAAAAGGTCTTGAACATTTGAGCCAAGACTGACACAAACCAGGCAGCAGCGGGGAGGCAGGGAGGTGGAGAGCTTTTTAGAATGCTTATTAACAGCAACAAAGCAAATGAATTTGAAAGGAGCTCAATAGGGGATGATGAATAAGTTTCTCCAGAGTTAGAAATGGAAAATGGAAACTAATTGTATAAGGCTCATAATTACTCTTCTAGGATTGATGTCACTTTCACTTGCTTTATTTAATGTATTGCCCCAATTATGTTATTTTAATAAATTTATAGCACATTAAAACAGTCTTCTCCCCCCTGCCCACACAACACCACGTAACCCTCCCACCCAATAGAAATTATCTGCATCTTGTCATACCTTTAAGTTAACCCCTGCATCTAGAGTTGCAAAATAGTCCAGGCCATGGAAAATTCAAATTCAAATCTGTAACCCTAGAATCTTCAGTCTTCCAAACTCTCTTCTCTCATAGGTTTTAAAGTCTCTAGTTCTTTTACTACAATAATTTCAAGAACCCTCGTGGTTTGTACTTTATAAGAGATTATAGGCTTAAAAATCTCTATTTCTCAATTTCCATTGTAAACATTAGTTACAAGAAATAATCCTCAGAGAAGGTTGGCCAAAGGTTAAGCAGAGTATTTATTCCAGTTGTTCTTAACATTTTAGCAAAAGAGACTGCTAAGAATCTGATTAGCGTTTTGAACCTCCTCTTTAGAAGAAAAAAGCACATATGCTTATTCAGCCAGGAGGATTATTGGGCCACTGAAATCCCCCCAGGAGTTGGTAGAACCAGAACTGCTGTTTTGGTCTTGTTTGCTTAGCCTTTTATTATGGAGAATTTCAAACACACACACAAGAATAGACAGAATAGTATAATGAGCTTCCACGTGCAAATCACCCAACCTCCACAGCCATGGTCCCATGCCAATTCCATGTCCTTTTTATCTTATTAAATCTGTCCTTAAATCAAGCTGTATCATTAAATTACCATATATCTGAGGGATATTTATTAGACTACTAAACAGACAGCTTTCACCAAATTATACTTAGGCTTATTTATAAGTTTCAGATGTCTTGATAAATATTCAAAGTAACCCCAAGAAAAAAATTGCATTTGTACTTCTTAAACATTCATGTTAAGGATGTTAAAAACTCTGTCCTGCCCCACCCTTCCCAGGGCTCATCACTACTGAACTCCTTCTTTAGAGGTATCTAATGAATACTTTGAGTCTCATTATGGATCCTTTTTCCATGAAGTTTTTGGTGGACAATTTAAGCAAGTATTATAATTGTGAGGGCCACCATTACTTTCATCATATTTAAATTCATTCTGGCACATAGGTTGAGCTTTGTTGTGGTTATTATGTATCCTATCATTTCTTATCTTTGAAGAAATTACTGGTAGCTTTCTCAATTTGTTCCAATTTCATGTTTGTGCAAATTTTTTAAGAAAAATTTAAAAATTGTTTTACTTAATGCTTTTG
This sequence comes from Spermophilus citellus, assembly GCF_964194105.1. Classification (NCBI taxonomy): domain Eukaryota; kingdom Metazoa; phylum Chordata; class Mammalia; order Rodentia; family Sciuridae; genus Spermophilus; species Spermophilus citellus. The sequence continues at coordinate 138,454,786 of NC_138186.1, read as the reverse complement.
TTAAAATGTAAAAACTTTTATTATGTCCTTAAAATGGGTGAATGTTACAATATACACATTAAATTTCAATTTAAAAAGTAAATCTTGGGGAGAAGAGATAGAAGATAAAATCAGAATTATTTTAGATTTCTTAATACTGAGAGATAGTTTAAGACTTTTCATTTAAATGTGTTCTGATAGTGTTTATAGATATTTCACTTACCCTCTCTGATCATAAGAAAAATCAATTGGGAGGATTACTATCTAAAGTGATTGCATTGATTTTTTGCTATAAAAAGCCAATACTGTTTTGCACTGTGCTTGTGAAAACAGCACAGTACCTGGGATATACAGAGGCCAGACTTTCTGACTTGATAATTACTGAAGCATGGAAGAAATTCTAAATTTGCGCCAAGTCATAGTGCTAGTTCTTTTGAGTTTGTGCTAAGGTATATTATGTTAAAATATATGGTATATGTTCACAGATTGTTAATTTTATTTATTTATTCACATAATTTTGAGTGCCCTATTGAGGAATCTCTTGTCAAAATATTCAGAAGGTTGTCAAAGGAAATGGGAGAAAATGATGCTTTCATTGGTACACATGCTGTGATTCACTCAGAGAAGAGAAACGTTTAAACTTGTTATTTCCTTTGTTGATACCAAATCATGAAAAAGAGAACTGATAAACAGATTGGACAGATATCAGGATTCTAAATAAAAGAAATTATATCAATTGTGCGCCTGGTGCTGGATTTCATTTGCAGTCTCTGCTTGATCGAATAGAATCCAGGCCTCACCATGATTGAAGGAGTCAAAAATGAGCATTAGGAGCATTAAGACCCTTCTATCATCTTTACCCCATCACAGGATACAGACCTGTAAACTCCAAACTGGAGGACCCTGATACAAGTTACCTGAGATTTGACAGTCACAATTGTTTGAACCTAGATAATTAGTAACTGCATCTTACCAGGGAGCCAACTGCAGTCTCTGTTCAGTGTGTTAGTCTCTAGACTAAAAGAGACTACTTACCAGCAAAACATGTTCTGCAGAAGATAAATCATGTTCACAATGCTTCCAGATTCTCAGAATATCACATGGATATTTCTTAATATTTCTTGAAGTATTAATATTCAGAGGCATATTCTCAAAGTTCTTGGTTGGTCTGTGAGTCATGCAGACTATACACGTAGTACATTGTGTTTGCATCTAGGTAATCCATTTCTTCAGTAACACACTAGGAAAACCTTAGAATCTCACCCTAGCCCCCATAATCTTGTCTGAGAAGACCATGCCCCTTTATATAAGACCAATTTTTTTTTGCCTCTTCCATATCACACAATTCAACAATTGCAAATTTCTTCTTTCTTCACTCTTACATCTTTAATTTCTCCATTTTTGTCTTTTCCTATTAAAAAACAAAAGAAATAAGGAAAAGAAAAATAATCCTTTGCATTTCTGCCTTATCTCTGGCTGCTATACAAGATACCATTAACTGGTCAGCTTAAAAAAATAAACCTTTATTTCTTATACTTTTGGAGATTGAAAGTCCAATATTAGGGTGTCAGCAGGTTTGAGGTCTGGATGAGGACCCTCTTTGTGGTTTATAGACAGTCGTCTGCTTGCTGTGTCCTGTCATGGCAGAAAAGAGAATGAGAGTGCTCTGGGATCCTTGCAAGAATGGACTATTCCTATTACAGGCTCCACCCTCAGGACCTAATTACCTCCTGAAAGCCCCACCTCCTAATTCTATCACAGTGGGAGTTGGGACTGCAGCACATAAACTTTAGAGGGACTCAAACATTCAGTCCATAACACTCCCCATCTATTCTCCACTCTCCTTTCTCTTATCATAACCACTCTCCCAACATGGTGACTGTTCTCACCATATCTGTGGCCTCATCTCCTGGATGGATGATCTTCCATCTATTCTATTGTGGCTATCACCCTTCACCACTCCTCCAAAGAAACATCAGTAATGTTGCTAAACTTTTCAGGCTGCTCCTTACTTGTCCTCTTGGCTATAAGGTCTGAGCCACATCCTACACACCCTCCCTGCCACTCCCCATACTCCAATCATCCTGGCTTCTTTCAGATTTCCCAGTACTAGATTTTTGACTTACTATTTTTCCTTGAACTAAGTCCCCTACTAAGGAGCTTACTACTAATTACAATCATTTTTATGCATAACTATTTTATTTATCCTCTACCTACAGGGTTGGCACACCAGTTCATTTAATATGTTGAATAAATATTTTAAGCTATAGCAGTTTTAGCAGCAATCATTATTCTGCAGTTATTTTTTGAATATCCTCCTGGTTCACAACTCTTCTATCTTTATATATCCACTACCATAACTGCACATAAAATCTGAAAAAAATGGCCTTTGAGCAATTGAAAAGAGAATGGTGTTTATACATGGTAACATAAGATTATAACCTAAGATTATATATATATATATATATATATATATATATATATATATCTTGGATCTAAGAATTCTCTAGAAGCTATCTAACACATCTCACATCCCAAACATTATTGGTCAGCTGTAGAGAATACTTGAGTCTGGAAATGTTAACTGAATTTTGCATGATTTAATAGATACTAGGTAACAAATAAAGTTAGAGCCCAGCTGCCCATGCAGGGCTAGTCTGATATGTTCATACCTAATCACTGGACAGTAGACCTCCAGGGTTGAGCACTGCACAAACACTACATTCACTGCCACTGCCTCCCTTTGGCTGCTTCAATCTAACTTCAGTTCTTTTTTTTTATTGATTATTTAAAGTATTACATAGCTCATGATATATCATCTTTCATACATTTGACTCAAATTGTGTTTTGAACTCCAATTTTCACCCCAAATACAGATTGCAGAATCACATCTGTTACGTATTCACATTTTTACATAATGCCATATTAGTGACTGTTGTATTCTGCTACCTTTCTAACTTCAGTTCTTGATGCAAGTGAAATTCCAAACATGAAGTCAGCCAGGTCTCATCTACAAAACAAGAGTCAAACAAGAGGTCTAAATGTGGTTCTTTTTTTTTTTTTTTAAAGAGAGAGTGAGAGAGAGAGAGAGAGAGAGAGGGAGCGAGAGAGAGAATTTTAATATTTATTTTTTAGTATTTGGCAGACACAACATCTTTGTTTGTATGTGGTGCTGAGGATTGAACCCGGGCCGAACGCATGCCAGCAAGCGTGCTACCGCTTGAGCCACATCCCCAGCCCGAAATGTGGTTCTTTAGTACTATTTGTTGGAAATTTCATCTCAAGATTTTGCAATTAAGTTGAGCAGCATTAGTTTGTCTTCAGGTCTGCAACCAAGAGCCTTCGTTCTGCTTTTTCTTCACTCCAGTCTTTCTGTGAAGTTAAGTGTATTAACACAGTTTTCATTCACTCACTTATTCTTTCATTCATTTGCTCACCTAACAGTCTTCTTTTGAGCACTTTACATGTGCAGAACATTGTGTCGTGTGTTATGGAGGATACAATAATGTGTGAGATGTTGTCTAGTCCTCAACATACCTATAAAACAAATGATAGAGGAAAAGGCAATTAGATGTAAATCAGTTTATAACCCAAAGATCTGCAGGAAAACAGTGGAATGCAAAAGAGACGAAATCCTAAGAAGGAAAAACTACTCTCAAACTTATTCATTCTGAATGAGCAGCCCTTCACAAGGAGGGACAGGATCATATTGGTGATGTGCCCTAACAGTAATCCTTTATTGATGGTACAATGGAAAAAGCCCGATATTGAGTTTCAGGGTTGCTGCTTACTTCATATGCATCCTTTGTGCCAGTCACTTAATCTTTCACATCTTCTGTTGCTACTTCTGTAAAACATGGCTAGTAGTAGACTACTGTGTTTTATAGAATTGCTCTAATGTTTATGGAACAGTCTTTAAATTCTAAAGTGCACATCCATGTGCTATTTCACACCATACTCTGCCTTCTCAAAGGATATTGTTAGGGCCAGCTTCCAAAGAATCTGTTGACTATAATTCAGGGATTGCTCTTATAATATTATATACCTTGGGTTTCAGGAAAAGTATTCATTAGCTTTTTAATTTACTATCTAAGAAGCTGTATAAAGCACCAGTCTCTGAGCCTTGTTTCTTCTTCTATAAACTAAGGGTAATAATATATATGCCCCCCAAAATCACAGGTTTGACATAGAGTCGGGAAAAGTCATATGTTCAAGATGCCTTAAAAGGGTCAAAAAAATGTAATTTATTAAGGAATAGAAAGAGATTTGTAGATCCGTCTCTTCTAATGAGAAATGTTTCTGTATACAGCTACTCATATTCCCACTGGAATCTCACCACCATGAGAGAGCATCATTAATATTTTTGATGGACATCCTTTTATGAATCAATGCCTGTAAAGCTCTTCACACACACCCTCCACAGGCAACTGTATTATTTCACACGAATGGACTTTAGCAATATATGGGGTTTTAAGAAACATAGTCAACTTTTTATACTTGACCCCTTCCCCAATGCAGCTTTTTTTTTTTAAGAGAGAGAGAAGAGAGAGAGAAAGAAAATTTTTAATATTTATTTTTCAGTTTTCAGTGGATACAACATCTTTATTTATTTATTTATTTTATGTGGTGCTGAGGATCGAACCCAGTGCCTCGCACATGCCAGGAGAGCGCATTACCGCTTGAGCCACATCCCCAGGCCCCCAATGCAGCTTTTGATAGTCTACTCAAGCTGTATCTCCCCTATGAAGGTGCCTCTGTCATGGAACCCAATTCTTTATAGTACGGTCTTCCTTCCTCTTCATCAAAGTGGGATTGCTTGGAGAGCCAGGCCTACCTAAGAAACCCGGAGCAGGGGCTGCTCTCAGGTCCCACCTGGAATGCTAAATTTGTTACCAAAAGCTCAGTCCTTATTCCTGATGCCAATTTAATAACAAGGACGTGGTTTTGAGAAAAGGAAAATAGAAGTTTTATTGCTTTGCTATCAAAAGAGAAATACAGGGGACTCCTGTCCCAGAAGCTATGATTTTTTCACTTTTCTTCCTTTCTGTTACCTTTCCAAAATCAGGGACCAAGTTTTATCCCTACTTCATGTCTCTGATATTTAATACTGCACCTAATATATACATCATAGGTACTTAATAAAGTATAAATGTGTAAGTAAATGGATGAATGAATGAGGGAGGAAAGGAATTTAAGATGCACACAAAACATTTTTAAGTGGTTCTTTACTAAATTAGAAACCATATCATAACATTATTTTTATTATCTATATCCCAATTATATGTGCAGACAGACCTCATTAGAGCACATATAATTTTACGATTTCACAAGCCTTTCATTTTGTATTTGATGTTAAATCCAAAATGTAAAGTTTTCAAAATCTCAATAATATATTAATTGGGAATAATTCTTTTGCTTCTAAATCTTGTCAGAGGAAAATAGTGAATCAAACTTAATGGTGATTTCATGTGTTAAGTTTGAGAAGAAAAATTGTCATACTGAGATCGTAATACTTACTGGTGATATTCCTGCTACTGCATTCTTCTCCAGAACAAAGTCAGCCAGCCCAGATTAGCTGATGGCTTTGTAAAGGAAAATTAACATGTAGCACTTCTAAAATGTTAATTACCATGGGAATACAGCAGACTACAGATCCTGATTGAATTAGTCTGGGGTAGGGAATGATGTTCTGCATTTCAAATAGTTGTCCTAGGTTGTCCATTTTTCTGGCTCAAGGACAATCCTCTGAAAAGTAAGGCAATAAATAATAAGATAATTGTTATAAATTTAATTTCCAATAAAAATATCCAGTCTTAGATTACCATAAATTCAACCACTGTCAACTGAGACCCCAATTATCAGATCTGCTTTACGACAAGGAAGAATAAATGTATGTTTTGGCAATTAGTAATAGCAATGCCAAATGAACTTGAAAGAGCTGTTCCCAAATGCTTACTACTAGTTCACTCAACCTTTTTATATCTTGAGTGGTTTCAACGGAGAATTAATTTGAAGGCAGAAAATCTTATAAAATTTAATTTTGAAAGATCACCTTTAGTACCAAACAGTTCATCTATAGAAGCCTGCTTCCAAAATATTAAATTTCACTGGAGAACTAGTAAAAAATGTCATGTTCTGCATGCAGCATAAACTCCAGAGAGTACAAACTCAATGCTGGCATTTCAGTTTAGCAGAATGGAAGGATGATCCTTCTGAAGGGAAAACCATCCCTGCCTGAAGTGAGCACAGACTCCACCTTAAAGGAAGCATTGGACCCCGAAGTTAATTGGGGAATATCAATACCTGAACAATATTGATTCTTCTAATCCATAAGCTTGTGTATCTCTCCATTTCATTAGGTCTCCTTTCTTTTCTAAGTAATGTTTTATAATGTTCATTCTACAAATCTTGTGTGTGTGTGTGTGTGCATATATATATATATATATATATATATATATATATATATATATATTCTATTCTAAAATCTACTGTAAATAATTTTTAATTTTAATATCCAATTGTCATTGCTAACACATTAAAAATACAATTGAATTTTTACACTGACCTTGCTAAGCTTTTTAATAATCTATAGGAATTTCTATGAATATGATCATATTGTCTGTGCACAAAACCCAATTTAACTATTTCATTCCCATATGAGTTCTTTTTATTCCTTTTCCTTTTCTTTGGCTGAAACTCGTAGTACAATGTTGGATAGAAGCCGTGACAGTACGCATCCTTACCTTCTTTCTGATCCTATTGGAAAGCATGTACCATTAAGTATGTTGTTAGTGATGGATGTTTAATAAGTGACCTTTATCAGAAAATCTTCTTGTCCTAGTTTATTGAGAAATCGTTTTTATATTTCGTAAAAGAGTGTTCAACGTTCTCAAGTGCTTACTTTGCATCTCTTGACATGATCATGTGGCTTTCTCCTTTATTTTATTATTGTGGTAAATGTGGTATATTTCCAAATATTAAACCAACCTTTCAACTTAATGTAAACTATATTTGCTCATACTTTGCATAAACATATACACACACTGCTAGATTTTATTAGCTAACTTTTCCTTATTTATTTTGTTATGTATTCATAGGAGACACTGTCTTTTTACTGTCCTTTGCCCTGTCTTTGTTTTTGGTATCAATGTTATGCTAGCTTCATGAAATTAGTTGGAAAAAATATCTTCTATTTTGTTATCTGAAAGAACTTGTGAAAATTTGTATGACTTCTTTCTTAAAAATTTGTTTGAAGGCTAGGGATGTGGCTCAGTGGTAGAGTGTTTACCTGGCACGTCTGATGCCATAGGTTTGATCCCTAGCATTAAAAATAAAAGTTTTAATTCAATAGTGAAGCAATCTGAGCCTACAGGAAGATTTTTAACTATGAATTGAATTTCATTAACAGGTATAACACTATTATTAAGTTTTCTTAAGTCAGTGGCCATACTATTTATCTTTCAAGGAATTTATCCATTTTATTTAGGTTTTTATATTTTTTCATTTGTTCTTTTTAGTTACACATGACACTAGAATCTATTTTGACATATTTGTACAAACATGGAGTATATCTTATTTTAATTAGGATCCCAGTCTTGTGGATGCACAGGGTATTGAGATTCACCGTAGTATATTCATATATGTATATTTAGGTTTTTAAGTTTATTTGCACTATTTTTTCACAACACCATCACTTTTTTCTTTTTTTTCTTCTTTCTTTATTTTTGAGACAGGATCTCCCTATGTTGTCTACACCGGGCTTAAACGGAGATCCTCCAGTCTCAGCCTCCCAAATAGCTGGAATTACAGGCATGTACCACCACATCTAGCTTCAGTTTCCCTTCTTAATCTTTTAAATATCTGTCAGTTCTATAGAAATCTTTACTTATACATTACCAGTATCACTAATTTTGCATTTTCTTTTTCTTATCTCAATGAGTCTAGCAAGTGCCTTATCAGTTTAATTGATTTTTTTCCATAGACTGACTATTTGTTGTTGTTGTTTTACTTTCTCTATTGTGTGTCCTTTTTAAATTTCATTTATTTATGCTCTTACCTTTATTTCTTTCTTCGGTTCAGTGTGGGTTTAATTTCTTCCTCTTTTTCTAATTTTTAAGCATAAATAATTGATTCAGGGTTTTTTTTACTATAAAATTTAAAACTATAAGTTTTTCTTTAGTCATAGCTAGCAGTATCCACAAAATTTCAATGTGTCTAATTTTTACTTTTTTCTGGGGGTGGAGGTGGTACCAGGGATTGAACTCAGGGTCACTCAACCACTGACCCACATCTCCTGCCCTATTTTATTTAGAGACAGGGTCTCAGTGAGTTACTTAGTGCCTCACTTTTGCTGAGGCTGGCTTTGAACTCAAGATCCTCCTGTCTCAGCTGTGGTTCACCCACACACACCCTCACCCCACCCCCACCAGCTGCTGGGATTATAGGTGTAGACCACCACATCCAGCTAATTTTTATTTTCAATCAGTTCTTAATAATTTATAATTGCTCTGTGGTTTCTTTTTAATATATGAATTATTTGTAAGTTTAGTGTTTAATTTCCAAATATTTAGGCACTTTCTAGTACCTTTCTCTTTTTTCTTTCTAACTTAATTCTTCTATGATTAGAAAATGTAATCTACAGTATTTCAAATTTAAATTTATCATTTCTTGTTTTATGGCCCAGATTATGGTTAATTTTGTTCACACTTTCATGCCTACTTGAAAAGGAAGTTTATTGTATTGTTCTTGGGTGGAATGTTCTATAAACATCAATTCTATCAAACTGATAGTGTTATTCAACTCTGTCAGTTTTGGTTCATGTATTTTGAAGCAGTGCTATTGGGTACATTCATATAAATATTGTTTAATCTTCTGGATGAAGTTTCCCTTTATCATTATGAAAGGACCCATTTCCCTGACAATCTTCCCTCTGAAGTCCACTTGGTCTGTTATTAGGGTAGCCATTCTAGCTTCCTTATGTGTTGTATCCCCATGGTCTATATTTCCAACCTTTAATATTTAATATATGTCTTTAAATTAAAGTGGGCTTCTTGTAGACAGCATTGAGTCTTATTTTTTTGTAAATAATACTCACCTTTAATTAGAGAATATAACTGTTGTTTTCCCATGGATTTACTATTTCATATCTTTCCTTCCTTCTGTGGGCCTGAGTTTATGTTTGATTTCATATAATTTTCCTTCCACCTGAAGAATTTTTTTCAACTTTTCTTGAAATGCAGGTTTGTACAGCAGGCAACTGATCTTCTCAGCTTTTCTCTCTGGGTGGAAAAGGGGGTTTTATTTGTTGTTTTCTTAATTTTTGAAGAATATTTTTTTGCCGGTCATAGAATTCTGTATTGATGTATTTTTCTTTTAGTGCTGTAAGATGGTTTGTATAGTTTCTGGTCAGAGTCTGCATTTATTATTATTATCTTGTAGTAGTTTTTAAAATTTTGATTATGCCTTGCTATGGACCTGAATGTATGAAATGTGCAGGTATGTGGATGTTTATTTTTGAGGAGGTTTGTTGAGCTTCTTGAATTTGGAGAGGGGGAGATTTTAGAGTTTTCATAAAATTTGCAAAAATTATTTCTTCAATTATCTTTCTGGCCCTCTCCCAACTATAGTATTCTCCTTTGGCTCCATATGTTAGACTCTTTGATATTGTTCCATAAGTCATTAAGGCTGTGCTTTTAATTTTTCCCAATTGTTTTCTCTAACTACTTTTGGACATATTCTATTTTCATATCTTCGGTTTCACTAATTTTTTCTTTCACCATATCTAATCTTCTATTAAATCCCTTCAGCAATTTTCTTTCAAATATTAGGGTTTTTAAAAAAAAATTTCTGGAAGTTACTCTTCCCTCCTTACTAAATTTCTATTTTTCCCTTAAAATTTTAGTTATAATTCCTTTTCTAATAATTTTATTATCTCTGTTATCTTACAGTCTATTTATCTTAGAATTATTTGGCCTTGGAATGCATCACATTTCCTGCTTCTTGTTAAGCCAAGTAAATTGTTATCAAATGCTGAATTTTGTCATTATTAGGTTGTTGAATATCTAGAATTTCTTGCCTTCCTTTAAAGAGAAGATCCTTATTTTAGAAAGCGTTTGAGCTTTGTTTTCATAACTTTCCAGAATGATTCTGGTATTGCATTTAGCTCAGGTCTACTACTAAGGCATTACCACACTGAGATCTCCACTGAATGCCTTGGGTGATCACTAAGGAATCTCCAATTTCCCTAGCCAGAGTTCAAACATTGCTTTTTCCTGTGTGAATTCTGGAAATTGTTCTTACAACACCCCAGGTATCTTTGCCTTGTGGGGCTTCACTCTACACAAGTGTGGCATAGGACTTAGCAAAGATCCCTATGCAGATTCCCTGTTATGTGTGGATCCTCCTTTTTAGAACTCTGTCCCAAACTTCCAGAAATCTTAGCTTTCCTGAGCTTTGATCTTCTTCAACTCAGTGAGGCTACCAGGGATTTTGTATGCCTCTCCCAGTCTGGAATTTGCCTTTTGGATAAAAGCTAAGATTTTAGGGCTTGTTTTTTTTCCCTTAAGGATCATCGACTTATGCTTCCTGTTGTCCAATGTTTGAAAATTGTTCTGTTACATATTTTGTCCAGTTTTCTAGTGATTATAGGGAAAATTTTTGTCTAGTCATTTCTGTTTCATCATGACTATAAGTGGAAATTTGGAATGAATGACATTGTGAGTTGAGGCAGTGTATAAAGAGGTCCAGATGACAAAGTACAGCACATCATTGAGGGGAGGGCAGTGCTCTCCATTTCTGAGAAATGATTATGGCTCTACCTACTGAGGATTGTCGGGAAGGAAGTATGTTTTCTCACTTCAATGGTTTTCCACCTTCAGGATGGAGCCACAACACCACCCTGCTCAGGGCCGCATTCTTCTAGTGGGAACCAGGGAAGGCGTATTAGGGAATATTAAACTCTCAGGAGTGGATATTTGGGCAGTTGATTGCATTGTATGGTTATAAGAGTATATTCAGGGTGTAATGAGTGCACAAGGAGGAAACACTGCTGTTGGAATGGCAGACAAACCTATAGCATTCAAAACAGATCTTCCATTATAGTATTTCCATCTTCAAACATGGGTTACCCAGCCAGAAAAGATACAGTTCATTTTATTTACCCAATGAGGTACAGACAGTGGCCTACTAAAATGGCTTTTTGTTGTTGGTGCTGTTGTTATTTTTTATCTTTAATATAGCATATTATCATTTTCCAGTGTGAAAGACCACCCAATGAAGAGTTTTCCAATGTGCTCAGCAGAATGATGCGGATACAGATACATTTCAATGCTCTGTCTGGTTACTGGACTCCTCTGCTTCTTGAATACAAATTTCTCATAATTCCAAATGTGAAGTTTTATAAGCAAATAGAGAAATGCAGTACAAAATTAAAGAAAAGGAAAGAAATCCATGAGCAGTTGTAACACATTTTAAAGAAAACCCTAGAAAGTACAGAATAGAACCCAGTAGCAAACTTGAATAATTCAAATAGTCCGATATTGGCCATTTGAATAAATCAAACAGGTTTCCACACAGCTATCATCTAGGTTCAGTGGCCCATCTTCTATATCTCATGACACATCTGCTTCTTTATGGAAGCATACTATTAGAAAACACAAATAAAAAATTTTTGCAGTGTAGATTATTCCCTATCTATCCTATCTCAAATTACAAAATGCCTCTCCCCAACCCCTATACAATAAATGTGAGTGTTAGTGTGTGTGTGCATGTGTGTGTGGACATCTGGAGCGGAGGTTGCTGCTTTGATTTACTCAGCAGGTATTGATCTCTCTATCTGCTAAATGTGTTAACCTCAATGGGAATTCAAAGTACAATATTAATTCCCTCCCTAAATAATGGTTTCCAGCATATGAAAAAGCAGAACTCAGCAGCAAAGAGGATGCATTACTTATAATGCGAGCTGGAAATATCCCTCCGGCAGTAAGATTCAAGCCATGCTTTTTCTCACCTCGAATGGATTTCCAACCCGATTTTGTCATGCACAGAATTGTGCTGTGCAGCACAGCCTGAAAACACTGATGACAGTTGAAAGATCAGCAGTTTTCCAGGGAACATGGGAATGTGCTACTACAGATGATCTCACGGGCAACAGAATCAGTTAAGTGCCCAACTAACAAAAAATTTTAATTAAAAACTGAATAATTATGTTTCCATATGCAGAGACTAAGGACAGCCCACAGGGAGGGTAGTTTTCTTCCATCATGCCTCTGGAGGACATATATTTGAACATGCCCAAAATAGAAAAGGCAAATTGGAATACATATGCTTTAAATAGAAGTAGCTCTTGTAAAATATAAGGAGAAACAGCATTTCAGCAGGGCTTTATTGACTTCATTCCTTCCAGGATGTCAAGACTCCTTTCTGTGGAAGTTCTGCAGTCAGCAAGCCTCTCCTTCTCTCTTCCTTCATCTTGTATTCAGCGAAAAAAAAAAAAATAAGAACATTATTTCTGTATTATTCTAAGTGTAAGAACCCAGCTTCAAATGAATACCTTGTATATTTCCATTGATGTGACATTTAAGAAAAGGCAAAAATATAGGAACAGAGGACCATTAAGCAGTTGCCTAGGGTTGGAGGGAGGGGAGTCTGAACACACAGGGGCAGTTTGAAGGTATTATGTGGGATGTTAAAATTGTTCTTTTTCTTATCTGCAGGACTTGTTACAAGAATCTATGCATGCATACACACTCATAGAAGTGTACATACTCCCCAAATAGAATTTTACTGTATTGAAAGAACTGACTTAGAAATTACTTGAGTGACTATTTTGTACCAATACAACAGTAAGATTCTACTTGTTATAAAGATGCTGGTATTCAGCATCTCATCTACAGTCATCACCAGCACCATTATGACATCCATCATCAGAGCATTATTATTTCCAGTGTCATGACAACATTGTTACTTCCGGGCCACCTAGGCTCTCTAAGCTGCTTACCTAAATGATACAGCTCAAACTACAGCAATTCACGGCTGCTGTGGAGCATCCACTCTTCCCATGTCCTTGATTGTCATCTCCTTTCTCTAGCGTTAGGGGCCACTATTTTAAAATCCATAATTAGAAAGATACATAAATAGTAAGATATTTTTTCTCTTACATCAAAAAGGTATGACTCATCATCCGTTATTTTCCCTTCATTATTCTTTCCTTAAAATAATAATGAGAAATGGTAAGGAATTTTCATTATTTGCTCATTTTTGAAACAAGGTTTGCCTCATTGCTGGATATCAATGATGCCATGACGTAAAGGAGTCTAAAGTTAACTGACACAGATTGCTCCTTCCTTTGTTCTCTCTGGTTTCCTTCCCTTTTGCCATTTTCAAGTTGTTAATAAAGGCTGGGGGTGGCATTTTATTTTTGAGCGTGCACTGTTGAAACAGAGTGTTGTCTGCAACTCATTGTCAACATCAGAGAGAAAAGACTTCCCACTTGAGGTTACTGGGGATCCAGACATCCATCCACAGGCCTCTCTAATGCTCTCCTCGAAACCCCTTCCTGAAGCAAGCCATTTCTTTTTGGCTGTATTTCTAGGAATGGGAGGGTCCATGCCATTTCTTCCTTGATACTTGTAAGTCCTGTGTTAGTAGCAAATACCTAAGGAAAACAACAGGGAAAGAATCATCCTCTCATGAAGTGTCTTGGGATCTCTCACCAAGGATCTCTGGGCATTTGCCATACTGGCTCTTAGTGCTAAATATTTGCATCTCTACCCTTGAGAACAGTAAGCTCCTACCTCTTCTTACCTGTGTTCTATCCCCTGTTATCTTACCCTTCCGTGACTCCATTTATCCCCCTCTATCAAAGACAGTTTCTCTTATCAAAGACAGTTTCTGACCTCTATTTTCCAGTTTCCCAGTCCCAGACATTGACTGAGCCGCTGTAAGATTTCTCTTTGCTTACATTTCCCATCTTGCATTGGTGGAAAGTGAACCTCATTTTTCTTCCAGATCCTCAGTCATACTTTCCAAAGGAAGCATCTTCGATGATTTCTTGGATATCCTTCCAGAGTTTTCCCTGTATATGCCTGCTCTATACACACAGGTAAATCCCATTTATGAATAGAAACATATTCTCCATATTGTCCTATGCCTTGAATTTCCCTTAACATACTTACTGATCTTAATATTTCAAAATAACAATCTTTTTAATAGCAGCATAATTGGCACATACCATAACTTACTAATCAGATATTCATTTACTGAATTTAAGTTGTTTGCTTTTTAATGATGTTGTTATCATACACTATGCTGCAGTGAACATTTTTGCGCTTGTATTTTTGCAGACTGATGCAAATATAATAGTTGAAAAAAATTGAAGTGGAATTAACTGCTGGGTTAACACTTTTTCTTGGTTCTTCATCACAGATTTCATTAAATTGCCTTCCCAAAATGTGGTATCAATTTATATTCCTAGCAGAGGATGTGAAAGCTCCTGATTCAAATACTGCATCAAGCCCATGTCTCATCAAACTGTTAATTCTTCACTTCTCTGTTTTTTTTTTTAAGTCTGTAAATGGTAAATTTCATTACTTATTTAACTTGTTTCATTTAGGTATTAGTAATAGTAATGATCCCATGGTTTCAGTTACCCCCAGCCAAACCTGCTTTCCAACTTTCAGTTACCAATGATAACTAGAAATATTAAATACTGGGAATATTAAATGTAAAATTCTAGAAATGGACAATTTATAAATTTTAAATAAATCATATAATTGTTCTATTTTATTTGTTATTGTTTGTCTCTTGTACCTAATTCAAAATTAAACTTTCCCCATAGTTATGTATGTACAGGAAAAAAATAAGGTATATATTGGGTTCTGGTCTATCCACCGTTTCAAGTATTCCCTGGGAGTTTTGGAACATATCCGCTTTAGATCATGCGGACTACTAGGTAAGTGAGATCCACATCCTTAGGTATAATTTTGGTGATTTCTTTTTCTGGGAACCATATTTTTGCCCATTCTAGGATTGAGATTTTGACACTGGGTCTTTAGAAAACTGATCAAGTGGTCGGGGTATGAGCTCTTCTCTGTCTCCTCAAGCCCTAAAAAGACTCACCACCATTTCTGCTCTTATAACCAATTTCCAGGACAGAAGCAAGGGTCACTTTCAGGTAAAGCTAGACACTTCTCCACTTCCACCAGAAATTTGGCAAAGGATCTCCCTACTATCCGATTCCCCGGGCTTAAGGAGGGAAACTGTCCTTGCCATCATCCCCAACCAACTACCCAGAGCAAGTCAGGGGAGGCCCTCCCATCTCCACTGCATCTAGCTCTCATGTCCTCTCCCTACTTCTTCTCCTCCCCCTCCCACAGGATGAGCCTTCATTTGGCCTGGCAGAGGCAAAACCTAATTCAGTCGATTCATTTTGCAGCAACCAGTTTGTTGAACCAACAGGACTTGTGACGTTATCTAAACACAGATTTGCTTTTTTTCCTCCATCTCTTCAAACTTTATTCTGCATTGGTGATCTCCACCGGGATAAGCATTCTGGAAGGGCTTTGTGTTTCAGGGTTTCTCTTTTGTAATTAACCCGCAGTCACTTTCGGTCATACATGCCATCATTTTGTGATAGTTAAAACCCCACCTGACTCAGACCTCATTCTCCTCCCTGCCCCCAGTTGCTTCAGTAGAGAGGGTGGAGCACTATGGGGTCCTGCAGCCCTGCCCTCCCCTCTTACCTCCTCCATGGCTCCTCATGCTCTTCACCCATAAGAGCATATGCTCTGGCAGGAAGAAGATGCCAGGGGCACCTCGGCTGGGCAGTTTCACACTCTCAGGAGCTGACGCTTGTTTTCAACTGGCCTTCTAAGATGTCCTCCTTCTGAGGCTCTTCCACAATACCCCTAAACCCCTTCCTTGCCTCCAGAGGATGCAACTCTGCTCCAGGTGGTCTCTGATCACCTTCCCCAGGTCTTGTACCTTCTCACCCTGTGCCACCCACGGCAAGCCCTGCCTAGCTTCCCTCCCTGAGGGAACAGTTGTGCACCATGGCAGCAGGTGGGTCTGCCTGCAGCAGCCCCAACCCAGAAGGAGCCCCTGTGTTCTCTCCTTTAAAATCTCCCAGGGGGGAGTGTGGCAACCACCATGTTCTGCTTTGGTTGTCTCTGAGGTCTTGGGCACTGTGTCTCCAATGATCCCAAACAGAATCCAGAAATCCCTATCCAGCCAGCTTGAGGAGAGAGGACAGTGTCAAATATAAATAAACATGGGCTCTAGTTAAAATGGGATAAACAGGTATGGGGCTCAGGGCATGCTACGCCAAAATATGGCACCCAGCATTTGAGCAGAAGCAGGAAGGACTCTCTGGCCTCCTCCTACTTTTCCCCCTGGAATACTCTGATCTTCCTCCCATGATAAGACCCTCATTGGAAAGATGCCTTCCGACAGCAGAGGAAAGAAACATCTTAAACTCTAAAGAATTACGGATAGCGGGAAGAATCTGAACAAAGAGGCTGGGCCAGTTTCCCTCAGTTTATCACTCTCAGAAAATAATCCCTTCTGCTCATACTTGACACCTATCAACTTCTTCATATTTAGCATAAACACACACAATTTCTCTATTTCTCTGGACCTCCGTTTCCACAGGCCTCAGTTAACCAAGCCCTTGCTCAATTGGCCACAACTTTCTGCTAGGAATTTTCTAAAAGATTTACAATTATAAATCTCTTTGCATCTCAGAAGCATCACTCAAGGACTGAAGAGCCATTCCCAAAAATATAATTGTCAAAAGAATGAACCAGCCCAGGTATCTGTCAACAGATGAATGGATTGAAAAAATGTGGCATAGATGCACAATGGAAGTTTTACACATCTATAAAGAAGAGTAAAATTGGGGCATTTGCAGGAAAATGGATGGAACTGGAGAATATCATGCTAAGTAAATAAGCCAGACTCAGACAAGGGTAGTGTGTTCATTCTCATACATGGAGGCTAGAGACAAAAGGCAGGGGGATTTCATGAAAGTATAGAAGGGAGACCAATAGAGTAGAGGATGGGGAGTCAGAAGGAAGGTGGGGAGGGGAAGGGAAGGGGAGGAACTGGGGAATAAAACTGGCCAAATTATGTTATTGCATGTACAGATATATCACAATGAATCCTGCCATTTGCATAATTATAATGCATTAAAAAAAGAGGGACCTCTGTGTCCCAGACTTCACAGGACAGAATCCTAACTTTGATAACGGCCAGTCAACAAACAGATGCCATAACCTCATGTGCACTGCACTTTTTACTTCTGACTCTACTGAGTCCCTGTATACCCACTCCCACTAAAACACCCAAATCAGAATGGAGTTAAGCTCTTTTCCCTACTGGTAAGCATTTAAAAATAATTTCTTCATTCCCAATTATCATATATGATCTTTTACAGGACACTTCCTGGAGGCACCTTAAATTTTTACGCAAGGATGACCCTAAGCTAATGAACCTAAAAATCTAAGACCAGTAGTGGAACATTAGATTCAGGACTGGGAGCTTCATAGACTAGAATCAAGAGTGAGGGGTGCTGACCATGAAATTACAATATAGTACTAAAAGAGTAAAAACCTTGAAATACGCCAACCGTGTCCAATCAAGACCTGAGACATTATCAAACTCATTAACTTCAAAAACCCTTAAAACTCCTCTTCACTGGGCAATCTGGGAGACAGATTTGAGCTTGCTTCCTGTCTTCTTGTCAGGTAACCTTCAATAAAGCTCTTTCTGCAAAATCCGGCATTAAGAGTGTCAGCTTCCATGTGTGTCAGGCAACCAGCCCTTGCTCAGTATAACTATGAAATATAAAATTTACATTAAATGAATTTACATGTTTTTTTCTTATTAATATGTCTTTGTTATAGGTGCCTCAGCCCTGATCCTAGTGATGAGAAGAAAAGATACGTCTTTTTCCTCTGTCCAGTTTCTTACTCAGGAACTTCTGTAGCAGGGAGTCCATTTCAATTTTAGAGGTGACAGGCATTTGTTTTAAAGGAAAATGAGGCAGTAGGGATGGAGAGCAATCAGGATCTGGAGCAGAGTCAGGGGAGGGGAAATTACAAACAGCAGGTAAGATTACTGTTCACAGGCCAAAGGGGCAGGACATCTTGTCCACTGACTGGCATTTATGGAAGTTAGGGTTTTACCCTCTCAAAGAGAAAGGGATTCTATTTCAAAGGAATGGCTTTCAAGTCCTTCTCAGATACATCCCTGGGTTATAGGACATACACTTCTTAAAGGGACAGAGGACAGATTTACAATTATCAGCTTTCTTTAGTGAATGCTCTATGAAAGGGAGGTCAGTGGCCCATGGTCAAGTGTTGGCTGGAACAAAAGGCAAATTCCTTTGGGAAACCTTGACCTTTCCCAGGCAGTAATTCAAAGAAGGGCTGGGTCATCCCAGAGGCACAACCTTAGGCTGCAAGAAGCCATGGTAGAGTTCCATGAAGTCTCTGCAGTTTGGGGTGAATTCCTTTGAAAGTTTTTGCTTTCCTAGCAGACAATGGAAAAGGTATGGTGTAGAGCACAGCCTGCTCCAATACCTTTTTATTTCTAATCTCTAAATCTACCCCCTAAAATCATACAAATAAAGACAATTCATGCCATAATGACATCATAACAACAGATCCTTTCCACCATTTTTCAAGTTCAGTAACAGGTGTTCTGATCCATGTCACACAAAATATGCAGGTGGCTTCTTTTTTCTTTTTCCATATGGATACTTGATTAGTGTGTATACAGAGCTTCAGAAAGCATGTACCCTTTGAGACTAAATTACTTCTTGATAAAGTGGAAATGAGAAGGAGTATTAACCGTTTTATGCTCCTGGGAAAGCACTATTAAAAAATAAATCCCTCAACTGTCCAATCACAGAGGATTGGGGAAAAGTGGCAGGCAGATGTAGTTGCTAAGAAAACTGGAGCTTGCTGCTGGCATTCAGTACCTGGGGGTCAGAAATGGGGACTTCCTATGGAATTATCCCACACTACCAAGAAGTATCTAATCCAAAATGCCAATTGTGCCATGTATTGAATTCTGATTTAGTGAAATGCGTTAATCCTGTATTAGGATTTTTAGCTGTAAGCAACAGAGCCAACTTTAGCAAGTTTAAGTGGAAAGGGAACTGATTAAAAGGCATGGTGGTGGCGCATGCCTGTAATCCCAGTGGCTTGGAAGGCTGAGACAGGGGGACCTTGAGTTCAAAGCCAGTCTCAGCAAAAGGTGAGGTGCTAAGCAACTTAGTGAGACCCTGTCTCTAAATAAAATACAAAAAAGGGCTGGGGATGTGGCTCAGTGGTTGAGTGCCCCTGAGTTCAATCCCCAGTACCCCCATCCCACCAAAGAAAAGATATTCGGTAGCTCTTGGAATTCTCAGAAGGTCAAGAGAATCAGGATGAGTGGGCCAGCGGCAGAAGCAAGGCCCCATTACACTGCCCAGAGGGACCCTGCTGCCACTGCCTACGAAGGGCATGCATATTCCAAAAGGACCTTTGCCACTATTGCTCCTGAGAGGTATATCTTTCTCCACCATCCTCACCAGAACAGAGACTCCATGCAGGGTTTCCTGTTCTTGTTAGAACCCAGGTCCCACATCTGAGCTTCAGTGACCTAGAAGGCTGAGACGGTGAGTTCCAGGCTGCCACACTGGGGTTTCTATCCTGGGGAAGTAGGGCTCACATGGTAGGTAGCTGCATAAACAAAGGAAATGTGCTCAAAGAGATGCTGGGCAGTCACTAAGTGTGACAAATGTACACTAAACCTTCAAAAGTCCTTGTCATATGCCTCTCCCTAAAGACACTCTCCAAGCATCGACCTGATAAAAACAGCTTCCAAATTTGTCTTCCAGAATCTTAAAAAGATATGCCGAGTCTCTCCCTACTGTTGCATATTCGTGCTATTTTTCTACCTCAATTATCATATTAGATATTCTTTGGACTGATGCATATGTATCATTTCCTGGCCACTATAGTTTCTGTCCACCTGTAAAGATTCTTAATTTCTTTGTGTTCTTGCCTCCTACAACTTTATATATCCCACATGAGTGTATTCAAAAAGATTTTTTTTTTAATTATGGAGAAGATAAAATATATGTAGTTGAAAAAAAATCAATGAAGAAATTACAGTGCCTTTTGGTTCAAAGATAACATAGAGATATTGTGCCCCGGTGGTTTGGGATAGGAACTGTGGGGAGTAATTGAGTGTGCTGTACTACATAGTAATATGATTACTAAAGAACAAAAGCTGCATACACCATATCTGCTTAAGTTGGCAGGACAACAAGCAGAACTGTCAGTTTCCTAAAATGAGTCCAAAAATGTAACATATAGTACAGTGTCATATAGTAGCTTTTCAGGAATAATTTGAATCATTATAGGAAAAGCAACATTGGTTTACTGGAAACAATGAATTGATTTCTCAGTTTTATTGTTTCTACCTTTTATAACAGAATGTCTTGGCCTTCCAATAAGTGACTAATGATAGGATATGTAGAGAAATAAATATTGCAGTTTTCATTTTGAAATCATCCCAATTACCTGAATCTATCAGTTACATTTAATGGGTACCAGTAAGTGGCTCTGTGCACATAACACTGCAGACGATAATAGTGCCTGCCTTCAGAAGCTCTCAAATTACCTTATAAATGAGCCTTATTATCCCCAAAACAGTTATCCAAGAAAGAAGGGCTGTAGCTTGTATCACAATTTTAAATTCACTGACTCTGAGTGAATTGCTGTAATATTCATTTTTACTGTGAATGAAATAATCTTGAGGTTTGTTTTGTTAGCGTGTGTCCTGCTATCAAATTCATGTAGGGACATGGAAAGTATTTTGTTTTTAAGTGTGCTGGGTTTATTTCTTTTTTAGATGAATTCTATCAAACTGCAAAACTATGTATTCAAGAATGCACCTATGCTTTTTTTCAAGAAAAAATTATTATAGGTGATATTTGAAAGTGCTGAAAACAAAGAGTGACAGAGGGTTATCCATTTATCGATATGTATTTGGAGACACTATAAGTTTGTTTTCTTTCATTATATAAAAAATAAATTATTGTTATATAACATGGTAGCTGGTTTATGCATCCATAATTGAGTGTACAGAGGGGCAAACCCATCTTATTGACCAGAGTTCTGAAATGACGCTTAGAACATAAAGTCAAGTTGCTTTCATTACCTCTTCCCTGAAACATGGGGTGACTGGGAGGTGACACACTTGGGAGTTTGAAGTAAATAATTTGAATCTTAAGTATGCTTCAGATATAACTCTAGTACAGGTTGAATATCACTAACCCCAAACGTTGAAATCTTAAATATTCCAAAATCCAATATTGGGGGCGGGGTCTGGCATGACACCATTAAGTGGAAAATTCCATATCCGACCTCATGTGATAGGTTGTAGTTAAAATGTGGGCACACTAAAAACTGCATAATTACCTTCAAACTATATAAATAAGGTCTGTATGAAACAAATGGATTTCATGGGTCCTCTACCTTGCTCTTTAGGTCATACAGCCAGAGCATGTTGTCCTCAAATGATCCTGTATATGATACAATCTTTTCTTTTGACAGGGAGGCTTCATGGCTGGTGACAGTGCTGACCAGGGACAGGAGGTGGGGACTGTAGCTTCCACCACCTCAAATATTCCAAAATCTAAAAAATTTCAAAATCTCAAATACTTCTTATCCCAAGCATTTCAGATAACAGATACAAACCTGTATATCTAAAGGGCCTCCAGTTAGTCTGTGCTGAGGACTGATACAATCTAAGATTGTACAAATGGGCCCAAGTTAAAAGCCAACAAAATCTTGTTCTGCTATTGAAAATACTACTTTTTATAACCCTTATTCACATACAATCTGCTATTTTTCTAGTGACTGATCCCCCAGAATGTTGGAATCTGGCTATAAATGAGAATAGGTGCCACTGGGCTTTCTCTGTATAAATTGACAACCAAACAAGTGAAACAGAATGTAAAGTCTTCTGGAAGTTTAAGCCTCTATTTCCAGTAGATGGGAGAGTGTGGCCCAATCTAGGTGGCTGCACACAATGTAGCATGAGTGGTACCGTGGCATAGTCACAAAGAATGCTAATCTAGGATTGCTAAAATCACCTGGTCAACCTTCTCCAAAGTATAGATTGGGAAGTGAGGCTCAGGAACATGAACTGGTTTGCTCTAGATCATAGCCAGTGGTGGACTCAGTGGTGGAAGCTACAGTCCCCACCTCCTGTCCCTGGTCAGCACTGTCACCAGCCATGCAGCCTCCCTGTCAAAAGAAAAGACTGTATCATATACAGGATCATTTGAGGACAACATACTCTGGCTGTATGACCTAAAGAGCAATTATTCTATCCCTATTATTCATGGGAATAATGTCATCTTGAACATGTCAGATGCCATACTTAGATTTTGCATTAATGTCATATTAGGTTTTAAAAATGAAAAATGAAGAAATTTTATTTTATACCTTCCATTGTTTTTATAAGCCTGCTTAAATGGATACTTCATTGATAAGGATTAGAATCCTTTATCCTCAAATCACATCAGCTGAACACTCTCATAGTGTTCACAGAAATTCAGATCTGTGTGGGAGCTTGTTTAGTCAAAAGAAAGTGACTTTCCCTTTGTTACACATTCTTAATTTGTGATATATATGGTACTTGGTGAAGAGGGAAGTGATATGTTGTAGAAAGTGTCAGCTTTGAAGTAGAATAGATTCAAAATTAAATTTAGCCATACTTTTTATTAGCTTTATGATGATGGGCCATCAAACCATGTAGAGCCTCCATTTCCTAATATGAAAAAAGCATTAATTACTTCCTAATAGGATCAGTGAGGATTCAACCATGTGCCCAAATCACCTGACACACAATCTTAGCCTTAGTGGATATTTAACAAGTGGAAAATACGATTCTCAGCTAAAGTCACAGTAAGACATGGAATCCAGATTAAAAGTGAATACCCTTTCTTAGCCCTTAAGCTTTTCAGATGGACTGGAATAAGATGTTTAAAGATGGATGCTGAGAAGAGCTCTCTCCCCTGAAATACTGTTCACCAGGTTATGAGAGGATGAAAGCAGCACTGGGACATCTGGATTATCGTTTGTGTCCAGATCCCTAACAGCATGGCCTTGGATAAGAACCTCAACTTCTTCCAGTGTGCTTTCTCACTTGAAACACAATGCAAGCTAAATATATCTTTGCTTTCTACCTAAGGGCTACTTAAGAAGGCCAAGAAGGGCCTCAATCACTGAAAAATGGTCCATGGCACACAGCTCAGCTCCTGGGCTTCTGCCCTGGGTGGGTCTAGTCCTTTTGTCTTTGCTATTGATGTCACTTCAGTGATACATGGTTAATTGTTCATAGGACACTATTTAGATTTTATTTGAATTTAATGTTCTGTTGTTAATTCTCTGTGAAGCTGACTTACTTGAAATGGTTTAAAAGTCTAGAGTTGATGGTGCTTTGACAACTGTGCTCTTTTAGCATGAAGAAAAGAACATACAGTGAACAAACACTGAAACTATCAGAGCTCCTATTCCTGATTTCAGTGAACCAGCACAGAACCAACAACTTCCAAGAGTAAGAAAAAGAAAGGAAAGGCAACAAGGGAAAACAATACATTTATTAAGAGGCATGAAAATGCATAAACTCACTTATAAATAAATGTAATATAATTTATCCAGTGAAAAAATAGCTAAAATCCATGAGCAAACTGGATTTTATATTTCAATGATTACATATTTGATCTCCAATCATTTCTCCTTCTATCATGATCTATGAGTAGCAGCAATTTTACAATGACTATAGAAAAAAGCTGTTATCAATAATCATATGGGGAGAAATTTTTCAAGAATGCTCTTTAAAATTGAACCAGTGCAAACAAATTCAAATTATAAGGGATATGATAAGACCTGGGGCTTATCTTCAAAAAAGTAGAAAATAAAATCTGAAACATTCATTCATTAAGAAATGACAAAGCAAATTACATTTTGATCAGTGAAAAATAATACATATGGATATTATAAAACATTTTTAACTAGTTATTACAATTACTATATTTATAAATGTTCATTCAAGTACTATTAATGTTCAATAAACATTCAAATTTTCATTAAAAGTAACACTAAATGTAGACAGCTGGACAATGCTTCTTTTGATTTAATATCATGTCAACAGGAAGCAAGTGACCCTTAAAATACTGTTGTTGGTTTTGTTTTTTCTATAAATGATTTTTTCACAGTCTGTATTTTTTTGTCTGCAAAGACCCAAGAAACATCTCACAACAGCTAATTAGGAAGTCATTTCTATAAAATGACTCAATATTACAGAAACAATTATTCTAAAACACAAGTTTAGCTCAAAAAATAACAGGGCAAAATTGGTTTTCTTTGGCAAGAAATTCCTTACCAAATGTTGGTTCACTGTTGTATAGAACCTATCAGAATACTTTGGTATTTACCAAAGAGATATTTAAGAAGCTGAAAAGATTTCATAACTATGTTATCATGATAACAACAAAAAGCTTATGTCAAAGTCGCGCTGAATTCAACATGATTTGCTTGATTACTATTGTCAATAAGTCTTCCTTCAAAAAGCTCCCTCCTAATTTTGGCCTGAGTCTCAGGCTTTAATAAAAGTTCCTTTATCTGTTGCACCTTGGCCTTGAGACCCATCCTTTCTCGATGTAAAGCTTCATTAATTAAGTCTTGAATTCCAACAGGTTTCTTGCCTAAGGGAAAAAATTATATAATACATTTAAAGTACAAATGTCAATGAAATACATTAAATATGGCATATTGACTTATCAAAATAAGGTTAAAAACCCTTTGAAATGTTGCCATTTTATAGAAAAGGTTTCATTTGCAGAAAATATATCATTTACATGAAACATAATTTACTGTAAAGAAAGATCACTACCCAATGACAGCACAATGAGAACAACATAAAACATTATGGATTAACTACACAGATGATAATCTCAACAGTGATGAATTTAAATTTAGCACTTGATAGCTGTGTGTGAGTTTTGGCCTCAGATAAATTAGTCAAATGTCCTACACAATATAAATGGCAGTGTTCCATTTATGGCAAGACCTCTCCTGCAGCTTCTAAGTCCAGGAGGCGTGATCCAAAGTCCCCCCTCCCTTGTGCCTGGCTGAGGGCAAGTGAAACTAGGGCCATCTTTCTTCCAGAAATTAATTTCCCCTGCTAGTCCCAGCATTCCATTTCTCTCCTGTTGTTTCAGAAATGCAAAGGCATCTATCATGAAAGCATTGGGCAACCTCCATGGATTGGATAAGAGATGCTTAAAAAGCACATTGCAAGTCAGTCCAGAGCCTTGGCAGAGGGGAGCAGGATGCTTTTCACAGAGCAGCAGGAATCTTCTGGGGTCTCATTTCCTGTTGTTATCACTGTCATTGCCATTCCGCTCAGCCTCTTCGATTTTCACAGAGCTCCCTTCCCCGAGCTGCTTTTTGTTCTGTGTCTCTTCCAGATACTGCTGCACAGCTTTGAGCACCGCGTTTTCCACCAGCCTCTTACTGAGCCTTACCAGTTCAGCATCATCCGGCTCCCCTCCGTCCTTTTCACCTACATTCCACAACAGAGAAGAGAGGTCACTGAGCTCATATTACCATAGCAACTCAGCCATGCAGGGGCCAGCTAGTTCAGCTAGTTAAAAAGAGCAAGTGTCCTTCAATCTGGTAAATTAGGTCAATAAATCCAAAAACAGTGGGTTGTCTTTTCATATGGTATTTGCAGAAGTAGGAGCCTGACTATTCCTGAAGATTTCAGGGTAAAAAGCAATTCATTAGCTCCAGTCTAGAAACGCCAACTAGCAATGCTGCTAGTTTCCCATTTCTACGCAGAATGTTTGTTCTCTCCTCCAAAGCTAACTCCTACTACTGAAGTGCATCTGCCCACCACCTAGAGCCTCAGACATGTGAATTCACCTCCTTCTCTCTCTCCAATGCCAGCTCTGAGATCATCAAGACTTCCCTATCATCTCATTGCTTGGGATCACTAATTTTAAAATGCTTATCCTGTAGATTGGTTGTTAAACTCTCAGCACTCCCATAAAGACAAAAGCAGTTATTACCACTAGAAACTGATTGGAAATAAGCAAATATAACTAATAATTTTCTTTTAAATCTCAGTGCTATTACTGCAATTTAAGAAACAAAAAGTTCTTCAAATAAGAGTTAGGAGTATGATGGCAAATTACTAGATGCTACTATCTTATGGTTATTTTAATTCCCTACTAGTGATAATCCAGGTTTAAGAATTCTACCCTTCATCTTACTGTAAAAGAACTAGTTCCTTTCTATTCTCATGCTACACGCTGCCCAGTCACTCTCTTCCCCGTTTGCTTTTACTGAGGAACAAAGGGCTCTTTCCCCATGTCCATTTAGCACCCTATCTTCTTCCACTAAGGTGTGAGCCCAGGAAGGCAGATGGCTAGAAGCAAAGAAGTTACCAGAATATTCACCCATTAAGCTCAGCTCAATTTTTGGAAAGTCCCATGAGCTCCAGAAGGCAAAACCTGTGTTGCTCTTACATATTCAGGTTGAAAACAGGCAGATAACACAAAGGATCTGAGCTGGAAGGTGGGCATTATTTTCTATCTTCAGTGTAACAGGAATTGAAGAACAAAAACAGACATGCAAAAGGTAAGATTGGGCCCCATCACTCCTTTGGAGCCCTATCATTTTTCTGTAAATGTACATTCAAGACCAATTCTGCTTATAACTGCCCCCATCCTTCCTGGAGTCATCCCAAGCAGAAGAGTAGATGGGTTAAGACCCTTCATCTAGAGACACTAACAGAAGGAAGCCTTAAAGACTGATTTCCCTTTAAATGTGAAAATATGACACCTAAGACCTATGATCAAAGGTCTAAGACAAAACATTTTCAGTGCAAAATAAGTTTAGAATTGAGTAAGCTTCAACTTGGTGATAACTGCATAGAATCTACTAAACATAAATATGCCAGGATATTTGAAATGAAAGATAAACAAATTCACTACTAGTATGACTTTTGGGTACAAGTTTAAGTTCAGATTGTTTTTACCAGTAAGAATGAATGAGTACACTGAAAAACAAAAGATTTTATCTCAATCTTAAACACAGTGTTTATACTACATAGATGGTATCTCCTAGTACCTTACCTGCAATTATTGGTATAATGGCTCTTCAATTCTAAAATGAAAGTCAGGCTGCAAAGGAATACTACTTAAATAACCTTCAAAACACTATAAATGACTCTACACTTGCCACCCTATTTGAGCTCTGTGCCTAGGTCAGAGATTATGTGTTTGAGGGCTATTCCAGAACCTACTCAGCTTTCTCATTGGTAATTTGAGTCTAATAAGTAAGTCAATCTCCAAGATCCCTCTCAGGTCTCATTTCTATCAGTCCACGCTAAAAGATTTGAAATACAAAAATCTACCCACAAAATGCTAATTTTCTAACTGTCCTATTTTTGTTTATGCTTTTACTATTACCCAAGTCAATCAAATTCAAAACACTTTCCTTTCCCTCATCAACTCAATTAATTACTGAGCCTTGTCAATATGTGCTTCATGATTTCTCCTTTTTCAATGTATCTAATATAATACCTCTAGATATAATATAATTCTTCTAAAATATCAGTTTTACTCTGCATTCAACAGGGAAACAAGCTTGCCTCCCAGGACTTTCCAAACTTAACAGCTCACTACTGCTGCACTTCTATGGTCAGCCTCCAACTTATCTGTGGGTGCCTCCACAACATTCCCTATTTCTAGAAAGCCCTCCCTTTCTCTCACATATCCATGATCCTTTCCTGAATGGCCCAGCTGGAAGTGATGCTCCTCCCCTGGATTCCAACAACTCTATCCACAAGCATACTACATGTCCATTTGGTCATTCAATCAACCAGTGTGTGTCAGAGACCTGTAATATGCCTAGAATTCTTCCAGCCTACAAAGATAGATCAGGGACAAAACAACACTCCACTGGCTTTCTTTCCTTGATTCCTTTACAGATTATGAATATTATTTATTGATGTATTTATTAAAAAACTATTGATTCAGCATCTGCTTTGGTAAAGACATAACCTTGAGTATAGAAACCATGTCTCAGGTGTCACACTTATTTTCCATTCTGCTAAAATATGGCAGTTTATTAATTGCAATACAAGCTCAAAAAATATTTGTTAGTCAAGGGAATTGACTGAAATCCTTAAAAGCTGCAGCAACATTTTAAAATGTTATCATTTTCCTAAAAAAAGCATACTAGCCAGAAATTTAAATTTAATATTAAGTTTAAAACAAGAGAAGAGAATTCCAGAATGAGTCATATACCCATATGAAAAATCTACATCTACTTTGCTTGGTGAACCTGGTAAATAAGACAAAAATTTTGACCTATGGGACAAATATTCATTACCTACAATAACTAACTAACTAATTAAAAAATAAAACAAATATACAAATGAATCATCCAGATCCGTCCCGGACTCCAGTCCTCCTTACAGTATCTGCAATCCATCCTCAGGCTGTTAACATTGGTGCACGAGACAGCCCACAGCAAGGCTCATCGCAGAGCCCTGCAAGAACACAGTGCATCTTCATTCCTGTAAGAATGCATGTGTTCTCACTCTTAGCAGACTTAATTCAACTTAATTTAAGAAATGAATTTTTAAAAATTGACCTCATGAAAATAGAAGGGAGACCAGTAGGGGCTGAAGAAGGGGATCAGACAAGGGAGGGGTGAGGAGGGAAAAGGGGAGCTCACTGGGGAATGAAATTGATCAAATGATATTTTGTGCATATCACAATGAATCCCGTGGTCACATATAATCATAATGTATATCAATTTTAAAAAGAGGCATTTTAAGATAAAGTTCTGCTGTGTTTTTCTTCTTTACTACTTGAATACGGGTATCTGCCTCTCACAGTGACCTCTAAGATGAATGACTATGTTCATTTTAACTGAAGCCTAGTTAGCAATGGCAGCTCAACATGCTGCTGCAACACACAAACTATCTTTTTTTTTTTTTTTTTTTTTTTGGTACCAGGGATTGAATCCAGGGCACTCTATCACTGAACCATATCCACAGCCACCTCTCCTTACCCACCTTTTTAAAAATTTTATTTAGAGACGGGGTCTCGCTTATGTTGCTTTGTGCCTAAGTTGCTATGACTGGCTTTGAACTTGTGATCCTCCTGCTTCAGCCTCCAGAGCCACTGGGATCACAGGTATGTGCCACATGCCTGGCTTCACACAAACTATCTTTGGATATTCCAACAAATATTCCCAAAACATCAGACTCTTGATTAAAAATATCCTTTCTAGGCCTATTTGATTTACTTAATATTATATCTACCTAAAATAGCAGACTAACCTTTGTCTTTGACATGTTATTTTAGAAATCTCCTGAAAATATCCTTGATCAATTTTAGGAGAATATAAAAAATATAAAAGAAAAGCAATAAAAAATAAATCTTTAAAGCCCACCAAGTACAGTACTGTATTGAAAGGAACACACTTAAGAAACTTTTCAGCAAACTTCAAGTAAGCAAGTAACTCTCCATAGAGTTGTGGCAACATTAACCCTCGATTTGGACCTATGAGTCTGCTTTTGTTTATATTACCTGAGATTTCTAATACCAATCCATGCAAGGATACAGTTTATTTTTGTGGTCATAAAAATAAAATAAGTGAACTCCTTAGTGGTAACAAGAATATTTTATACCTACTAGAATAATTTAAGATCAACATTAATGTGACTCAGTCAGTCTTATGTGTGAGTTGACCCAACAGTAGCTGATGTCAACATGAAGGGTCCCAGAAACCTTTACCATCCCCTACCCATCCCGGTATTTAGGTGTCTATTTGTCCTAACTGAATAAGTCATGCTCATTTGTTTTTTAAAAGGGATCAAGAAAATATTCTTCAGAATATAATGTAAGACATGGAGGGTACAATCACATTAAAATGAGAGCATTCAAATATTAAAACATTAAATGTTGTCACTTGAACACATTCCAACTATTAAAAACCTTATTTGGGGAAAATGAGAACTTCTTCATGCCCCAGGGGCTGCATCCAGTGCATCTATGGCTTCACCCCACCACAAAATGAATATGCCATAAATGCTATGAGTATTGTTTGGATTGCCATGATAAAATAAGGAAGAAGGAAAGCCAAGAGGCACATAAATGTTCAAAAAAGGCAAAAACAAACAAACAAATAAAAAAGACTGGTCTGAAGGCTAAGCTCTACCAAAAGCAGCTCCATGATGAGAAAATGCAAATGAAAAAGAGCAAGATGCCTGAAGAAAGAAACAGCAAGCAAAAGAATGCGAAAAGGCCCCACCCACAGTAGTACCTGGCTATCTGCTGGACACAGAGTCCCAAGCTAAGGCACTCTCCAAGATGGTTAAACAAAACAAAAACTGAAGGCAGAAAAATGGAAAGTCCTTCTGCCCATTGCTCTTGCCCAGGGGGAAACAGAGGTATTAAAAGTTATTGAGACAGAAAAGAAAAAAAAGATGGCATGGACCACGATGGTTAAAAAGTCCTCTATGATGGAGATAAAACCACCTAAATATGAAAGATTTATTAGGCCAATGAGCTTATGTTTCATTAAGCCCATCCTGAACTGAATGCCACCTCTGGCCTGCCAATACATCCCTACCATTTACAATTGTGGGTATTATTACCAAAGGCACTGTCATTGAGGTGAACATGAGTATTAGGCTTCTGACACAAGGAGGCAGGATTACTTGGGGAAAATATGTCCAGGTTACCAACAATCCTGAAAATAATGGATGCATAAATGTATCCTTACTGACTCCATTACAGGATAAGAGCCTGCCACAGAGCTGAGGCAGCCAAGGCAGTCCTTTCTTACTGCTTCTTGCATCACACCAGAAAGATTTCAGATATGTTGCACAGAGTAGCAGGCATGAGTTTATTAGAGCATGAGTTTATTAGAAGGCACAGGGAAAAGGAAACAGGACACTCTCAAGGGAGAAGAGTGTTTCCACTCAGAGAGGAAGACAGCACACCCCTCCTGTCCTTCAATTTTATTGGAGGGTTCCAGGGAAGTTTCCAAAGAGTTCCACCCAGGTTCGCCTCTTGACTCACAGTGGGATTATATCAAAATTCCAAGTCTCCACTGCACATGGTAAAGGCTCAGGGCAACTCTAGCTCACTTTGGCCTATGCTGATCAGTTTTAATTGGAACCTGTTCTTACAGATTTTATTCTTAAGAGAAATTATCTTTATCTTTGTGAGTTCTGAAACTTGGTCTGTGTAAGGGTTACAAAAGTGTCCTCCCTCCAGCAACCCACATAACTTGTATTTTTATCAGCATTTCTCCTGTAGATAACAAATTATTTGCTGAGAAATGTATACATCCTATTGACTTAAGTCAGGCAAGGCTGCAGGTAAATTGTTTTCTTAAAAGAAATCTTGTGGGAGTCAACACAATGCACCCAGTGTATAGAATTATTCCATTAACCTCATGTTCTCACCACTCATCTCTGTTATCTATAAGTTTGACAACAGTTTCATACAAATGACTCCAAAATTATGGACAACTATAAAATAATCAGGAAAACCACCATTACTATAACACTTTTAAATACTACCAAATAGCCGTACATATCTACAATCCTCAAGAGAACTATTTATTAGGTTGTAAAATATGTTAATGGTAAGATAAAATCAAAACCTTACTTGGTATCTGGATGAAGGCGTCCTCTGTATCTTCCCCTCACTCGCACAACTTTGTATTTCCTGTTCTAGAAACATGAGTATGTCTTCCTTGAAAGAGGAATTTTCTTTTAAAAATGTGATCATCTTTTCAATCATCTATCTGATATATCTTGAAAATACAGAATATACCCAATATCTGCTAAATAATTCATCTTTCATTTAGTCAAGAAATAGATTCATAGGTACCTAAACTATCTACCACTACTAAGTATTTAACAAAATGAATTATGTTTAGTCTCTGACTGCATAAAAGGATGACCAATAAATCATGATTGCAAAACATCAGGTTAAGTGCTATAATAAAATATGTTCAAGGTTCAATGAGGTAACAAGGTAGGTTTCACAGAGCAGATATTTCAGTTCAGCGAGTAAGAATTTTCAGCCATGAAACAGGAATTTAAGGAGGAATGAAGAGATTTTCCAGGCATAA
The DNA here is from genome assembly GCF_964194105.1 of Spermophilus citellus. Taxonomy (NCBI): domain Eukaryota; kingdom Metazoa; phylum Chordata; class Mammalia; order Rodentia; family Sciuridae; genus Spermophilus; species Spermophilus citellus. The sequence goes on along the minus strand of NC_138186.1, from coordinate 138,422,576 downwards.
AAAGAAAAAAAAGTGTTATAGTTTGGATCCTAAATGTCACTCAAAGACCATTTGTTAAATGAGTACTGGTTCCCAGTCCATGCAACATTGAGAGGCTGTGCAACTTTTAAGATTTGGATCCTCATGAAAGCAAGTTAGGTCAATGGTGGTGTGCTCACGAAAAGGGTACTAGAAATCAGCCCCTTCCCAGTTGCCAAGAGGTGAGCAGCGTCTTCCACCATGTGCTTCTGCAATGATGTACTGTGTTGTCACAAGCTCAAGCAACATGACCAAGCACCATGGACTAAAACCTCTGAAACTGTGAACAAAAATAAACATTTTCTCCTTCAAGATGTTTGTCTTAGGTATTCTCTCACAGTGACAGAAACCTGACTGATTCAGAGAGGGATAAAGGGCCCTGTGTATCATGCCATGAAGCCTGATTTCATTATGTAGGTGATATGCAAATAGAGACAAAGATTGATCACTCCAACAAAGAGACAAGAGAGCAAATACAGGTAACCATTGATCATACCAACAAAGAGATAAGGGAAAAAATACAGGTAGCAAAAGAGTACTTCAAGAAAGATAGACATTTTAAAAAACAAATCAGAAATCCCTGAAATGAAGAAAACAATAAACAAAATAAAAAACTAAATAGAAAACATTACCAACAGACTAGATCACTTGGAATACAGAAAATCAGATAATGAAGACAAATATACAATCTTGAAAATACAGTTGACCACACAGTGAAGATGGTAAGAAACCATAAACAGAACATCCAAGAATTATGGGACAGTATCAAAAGACCAAATCTAAGATTTATTGAGATAGAAGAAGGCACAGAGATTCAAACCAAAGGAATGCACAATCTCTTCAATGAAATAATATCAGAAAATTTCCCAAACATGAAGAATGAATTGGAAAATCATATACAAGAGAATTGCAGGACACCAAATGTACAAAATTACAACAGATCTATGCTAAGACACATTATAATGAAAATGCCTAGCATAACAAATAAGGATATAATTTTAAAAGCCACAAGAGAAAGGAATCAGATTATATATAGAGAAAAACCAATTAGGATCTCTGCAGATTTTCAATCCAGACCCAGAAAGCTAGAAGATCCTAGAACAACATATACCAAGCTCTGAAAGAAAATGGATGCCAACCAAGAATCTTATATCCAGAAAAATTAAGCTTTAGATTTGATGATGAAATAAAAACCTTCCATGATAAACAAAAGTTAAAAGAATTTACAACTAGAAAGCATCCACTAAAGAACATCCTCAGCAAAATATTCCACAAGAAGGAAATGAAAAACAACAATGAAAATCAGCAAAGGGAGGTATTACACTAAAGGAAAAAATAATCAGAGGAGAAACCAAATCACATTAAATACCAAAAATAAACAAAAATGGCTGTGAATACTAATCATGTCTCAATAATAACCTTGAATGTTAATGGCCTAAACTCATCGATCAAAAGACATAGACTGGAAGATCGGATTAAAAAAAAAAAAAAGATCCAACAATATGCTGCCTTCAAGAGGCACATCTCATAGAAAAAGACATTCACAGACAAGGTGAAATATTGGGAAAAATCATACCACTCACATGTACTGTGGAAACAAGCAGGGGTTTCTATCCTTATATCAAATAAAGTTGACTTCAAGCTACAGTTAATCAAAATGGATAAAGAAGGACATTTCATATTGCTTAACAGACCATACATCAACAAGGCATAACAATTATAAATATATATGCCCCAAATAATGGAGCATCTATATTCATCAAACAAACTCTTCTCAAGTTCAAGAGTCACATAATTCTGGGTGACTTTACCACACCTCTTTCACCACTGGATAGATCTTTCAAACAAAAACTAAACAAAGACACTAAAATCAATAACTTAGACTTAACTGATGTATTCAGAGTATATTATCCATCAACGAGTGAATATACTTTCTTCTCAGTAGCACATGGATCCTCTCTAAAATAGACCATATATTATGACACAAAGGAACTCCTGGCAAATACAAAAAAAGTAGAGATAATACCCTGCATTCTATCAGATCATAATGGAATAAAATTAGAAATCAATGAAAAATAAAAAATAAAAGCTACCCCAACACTTGGAGACTAAATAATATGTTATTTAATGAACAATGGGTTGGAGAAGACATCAAGGAGAAGATTAAAAAATTCTTTGAAGTAAATGAGAACACTGATATAACATATCAAAATCTCTGGGACATGAAGGCAGTACTAAGGGGAAAGTTCATTGCATGGAATTCATTCCTTAAAAGAAGAAAAAGTCAACAAATAAATGACTTAAAATTACATCTCAAAGTTCTAGAAAAAGAAGAACAAACCAACACCCAAAAGCAGAAGATAGGAAATCATTAAAATTAGAGCTGAAACCAATGAAATTGAAACATAATAAACAATTGAAAAAAGTTGACAATACAAGAAGTTGGTTCTTTGAAAAAATAAATAAAATTGATAAACCCTTAGTCATGCTAACAAAGACAAGGACAGAGAAAACTCAAATTACTAACATCCATGATGACAGACACTACAGAAATACAGAAGATAATTAGAATTTATTTTGAAAATTTGTACTCCAATAAAATAGAAAATATCAAAGGCATCAACAAATTTCTAGAGTCAGATGATTTGCCCAAACTCAATCAGGATGATATATACAAGTTAAACAGATCAATTTCAATCAATGAAATAGAAGATGCCATCAGAAGCCTACCAACCAAGAAAAGCCCAGGACCAGATATATACACAGCTGAGTTCTACAAGACCTTCAAAGAAGAACTAATACCAGGACTTCTCAAATTATTTCATAAAATAGAAAAAGAGGGGACACTTCCAAACTCATTCGATGAGACCAATATCACCCTGATTCCAAAACCAGACAAAGACATGTGAAAGAAAGAAAACTTCAGACCAATTTCTCTAATGAACATAGATGTAAAAGTTCTCAATAAAATTCTAGTAAATTTAATGCAAAAACATATTAAAAAGATAATGCACCATGATCAAGTGGGGTTCATCCCAGGGATGCAAGGTTAGTTCGACACACGGAAATCAATAAGCGTAATTCATCACATCAACAGACTTAAAGATAAGAATCATATGAACATCTCATTAGACACAGAAAAAGCATTTGACAAAATACAGCACCCCTTTATGTTCAAAACACTAGAAAAACTAGGAATAACAGGAACATATCTCAACATCATAAAGGCTATCCATGCTAAGCCTCAGGCCAACATCATTCTAAATGGAGAAAAATTAAAGGCATTCCCTCTAAAAACTGGAACAAGACAGGGATGCCCTCTTTCACCACTTCTATTCAACATAGTTCTTGAAACAATGGCCAGAGCAATTAGATAGACGAAAGAAATCAAAGGAATATGTAGAGGAAAAGAAGAACTTAAATTAGCACTATTTGCTGACGATATGTTTCTATACCTAGAAGACCCAAAAATCACCACCAGAAAACTTCTAGAATTAATAAATGAATTCAGCAAAGTAGCAGGATATAAAATCAATATTCATAAATCAAATGAATTTCTATACATCAGTGATGAATCCTCTGTAATAGACATTAGGAAAATTACCCCCTTCACAATAGCTTCAAAAACAAACAAACAAACAACAACAACAACAACAAAAAAAAAAAACTTAGGAATCAACTTAACAAAAGATGTGAAAGACCTATACAATGAAAACTACAGAACGCTAAAGAAAGAAACTGAAGAAGACCTTAGAAGATGGAAGATATCCCATGCTCTTGAATAGGCAAAATCAATACTGTCAAAATGACCATACTACCAAAAGAACTATACAGATTCAATGCAATCCCAATCAAAATCTCAATAACATTCCTCATAGAAATAGAAAATGCAATCATAAAATTCATCTGGATAAATAAGAGACCCAGAGTAGCAAAAACAATTCTTAGCAAGAAGAGTGAAGCAGGAGGCATCACAATACCAGACCTTAAAGTAAACTACAGAGCAACAGTAACAAAAACAGCATGATATTGGCATCAAAATAGATTTGTAGATCAGTGGTACAGAATAGAAGACACAGAGACAAACCCACGTAAATATAGTTATCTCATACTAGACGAAGGCACCAAAAACATATATTGGAGAAAAGATAGCCTCTTTAACAAATGGTGCTGGGAAAACTGGAAATCTAGATGCAGCAAAATGAAATTAAGCTCCTATCTCTCACCATGCACAAAACTCAACTCAAAGTGGATCAAGGACCTAGGAATTAAATCAGAGACCCTGCACCTAATAGAAGAAAAAGTAGGCCCAAATCTTCATCATGTCAGATTAGGCCACAACTTCCTTAGTAAAACTCCTATAGTGCAAGAAATAAAATCAAGAATCAATAAATGGGATGGATTCAAACTGAAAAGCTTCTTTTCAGCAAAAGAAATGATCAGTGAGGTAAAAAGAGAGCCTACAGAATGGGAGCAAATTTTTACCACATGAGCATCCAATGGAGCCTCATTTCCAGGATATGTAAAGAACCCAAAAAACTTCACACACACACACACACACACACACACACACACACACACACACCAATCAGTAAATGGGCCAAGGAACTGAACTGTATATCATCAGAAGATGATATACAATCAATCAACAAATATATGAAAAAATGTTCAACATCTCTAGCAATTAGAGAAATGCAAATCAAAACTACTCAAAAATTTCATATCACTTCAGCCAGAATGGCAGTTATTAAGAATACAAACAACAATAAGTGTTGTTGAGGATGTGGGGGAAAAGGCACACTTACACATTGTTGGTTGGACTGTATATTGGTGCAACCAATCTGGAAAGCAGTATGGAGATTCCTCAGAACTTGGAATAGAGCCACCATTTGACCCCGCTATCCCACTCCTCGGTTTACACCAAAAGGACTTAAAACAGCATACTGCAGTGACACAGCCACATCAATGTTTATAGCCAGCATAGTTCACAACAGCTCAATTGTGGAACCAACCTAGGTGCCCTTCAGTAGATGAATAGATATAAGAAACTGTGGTATATATACACAATGGGATATTACTCAGCATTAAAAGAAAATAAAATCATGGCATTTTCAGGTAAATGGATGAAGCTGGAGAATATTATGCTAAGTGAATTAAGTCAATTCCAAAAAACCAAAGGCTGAATGTTTTCTCTGATATGTGGATGCTGATCCGTAATGGGGATTGGGGTGGAGCACATGGAAGGAATGGAGGAACTTTAGATAGGGTAAAGGGGAGGGAGGGGAAGGTAAGGGGAATGGGGATACAAAGATGGTGGAATAAGATGGATATCATTATCCTAAGAACATGTATGAAGACATGAATGGTGGGACTCTACTTTGTGAACAGATACATGAAAAATTGTGCTCTATATGTGTATCATGAATTGAAATGCATTCTACCATCATGAACAACAAATTAGAATAACCAAATAAATTTAAAATTTTTAAAAAAGGTACCAGAGGGGCAAAATTGAAGTAGGTTGTTGAAAAAACAAAAAATACAAATAATGTGGGCCTAAAACATGATAAATACAATAGGAAAGTAGGGACAAATAACAGAGAGAATTAAGAAACAGGAATACTGAGCCATGGAGCCAATATAATTTGAGAAAAATGTTAAAGAAAGAGGAGGGGGATGCAGGAAAAAAATACGAAGGAACAACCACTAAAAATGCTTTAATTAGAAACTATAAACCCTTGAATCAAGAAGCTTGAAGAATCACAGGTACAAGAAATGTGAATAAAATCAAACCAAAGAAAAAAGGCAGCCAAAAGAAAATGGTTGTATTCTGCGTATGTATTCTACACACAGAGGAACAAAGAGAAAAATGACCACAGACATGCCCATCAGGAACAATGCAAAACAAAAACAATACCACAACATTTTAATGTTTTAAGTAAAAAAAAAGAAAATGCAATATAGAACTCTTGACCCAGAAATTTTATCTTTCAAAAATGGGAATGAGGTGTTGTGGCTCAGCGGTAGAGCACTTGCCTAGCCTGTGTGAGGCACTAAGCTCAATTTTCAGCACCGCATATAAATAAATAAAATAAAGGTCCATTGACAACTAAAATATATATTTTTAAGAATGAGAATGAGCTGGGCAGGGTGGCACAGGCCTAAAATCCCAGTGATTCCAGAGGCTTAGGCAGGAAGATTATGAGTTCAAAACCAGCCTCAGCAACTTAGTAAGTCCCTAAGCAACTCAGTGAGGCTCTGTCTCTAAAAAAAGATATTAAAAAGGTCTGGAGATGTGGTTCAGTGGTTAAGCACTCCTGGGTTCAATCCCTGGTAACAAAAAAAAAAAAAAAAGAGAGAGAGAGAGAGAGAGAGAGAGAGAGAGAGAGAGAGAAAATTTAAAAAAAGACTTTTCCAGATATCAAAGGTCCATTTATAGCTGACCAGAAATAGAAGAAATGTTAAGTAAGAAATTTCAGGCAGAAAGAAAATTTTACCAGATGGAAATTTACATCTACTCAAAAACAAGAAGATAACTAAGAATACACATGTATAGGCAAAAATAAAAGACCTTGTCTCATTCTTATTTCTTTAAAAGGAAAAAATAACTGTCTAAATAGGGTTTATAAAAATATATTAAAATAAAGCATATAGTAACACAAAGATTTTTGCCTAAAATCAGGAAGAAGAGAAAGATATCTGACGTCACGACTACTACATAATATTGTGCTATAAGCATTAGCCAATGAAATTAGGCAAGAAAAAGAATTAAAACCCTCCTGATTGAAAAAGAAGAAAAATTGTTTTTATTCACAGAAGAGATCATCATCTACCTAGAAATCCTAAAGATTCTACTAAAATGTATTTAAAAGATCACAAGATACGATTTCTATATTTAAAAAATCAATTGTACTAGCCACAAACAACTGAAAACTTAAAAATTTTAAAAATATTACCTTTGTTTTTTTCTTTTATTCACGAGTACCTCTTCTTTCCCATCCCTCCCCCCTACCCCCTTCTTCTATTCTACTGGTCTCCCTTCTTTTTTTAAAATTTGTTCTAATTGGTTATACATGACAGTAGAATGCACTTTTTGACACATTGTGCACAAATGGAGTGCAACTTCTCAATACTCTGGCTGTACATGGTGTAGAGTCACACCAGTAGTGTAATCATACATGTGTATATAAGGGTAATAATGTCTGTCTTATTCTATGGTCCTTCCATCCCCACAGCCCCACCATTCCCCTCACTCCCTGCTGAAAATTTTACCTTTAATAGCATAAAATATTATATGGGGTAAACAATAAAATGTTTGCAAGACAACTATAAAACTTTCTGAGAGAAATTATGATTAAACAAATGAAGAGAGAAACTTTATTCATGGATCAAAAGACTGGATTTTATTAAGATCTCAGTATCAATAAAAAACTCAACAATGTTTTTCTGCAGAAATTCTTAAATTTATTTTAAAACTTACATGAAAATGTAAAATACTAGACCAGTCAAAACATTTTTTAAAAGAAAAAAGCTAGAAGATATGTTACTGGATTTCAAGAGTTACTTTGAAGCTATAGGAATGGGGTCAGCTTGGTATTGTTATAAAAACAGACAAAGATCAATGAAACAAAACAAAATTCAAAAAATAGACTCAAACATATATGGCCAACTGATTTTCAACAAAGGTCCTGAGACAATTCAAAAGAGAAAGAGCAATCTTCTCAAGAAATGGTACTAAATTAGACATCCATATGAAAAAAAAAAACTCAATCCATATCACACACTATATACATATAAAAATCAACTCAAAATGGAGCATAGACTGAATATAAGGTCTGAAAGTATAAAGTGTTTAGAATAAAATATCCAAGAACTTCTCAGTGACCTTAATTTCTTAAATAGAACATCAATAGCCCAAACTATTAAAAAAAATTATTGGACTTCATTAAAGTATAAAACTTTTGGTATCCACAAGATACTGTTAAGAAAATAGAAGGCAAACCACAGACTGGGAGAAAATATTTGCAAAACATGTCCATTAAAGAATTTCAAACCAGAAAATGATAAGAATTCTTACAACTGAATAAAAAATATATATATATAAAAATGGCCAAAAGATGGGCTAGGATTATAGCTCAGTGGTAGAGCACTTGCCTAGCACGTGTGAGGCACTGGGTTCAATTCTCAGCACCACATATAAATAAATAAATAAAATAAAAGTCTATCAACAACTAAAAACAATATTTTTAAAAAATGGCCAAAAGAATTGAAGAATTACTTTACAAAAGGTACCTGGATAGCCGACACTTCTGTTGCTGATGGTGATGCAAAAATGGTATAGCTATTGCAAAAAAAAAAAAAAAAAAAAAAAAAAAAAAAAAAAAAAAAACAATTTGGATATTTCTTATAAATGTTTACCATATTCTTGCCATACAACCCAGCAATCTCATTTCTAGCTAGATTTGAAAATAGGTGAAATGAAATTATATACTTAGAAAATTGCCTAGGATGAATGTCTGTATAGCTTTATCCATAAATATCCCCAATTAGAAACCATTCAAATGCCCTTCAACTGGTGAATTAATCTAGAAACTGTGGTGCAGGGCTGGGGTTGTGGCTCAGTGGTATAGCAGAGGCTTTGCACATGTGAGTCACTGGGTTCCATCCTCAGCACCACATAAAAATAAATAAACAAAATAAAAGTATTGTGTCCATTTACAACTAAAAACAATGTTAAAAAAAAAAAGAAAAAGGTATGGTGAATCTATGCAATGGTAACGAAACACTGCTACAAGGTAAGGAAATACTGATACATACAATGGCCCAGATGAATCTAAAACATAACATGCCATGTGAAAGAAGACAGATTCAAAGGCTATAAACCATATGATTTTATATATGACATTTCAGAAAAGGCAAAATTGACTGCAAACAGATCAATGGTTCCCAGGGGTTGATGGCATGAGAGAATTTTAGAAGGTGATGGAACTGTTTATCTTATTTGTGGTGGTGGTTACAGATTCGGTGTGTTGATTAAAACTCACAGAACTAAACACAAGAATTTTAGTGTATGTAAATTGTACCTCAGTTTTAAAAAATACTAATAAGAATCATTTCTTCCCAGTGATTAGGGACAAATTTAGTCTTTACTGGGGTCAACAACACTAAATGAACTCATGCCTTGTCACTCTGCAATTAGCAGGTGGCTGGCTATTAGGATGACTTCTTAGCTTCCTCGGTTCTAAGACCATTTTCAACTCTAACAGCTATAATATCTCACAGAGGCAGGCCTCGGATTTTCGGTTGCTTTCCTTCTGAATCATATTTTTCTCTTGTGCTCAATATCAAATATTTCCATAAAATAGAGGGGGGTGGCTTCTGAGCATGAAAGTGACCCAATTATTGTTTTACTTCTGCCCCTCCAGTGTATCAGGCATACTGTCTGCTCCAATGTACTCAGTACAAACTAAATTGGCACCCAGTACCCTGATTGACAAACAATCACTGTCACTCTGTTGCTGAAATCTCTCTCAGAGGGACACTGTGCTCACTGCAGCTTGTTTTGCTTACTTGTTTTGCCTGGCATTGTTTGCAGGCTCCCACCTGCTGTTGTGTACCATAAATTGCTCTCTATTATATAGAAACCACGGTGGTTTCGTCCCTGGATTTTAGTTCCTATTTTTGTTCAGATTGGAATGTGGGGACTTCTCAAGATCCCTGACAATTGCTCAAGGCCTCTGGGAGTCATTTTGTACAAAATCAATTTAAAGAAATGATTCTAAGTGGTGATAAAAGAGGCAGACATTCTGAACATAAGTCCAGGTCACAGGAGTATCAACAGAGGCACAGCTATCAGTGAAAATATATACATATGACAAAGAAGAAATAGAGCTTTAAATATGTCACAAGCATAAATTTTCAAATAATCACACTCTTGACTGGCAGAAAAACAAGTAGACTGGAAAATGAAGCACTGCTTAGAGTCTTAAAACCGCTGCATACATGTAATTGTTACAATCTGTTTTAAGAGAGTTTTACACAAAACTTAAAAGCATGAGTAGCTGGCATGATTTTCACTTATTTGGCCAACACACCTGCTCATGTAATAAACATTTTTCTTTCTCAGCTAAAACTCTACACTAGGAGTTGATTCAAGCAGAAATAAAGGTTACTTTCCATTCTGAAGGCATTGCTCACGAAGACAGGTCAGCAGAATAAATGCTGCCACCCATCTAATCAAGTAAAGTAAATCATAAATTGTGGATGCCATTTTCCCTCTTTTTAAGCAATAAGACCACACTCAGGTCAAGCAGAACCATGGGCTGAGAAAATTCCCTGGATGCCCAGTCACCAACACCAATAACAGGATTGATTCCTTCCATTTGTGTAGATGACACTTCACACCTGTCAGAGGGCTTTTCCAAACATTATCTCACTTGGTTCTCACAGAAACCTCATAGGTAAAATAAGTGTTATTTATTACAAGTCAGAACAGTGAGATGCAAGAGGTTGCATAAATTGCCTGATTGCACAACAGTAGTGATGGGAATCAGTAGTCCTGTCACTAGAATCAGGAATCTCAGTTCATCCAGGACACCCACCCCAGAATACTTCAGATACTCTACAGTAATCTCAACCTGGGGAAAAGAGGACACAGCTATGAGAATAATAATCTAGAGCTTATTTATTATATTAATTAATACTAATATCAATTAATTTGTACTATATTATTATTTTATAATCTAACTATATTCTTATAATTGCATTATATATTGTATTATATACTACTAAGTCTTTATAGATGTTTCACACTGGGACAATGGAACAAAATGGTTTAAGCTTAGGGAGAGGGACTAAAATATAAGCATAATTACAAGGTGACAAGAATATCATAAATATTTTTAAATTCACAGGATGAAAAAAATATTTAAACAATTTTTAAATAACATTGTGTGTGTGTGTGTGTGTGTGTGTGTGTGTGTGTGTGTGTGTTGCTGGGAATTAAACCCAGGAACTCATGTGTGCTAGGCACACTCTACTACTGAGCCACATCCCTATCCCTTAAATAATCTTTTAAAAAGTTATTCAAAATTACCTCTCTTCAACTCAGCTGTCTAAATTCTAAAACAACTCCTGTCTGGACACATGTAGACAGGGTGTTTTGCATTACAAATTTTTCTAATTATTCAGTAGCATACACAAAAAATAGATTAAACTGCCACAGTTTGCTTTTGATGGTTTCTAGAACCACTTGTTAAAATCTAAACATGAAAATCCAGGTAACAAAAAAATTTGGTCAGGATATTTGCTTGTGAATATTGATCAAGCAGTGGGCAAGTCCATTTGCCATTAAAAAGCAATATTAAGGATTCCAACATGGCGGCGGGCACGGAGAGATCAAGTCTCTGACCTCTTCAGCTGTGCAGGCATAGGGAGTCGTAAACAACCTAAATCTGTTTGCTCAGGATCACTAGGCAATGCTGAGCTGACGTGGATCTGGGGCAAACAGTCTGGGCCTCTCAGAACACACACTGAGCCCGGATCGGCTGAATTCAAGCTCCCATTCGCCTGCTTCCCGCAGACAAACAGCTGTGACTCAGCACTAATCCATCCGGCTGAAACAACTGGTCAGCCCTTCTCATCCTACGGAGGTAAATGCCTACCGAGCCTTCATAGGTAGTGGCCACAGGTTTGAAACGGGGCTGGGGAGAGACAGTAAGGACCCACCCGTTGCATTGGTCACCCGGCAAAGGGAAATGAACTGTCACCATTTGCAAGAGATACCACCATGGCACAGAACTGACGTCATCAGACTGTGGCGGAGGAGACAACTTCATTGAAACCTGCGACTACAGTGACTTCTTCCCTTCCCTTCTAATACCTTTCCTCCCAAGCATCAAATAAATTTATAGGAGTAAACAGTAATTCAGCAGTCAAACAGAACAAGAAGTAACATGAGCAGCTTCAAAAAGCAAGGAAGAAAAGGAATACAAACAATGCAGGACAGACTAAATATTCAGGAGGACCTAGAGTCATCAGAAAAATGGTCATATAAAGAACTCAAGGAACACCTTACACAGATGGAATGGAACCTTAAAGAGGATACAAGACAGCAAATTCAAGCAGCGAAAGAACACATTGAGAATGAATTACATAAACAGATAAAAGAAGAAGATAAGCATCTTTATCAGGAGATAGAGATTATAAAAAATAATCAAACAATAATTCTAGTAATGAAGGAAACAATAAACCAAATTAAAAACTCAATTGAGAGTATCACTAACAAAGTGGAGCAAGTAGAAGACAGAACATCAGATAATGAAGACAAAATATATCATCTTGAAAAGAGTCTAGCCAACTCAGAAAGGCTGGTAAAAAATCACGAGAAAAACATCCAAGAGTTATGGGATAACATAAAAAAACCAAACTTACGAGTCATCGGGATAGAAGAAGATACAGAGATTCAAACCAAGGGAATGAGAAACCTGCTGAATGAAATAATTACAGAAAACTTTCCAGAAATAAAAAAGGAAACAGATCAGATATACAAATTGAAGACGCATACAGGACACTGAGCACACAAAATCACAGTAGACCAACGCCAAGACACATTGTTATGAAGATATCCAATATACAGAACAAAGAGAAAATATTAAAAGCTACAAGAGAAAGGAGACAGATTACATTCAGGGGTAAACCAATAAGGTTAACAACGGATTTTTCATCACAGACACTGAAAGCAAGAAGGTCATGGAACAATGTATTTCAAACACTGAAAGACAATGGATGCCAACCAACAATTCTGTATCCAGCAAAATTAAGCTTCAGGTATGACAACGAAATAAAAATCTTTCATGATAAACAAAAGTTAAAAGAATTTGCAGCCTGAAAACCAGCATTGCAAAGCATTTTGAGCAAAACACTACATGAGGAAGAAATGAAAAACAATAACCAAAACCATCAGTGGAAGTGCCTCGGTAAAGACAGAGGGCGAGGGGAAAGATAATCATGGAGAAACAAACTAAATTTTTTTTAAAAAAAGGATAAATAATCAAACATGGATGGAAGTACAAACCATATATCAATAGTAACTCTGAATGTTAATGGCTTAAACTCTCCAATAAAGCGACATAGGCTGGTATCTTGGATTAAAAAAACAAATTCAACAATATGCTGCCTCCAGGAGACACATCTGATTGGAAAAGACATACACAGGCTGAAGGTGAAAGGATGGGAAAAAATATACCATGCACACGGTCCTCGTAAGCAAGCAGTGGTGGCCATCCTCATATCGAATAAAATCGACTTCAAGACTAAGTTAATCAAAAGGGATAAAGAAGGACATTATATACTGTTAAAAGGAACCATTCACCAACAAGACATAAAATTATCAATATTTATGCACCAAATAATGGTGTTGCAACATTCATGAAACAAGTTCTCCTCAAGTTCAAGAATCAAATAGACCACAACACAATAATTATGGGTGACTTCAACACACCTCTCTCACCATTGGACAGATCCTCCAAACAAAAGTTGAATAAAGAAACTATAGAACTCAATATCACAATCAATAACCTAGACTTAACTGACATATATAGAATATATCAACCATCATCAAATGGATATACTTTTTTCTCAGCAGCACATGGATCCTTCTCAAAAATAGACCATATATTATGCCATAGGGCAACCCTCAGTAAATATAAAGGGGTGGAGATAATACCATGCATTTTATCTGATCATAATGGAATGAAACTGGAAATCAATGATAAAAGAAGGAAGGAAAAATCCTACATCACATGGAAAATGAACAATATGTTACTGAATGATCAATGGGTTACAGAAGACATAAAGGAGGAAATCAAAAAAATTCTTAGAGATAAATGAAAATACAGACACAACATATCGGAATCTATGGGACACAATGAAAGCAGTTTTAAGAGGAAAATGCATCGCCTGGGGGTCATTCCTCAAAAAAAGAAAAAAACAAATAAATGAGCTCACACTTCATCTCAAAGCCCTAGAAAAGGAAGAACAAAACAACAGCAAATGTAGCAGAAGGCTAGAAATAATTAAAATCAGAGCGGAAATCAATGAAATTGAAACAAAAGAAACTATTGAAAAAATTAACAAAACTAAAAGTTGGTTCTTCGAAAAAATAAATAAGATCGACAGACCTTTAGCCATGCTAACGAAGAGAAGAAGAGAGAGAACTCAAATTACTAACATACAGGATGAAAAAGGCAATATCACAACAGATGCTACAGAAATACAGAAGACAACTAGAAATTATTTTGAAAACCTATATTCCAATAAAATAGAAGATAGTGAAGACATCGATAAATTTCTTAAGTCATATGATTTGCCCAGACTGAGTCAGGAGGATACACACAATTTGAACAGACCAATATCAATGGATGAAATTGAAGAAGCCATCAAAAGACTACCAACCAAGAAAAGCCCAGGACCGGATGGGTATACAGCAGAGTTTTACAAAACCTTTAAAGAAGAATTAATACCAATACTTTTCAAGTTATTTCAGGAAATAGAAAAAGAGGGAGCTCTTCCAAATTCATTCTATGAGGCCAACATCAACCTGATTCCGAAACCAGACAAAGACACCTCAAAGAAAGAAAACTACAGACCAATATCTCTAATGAACCTAGATGCAAAAATCCTCAATAAAATTCTGGCGAATCGAATACAAAAACACATCAAAAAAATTGTGCACCATGATCAAGTAGGATTCATCCCTGGGATGCAAGGATGGTTCAATATACAGAAATCAATAAATGTTATTCACCACATCAATAGACTTAAAGATAAGAACCATATGATCATCTCGATTGATGCAGAGAAAGCATTCGACAAAGTACAGCATCCCTTTATGTTCAAAACATTAGAAAAACTAGGGATAATAGGAACTTACCTTGACATTGTAAAAGCTATCTATGCTAAGCCTCAGGCTAGCATCATTCTGAATGGACAAAAGTTAAAAGCATTCCCTCTAAAATCTGGAACAAGACAGGGATGCCCTCTATCACCACTTCTATTCAATATAGTTCTTGAAACACTGGCCAGAGCAATTAGACAGACGAAAGAAATTAAAGGCATTAAAATAGGAAAAGAAGAACTTAAATTATCACTATTTGCAGATGACATGATTCTATACCTAGAAGACCCAAAAGGGTCTACAAAGAAACTACTGGAACTAATAAATGAATTCAGCAAAGTGGCAGGATATAAAATCAACACACATAAATCAAAGGCATTTCTGTATATCAGCGACAAAACTTCTGAAACGGAAATGAGGAAAAACACTCCATTCACAATATCCTCAAAAAAAAAAATAAAATACTTGGGAATCAACCTAACAAAAGAGGTGAAAGACTTGTACAATGAAAACTACAGAACCCTAAAGAGAGAAGTAGAAGAAGATCTTAGAAGATGGAAAAATATACCCTGTTCATGGATAGGCAGAACTAACATCATCAAAATGGCGATATTACCAAAAGTTCTCTATAGGTTTAATGCAATGCCAATCAAAATCCCAATGGCATTTCTTGTAGAAATAGAGAAAGCAATCATGAAATTCATATGGAAAAATAAAAGACCCAGAATAGCAAAAGCAATTCTAAGCAGGAAGTGTGAATCAGGCGGTATAGCGATACCAGATTTCAAACTATATTACAGAGCAATAGTGACAAAAACAGCATGGTACTGGTACCAAAACAGGCGGGTGGACCAATGGTATAGAATAGAGTACACAGAGACTAATCCACAAAGTTACAACTATCTTATATTTGATAAAGGGGCTAAAAGCATGCAATGGAGGAAGGATAGCATCTTCAACAAATGGTGTTGAGAAAACTGGAAATCCATATGCAACAAAATGAAACTGAATCCCTTTCTCTCACCATGCTCAAAAGTTAACTCAAAATGGATCAAGGAGCTTGATATCAAATCAGAGACTCTGCGTCTGATAGAAGAAAAAGTTGGCTCTGATCTATATATTGTGGGGTCGGGCTCCAAATTCCTTAATAGGACACCCATAGCACAAGAGTTAATAACAAGAATCAACAAATGGGACTTCCTTAAACTGAAAAGTTTTTTCTCAGCAAGAGAAACAATAAGAGAGGTAAATAGGGAGCCTACATCCTGGGAACAAATCTTACTCCTCACACTTCAGATAGAGCCCTAATATCCAGAGTATACAGAGAACTCAAAAAATTAGACAATAAGATAACAAATAACCCAATCAACAAATGGGCCAAGGACCTGAACAGACACTTCTCAGAGGAGGATATACAATCAATTAACAAGTACATGAAAAAATGCTCACCATCTCTAGCAGTCAGAGAAATGCAAATCAAAACCACCCTAAGATACCATCTCACTCCAGTAAGATTGGCAGCCATTAAGAAGTCAAACAACAATAAGTGTTGGTGAGGATGTGGGGAAAAGGGTACACTTGTACATTGCTGGTGGGACTGCAAATTGGTGCAGCCAATTTGGAAAGCAGTTTGGAGATTCCTGGGAAAGCTGGCAATGGAACCACCATTTGACCCTGCTATTGCCCTTCTCGGACTATTCCCTGAAGACCTTAAAAGAGCATGCTACAGGGATACTGCCACATCGATGTTCATAGCAGCACAATTCACAATAGCTAGACTGTGGAACCAACCCAGATGCCCTTCAATAGATGAATGGATAAAAAAAATGTGGCATCTATACACAATGGAGTACTATGCAGCAATAAAAAATGACAAAATCATAGAATTTGCAGGGAAATGGATGGCACTAGAGCAGATTATTCTTAGTGAAGCTAGCCAATCCCTAAAAAACAAATACCAAATGTCTTCTTTGATATAATGAGCGCAACTATGAACAGAGCAGGGAGGAAGAGCAGGAAGAAAAGATTAACATTAAACAGAGACATGAGATGGGAGGGAAAGGGAGAGAAAAGGGAAATTGCATGGAAATGAAGGGAGACCCTCATTGCTATACAAAATGACATATAAGAGGTTGTGAGGGGAATGGGAAAATAAACAAGGAGAGAAATGAATTACAGTAGATGGGGTAGAGAGAGAAGATGGGAGGGGAGGGGAGGGGGGATAGTAGGGGATAGGAAAGGTAGCAGAATACAACAATTACTAATAGGGCATTATGTAAAATTGTGGATGTGTAACTGACGTGATTCTGCAATCTGCATTTGGGGTAAAATTGGGGGTTCATAACCCACTTCAATCTAATGTATGAAATATGATATGTCAAGAGCTTTGTAATGTTGTGAACAACCAATAAAAAATAAAATTAAAAAAAAGCAATATTAATAGATTAAATAGGGCACATGAATACTAAAGAGAGATTAAGATAAGATGGTTAATCAGTAAAACAAAATCAAGACCAAAAATCATCCTTGGCCATCTTTTCTGTGTATTATAATAAAAATATATAAAGAAACACGGTACACTTTCTAAAAACCCAAAGCCTGATGACCTCATAAATTTAATGCTTTACTTTCAGGAGAACTGACTGAAGAAGTTATTTAGAATCTATTTTTCTTCAACTTACTACATACTTCAAAGAACATTTAGCTAAAATCAAATAGATTTAAAGGTATATTTGTGTGTGTGTGTGTGTGTGTGTGTGTGTGTGTGTTGTCTTCTGTTCGTTAGAGTTCTCTGAATCTTATTGTAGAAAATTGAACTGGCATTTAAATCTGGTGACTAATATACTGGTGGTATATAAATGTAAATTCATTTGGTTCATCAGTTGGTATTTGCTTCTCAAACTCTTGATATCGAAGAGTTACTAAAGCCAAGAGACTAGCCCAAGTCTACACAACAAAAAACTGTCAAAGTTGGAACTCAAATGCAGATCAATGTGGCTCCAAAGCATCCCACTTTTGTCTTTATACTACAATGCTGCTCTGTGTCCAACAGTGGAAAATATATTATATTCTATATTTTCACTTCTATATTTTTCACTCTAAAATAAAACCTTTAGCCAGAAAACATTTACAATGCTTCCTCTTGATTTACAGGGTCAGAATTCTAACTTCCCCACTTACCACATCTATGTCCCTATGAATGTTGCTCGGCCCTTCTATGGTTCACTTTCTTTATTTGCCAACCAGGGATTTACAAATATGGTATTTCTATACCACAGGGATTCCATAAAAATTAAATAAGATAATACTAAGCACCTAGCATAGTGCCTAGCTTTCTTGAAACAATGTTGGAATAGTTGCAAACAAGAATTTTATGCATTGTTCTATATTACTAACATTTACATTCTTTTGCAACTAACTGATGTCCCATCACAGGTAAAAAGAACAGCTACTGCTAATTAATCATACAAAAGGTTTCTAGCAGACCTATGAAAAGACTGCAGCTCAAAGAGCCAGTGAGATACAGATAGCTTTAGGTTTCTAGATGCACCAAATGGAAATGTGTAGCATTGAAAAAATAATCATACCAAGTTCAGTTTATAAGAACATATCTCATTCTGAAGTTTTAACAATGAGTGTCAGGCACATGTGGTAATGTCACAATCATTCACAGTCTCAGCTGTGCTCTCAGTGTATAATGCCGCCCAGCAAGCATTATACACTTTCAATCACAGGGCTTCTTTCTAGTCATTCACTCTTTTTTTGGGGGGGTCATATCTCCAAAAGATTTGAAACGATTTTTTTTTTAAAATCAGAAATACAGAAAGGGTATACTATCAATAAAAGTAAAAATTAGGAGCAACATAAAACAAACTGTGACAGAAAGTAAAGAACAGAGGGAAGAACAGACTACAGAGGGAAAGATCCTAAGAGCCATGAACTGGGCTTCGAACTTCCCAATACTTAAGAGTGAAAGAGGAAGCTAGGTAATTCTCAGCTTGGAGAGTCTAAAGAGCACATCATGGATCTCTCTGGATCAGAGTGTCTGCTCCATAGCTGCACAGAGCTTCAGGCCACATCTACCCTCAAACCCCTTCTTTCCTCCCACCCTTTTTCTAAGTAAGCAAGATTGTCCACTCCACTTCTCCACTTCAGGTTGCTGCTCCTCCCAATTCTACACGCCATGGGGGACCTGTGGGCCCAGAGCTAGACTGGCCCATATAATGCCCAGGGGTGAATTTCTAAGTTTTAAAAAGTTGCTCCTTCCTTAAGACACTTCATTTCCATCTTTTGAAAATTTTTCATAGCATACTGCTTTTGTTAGTATAGAATGGCACTTTACACTATAATATGTAATTGTAATATCCTTGATATATATAGTATAGTGACCTTGCAGGTTGTATAGTTCATAGTCTGTACCTTTTTTTAAATTTTTATATGGAAAGTAGGAGAAAGAAACTCATTCTACTTGAACATGGAATAGTAAGAATATTCCCCAGAGCTGTTAGAAGTCTGATTCCCATCACCAAGTGAGGCCAGATAGGATGAGAACACAGAATCTACTGGAAGCCACCTGTCCCCATCATCAAGTAAAGGCTAACAAGGTGAGACAGAGTGGAAAGAAGAGGTGGAGAGGTAGAGGGTTGAGGATGTCTGCAAGTCAGGTTCAAAGCCAACTTCCAAACCTGTCTTATTTTGCACATGTGTGCCTATACATTTTCCCTTTTAATTAAAAAAAATCAGGGCTGGGGTTGTAGACCAGTGGTAGAGCGCTTGCCTCGCACATGTGAGGTACTGGGTTGGATCCTCAGCATCTCACATAAAATAAATAAATAAAATAAGGGTATTGTGTCTATCTACAACTAAAATTTTTTTAAAAAATCAATTTGCCTTGAGGTTTGTGACCTCCTGGCATCTTTCCTGCCACTGCATTGACTCTTTCTACTGTCCTTTTCTACTTCTGCTTTGGTTCCCAGATGCCTCTTGAATTCCCGAGACTTTCAGAGTACTCCAGCCACTGCCTATGCTCCTTTGGTTCCCTTTTATCCTGAAGACAGGAAAGGACAGTACATCATTCTCTGGTGCTGACTTCCACCCGGCTGTCAGTTTAACTCCCCAGCATCCACTGACCTGTCCCAATGTCAGAACCTGACAGTGAGTATCTTTAACATGGAAGGAAAGAATTGGTTTGAAGAAACATTCACTCCTATCCACAAAACACAGTGAGGATTATAGAATATATGCTCCAAAACTTAAAAAGAATAAATTATTTTTAAAATGTTCATAAGCTATTGATAAATTAGTTTTAAAATAATTTGTCCTTTTTAAGTTTGTTAAGTTGTTTTGAGTGAAGGTTTTCCTTTGAACCATCTTATTAACTAATTTGAATTACCATATCACGTCTATTTTTTTTAATTTGTATCTCCTTTGAAATAGTTATATTTTTATGTACTTTTTTAAAATGTGGGAAATTTTGTCATAAAAAACACCATTTTAGAATATGATTATTATTTTTGTCCCCAAAGAATAAGAACCACAAATTGGCATAAACTAAATGCTTGACTTGGAGCAATGGAAAAAAAGTATATTTTTAAAACAGCCAACAACCACATGCCAGTTATCGAAGTATTCTTTCAGCTCCAAACCCACCCTTCCTTACTCAGATTTACAATTCCAGGGCTAGGACTTAGCAAATTTACTTCTTTGCCAGCTCCATTTGTTAAGTTCTGCCAAGAGGGGCCACTAGAAGGAAACTGGACATCCCATTGACCCAACTATGGCCACTGTCTCTGCAGCAACTGGTTCCAGTAGAAGTTGATTCCAGTTTTCATTTCATTTTCACCTCACTCCTGGAATCAACCTCATTACATGTCCTCACGAAGAATAGCAAAAGTTGGTTAGTGTGCCATCCTCGGAGGCCAGAGGACCAGGTTTGAGGTTTCTTTTCTGTGTCACTAGGGCACCTCCTTGGATGCAGCAACCCCTCCTCAAAAGTGTGAATCTTCACTATGTGGAACCTTTCCTTCTAGAGGTTAACCCAGGCATAACTGGTCTTCCTCAGTTATGCCTTTCCATTCATTATTTCTCCAAAACTGATTTAAGTAATTCCTTATTAAATGCTCTCTGTTAAAATAACTGATGTATTTCCTATTTCCTTGGCTGGGCTTTTACCAATACAAACTGTTTCTTTATCCCCCTCCACAATGTTGTAATTATGAAGGATTCAGATATAAACATCAAAACAAATTTACAAAGTTAAGAGCAGCTATAAGAGTGAAACTCTTTTCAAAAACCTGTATATTTGATAAACTATTCCTCCATAAAACAATTTTAATTATGCCTTTCAATTTAATAATCAAATTTCATACAGTTTTACATATATAAATTTTAGGTTCTACACAAACTAAAATTTTATAAATTTAATTTTCATTGGAAGGTAAATAGGTCAAGTATATAGAGTAATGAGAATACAATGGATATTTCAATGATTCTTTTAATCTTAAATTTACCATCATCATATTAGAGAACATTAATTTAAAATAAGTCTAAATTTGGACAAGAGGGTTTATAAAATTTTCACTTATGAAGATAAACACACAGTAGGCAACACACCTTATCTTGTTATCTTGAGGACTAGTTGATCATTAATTGCCAGGTGTTCCTACCATGAGTTTAATAACCAACATGTTATGTTGTGCATAAGTTGTACAAGAATGTACTTAGACAAGAACCCATACTTACATATTATGCCTCTATTTTAAAGCAAGTTTGTTGATCTTAAAGGCACTAGTTAAAAATAATCACTTAATAGTTATTATAAATTAAGGAGAAATTTAAAAGCATATTCTTTTTCATTTAGAGTTTGGTGGCTTAAAATAGTTTAAACATTTTGCTGAGCACAGTGGCATATGTTTGGAATTCCAGCTGTTCAGGAGGCTGAGGCAGGAGAACTGCAAGTTTGAGGCCAGCCTCAGCAACTTAGTCAGACTCTATCAGTGGTAAAGTGTTAACCTAGCATGCATGAAGACCTGGATTCACTCCCTAGTACTGCAGGGAATAAAAGTTTGAAAATTCTGGCTTAAAAATTCTCTTTCAGAACTGGGAATGATGGCACACTCTTTAATCCCAGCTACTTGGGAGGGTGAGACAGGAAAATTGTAAATTCAAGCCCAGCCTGGGTAACTTAGTGTCTCAAAATTTTTTTTAATTAAATAAATAAAATTGGCTAGGGATATGGCTCAGCTGTGGGGGGGGGGGCTCTATGTTCAATTCCCAGTAACACATAAATGGACAATCAAAACCAAAAAAATTCTCACCACTATTATTAGTAATTATTAATTCAGGCATCCATGAATTATTAATGCAAATTTTTACTTGAATAACTTCTCTGTTTTAAGATTCCATTTCAATATTCTCATTGTTTAAAAGAAGATTTATTGCAAACATAACAAGAATACTGCTGATTTAATGTATATACCATCTGAGTTCTCAGGCCACCACAAAAAAATAATGTGTGAAGACTAATATCCAGTGTCTTGAAGCCGTCACCCTGGAGCCCTGTTAAAAAACTCTTTTCCTTTCCACATTAAAGAGCCCTCTAAATTAAAACAATCTGATTCTTCTGCCTTTGCTCACCCTAGCCAAGCAGCCAGTCCTTCAGTCCCTTCTTGTGATGTGGTTTCCAGGCCACACCGTCCTGGTCTCCTTTAGGACACATTCCAGGTTGTGAGATCTCTAAATAATGTTTGACTACAATAAACCCAGATGGAAATCTTAGGTTAACAAATTATCTGCTTGCCAATTTATGAGCTATCATACACATTACTCAAATCCCTGAAAAGGATGACTTTACAGCTAACTTTAGCTAAACATTTAAAATGCTTAGAAAGTGTGAATTTTATTTTTGCTCTCCAATGGTCGGAGGTGAGGCATCAAATTGAAGCCTGATGTAATTCCCATGACAAATGCCAACAACAACTATATGACCACAAAAAAGGGGCAGTGGGGTCTGAGAAGGAGATGAAAAATGCATCACCCCTTCCACCAGATTCTTTCTTCCATCTCCCATCAGCATCACCAACATGTGAGCTCTACCTCTCAAGAGGATATGACACCTTCTCTCCCTCCACTCCAAGCATCTTGTTTGTACATCACTTTCTCCTTAGTACTATAATTTTTCTGTACATAAATCTTATGTTCATAAATGTCCATGACTAAATTTGTAAGTTTTGGGGGGAGTATGCAGTAATAGGAAATTGTAAGCCTAAATGTCTTTGGGGTATAATAAAATTAACAACATTTATGTCCAAGTTAGCATAGCATTTAAGTTCAAGCTCCAGTTATTCTTTATATTTTCACCATACAGTTCAGGTTTTGTCTGACTATTTGCTAAGAGCAAAGAACTTTACTATGCAAGTGAAAGGTTTACTAGTCCCAAGGTCTGTTAACTTGTAACCTTACCATTACAAATGCCTGTCATAATACATTTAATTTTCTAAAATGTATGCTGTAGAAACTGTTTGTTGATGTCAAGTTGTAAATCCTGTCTTTGATACGAGCTCAAGGTAATTTCCAAGATTGGTGGTAATTAACTTGCTTTCATGGCCTTCATTGATTTAGCTATGTAACTTCCTGTCATGTAAAGGGTGTGGCTTCACTTGTTAGACTGAAAGCATCAAGATCCTTCACCTTGATTTTTTCCTTTTGGAGCATACTAAACTTTGGGATCCAACACATTTATTTTTTAAAAGTCATGAAAATTAAAAAGAAAAAATAAAAACTCCTCCTCATTGTTTCTTCTAAAACACCTGCTCAGAGCTTTGCAGACATTACAGGCCAAACAACCTTCACTGAAGTACACTGAAATATTCTTCACAGTACCGTCACGTAAGGCTAAATTTCACTACAACTAATATGGAACATGAAGACTCAGAAGAAATCAGAAAGCTTTCATTTTTCTCTGTTTGGTATATTTGTTCTAGAATATATGCTGAAGAATGGCATATAATAAACTCAGTAAATATAATTTCTCTGTAGCAATAACAGTGCATTGATTGTATAGCTACAGTGATCTTAGAAGTCAGCTTGGCATAGCTAAGGTTTTATTTCTACTTATATGCACTGAGAATCTCCTAGAATAACATCTAAAGCCTCCTTTTGCATGTGATAAAGGTTTAACCCAACCAAGTTTAAGCAAAGAAGAAGGGGAAGAGCTTCGTGTAGGGAAGAAGGTCCCAGGCATGGCTGAACTCAGAAGGTCAAACATTACCACCAGAGTGTCTCTCTTCTTTATTAGACTTCTTTCTTTGGCACTGACTTCATTCTTAGAATGACCCTCTGTCAAATCTTAAGGAAGACTGGTGACTTTTCTTGGACCACATGTCTGTCCTAGGACAGGAGGCAAGGCATCATGATAGACAGGACCTCAAGAAGAAGGGGAGGGAGTCCCCCCAAAGGAAGGATGCTATGCAGACAAATGCCATGAGTCTACTCAACAATTCATGGTCTGAAGTTCTATGTCCCTTATTTCCCATTCTGGGAAAGTGAAAATAATACCACGGTTTGGGTATAGTTATACAATTAACATATTCTTTATCTGTTGCAGAGAAATTATATTTATAATATAATATACTATACGCCAAGCATAATGTCAGGCATTTTATAACCATTAGCTATTTAATTTTCACAATAGGTAGATATTACTTGAGGTGAGGGTACAGAAGCTTAGAGAAGTGAAATAGTAAATGTCAGAACCAAAAATACAAACTGAGTCAGTCTGTCTCCAAAACCTCTGCTTTTCTACCAGAGTGCGAGTTTTGAGGCTCTCATTGAAGAGTAAGTTCATGTATGAAAGCTCAAAGACCTATGTATTAAGCAAGGCCAAAATTAAGCAGATCTATAGGAAGTGATTTATCACATGTCCTCATCAGGTTTTCTAGCTTTAGCCTAATGCCTAGAATTCTTCCATAAGACATTATTTTGGGTGAAGTCATTATCAGTGCTTAAACTATTTTATTATTTTACTACAAATACCTCCCAAGAGTTCTTAGGATTTTAGTCTTGTTAAAGTGCAAGTGCCCCAGGAAGAAGTAACAAAAATGAAGATTTCTTTTATTAGCCCAGACCTTTATGTCCATCAGAAATCCTGCTCCTTTTTCACATGGCCCCAGGAAAGAAGACACAAGAACAGGTCAAATCACACTGTTGGAGGATAGGGCATCTATGTGTAACTCACAGCAGCCATAGCTACACCAGGGGCTGGGAATGATCCTACAATCTAGGTAATCCCATTGAAAATTATTCAACATTTGATGGAAAAATCCAGGCAAATTCCCAGAACACCTGAGAACAACAACAAAAGAAAATACTATTAATACATAGCCTCTGAATTAACAGAGGGAATCAGGGAGATAAAATAAGAATATTAGCATTTGTTCTAATGTTCCTATACTGAATTTTAGAAACATTATTTTATAAAGGGAAAATCTAATCTTTACTGACTGTGGCTAAATAGTTTACATTTGTACAACATTACTGCTGCCACTATGCAAGTGTTGGCAGTATTACCAGCATAGATCTTATGCAAAATGTAGTCTCGGGTTAACAGCACCACTGGCTTCACTGCTTCCGGAGGACAACAGATACTGACTGAGCAACCTGGGATCCAGGCCTTCTGCCAGCCTTGGGCCCCATCGTACCCCTGGAGGACTGGAACTGAGAAATTACCCAATTCTCTGGCTTCTAGCAACTTCTCCTCTGAAATGGGACATTTGGAGAGCATATATTTTTTAACAGTTGCATTTCATAAGCATATCTGAAAATAATCCTGCCATAGTATCTGGCACACAGTAATCATTCAATAAATTAAGAAGAGAAGGAAGGGGAGGGAAGAGAAGGGAAGTAGAGAATGAGGAGGAAGGGAAGAAAAGAATGTCATCATGTCTACAGCACCACCACCCCCCTTTTTTTTAAATTCTCCAGACTCTTTGCTTAAAGGACAAAGGGGGAAAATGGATAAACTTTCAAAATTTTAGGAGTTCATGACCAAAGTCATTCAAAATTCTGTCCTCTGGTACATACTGATATTGTCTCACTGGCAGCCTAACAGGCAATGTGTATCATTCTCTTCATTGACAAACATTCAGAACATGCCTCCTCTGGGTGAGACACTGTGTTAGGTTCTGGTACAACTAAGGGGACATCAGTATTTGTCCTGAATGTGGGGTGCTAGAAATTCATGTGATAAGAGAGAACAGCTATGTGAAAGATAATCACAAAGTCATTGTGTCTTAAATGTGAAGAGAAGAGCAAAGTATAAGACTAAGATTTCTGGAAGCTTTCTGGAGAACTGGAAAAATCTAAATACAGACTCCCTGAGTGTAACTGAATAATTACCACCATGGTAATTAAAGTTCAAAAATAAAAGTACTCACCAGAGATTAAATCCACAATGTACACCTCAATGTATATATTAATGTAACACCAGCAAATTCCAAACCATCAGAAACTATCTGGAGATCTGACTCAATTTATGAAAAAAATACCATAAATGGTCCTGGTAAGAAGTCCCACAAAAAAGACTATATTAAAATATATTTCATGATACAGTTAAATTGTGTGTCTTGTTAAAATACATATTTATCTTAATATTTGTTTTCAGCATCACAGAATACCAGAGTTAGACATAAAGTAAGCCGTCAACGTCAACAGCTGGTCCATTCCCCTGTCCACACCCCCAGGAGCGAGTTGTTTCCCCATCCTGTGCTTCAGTATTTCCAGCCACCAGAGCCTGCCTGTCTCATGAGGCAGTCTGTCTCATCTCTGAACGTTCACTTATTTGATTTCTACATAAAAGCAAAGTACTTCAAAATGGAAAAAAAATGTGCAGTAAGATAAGAGCAAGTAAAATGTCTTCTGATTGGTTATTGTCTATTTAGTTACCAAGTTTTTGTTTGAGGTAGATAAACCGCAGTGGTCAGCATGCCTGTGTAATGACATTTCTTTTGAGGGACATTCCTTTCAGACAGCTCACTATGAGAAATTAGGTAATTTAAAGAAAGAAGCCCTATGAAAGAATACAGCAAAAACTACATTGGAGAATATCTACAGTATTTGTTAATCCTACAAGATCTGCATTAATTTTTAATGTCAAGTATATTCCTATATAGCTTTATAAAGAGTCTAGTCTTCCAAGAAACATGCATATTATTTTCAGTATATGCTACTTACGATGGTCCAAAAACAAACAAAAAAGTATACAGTTTGGGAAAACGTTCAACCGCTAGACTTAAACAAGAAGGTCCATGCTGCTCTGTGCTGCAAGAACAGACATGTAAACCATGGCAAGCTCTGCTGTTCACCCCATAGTCAAGATTTCTGGCCATGCAGATAGTTCCCACATGAACTTAGGCCCCTTCAAAACAGGTTGACTCAAGAATCATTTTGTTATCAGCAGATTAAAGCAGTAACACTAATAAATCAATTAAATTAGTTCTATCTACCACCACCACCACCAAAAGGCCAAAGCAGGATAAAATAGCAGGAGAAGGGAGGATCACTTGACGCTTACCACTTGGCCAGGTGGATATATCCTCGCTGTATTTCTGTAGGACTGCAGAAGATGAGCTTTCCAACTCACCTGTGTTTTAAGAATGACACCCACAAGTTTAAACTCTCCCCCAAAACCCATTGAATTCTGTATAATCTGAGCTAACACCCAGAGGAACATTCCAACACTGCTGCTGCCTTTTATGACAGGATCAGAAAAATGTGGGTGTTTGCATGGTAAATGCTTCCAGAGTAGGGGACTCAGAGAGGCTAACAAGACTACTATGTAGTTGGGTCATGAAGATGAATAAATCCCAGAAGGGGAAGTTACTATATGATCCCGTAACAAAATCAAAATAATGCTGGGCCCTCCCAAGTGTCTCCTATGGATTCATTTACAAGTTATCACACAACTTATGGACAGGTTACCTCTAATTTGTGCTATTTATAGGTTTCTTAAGGTACCTGGGCAATGCATTCTCCACCCCTTTTTTTCAACACTCCTTTCATAGCTACTACCAGACATGTACTGCTAGCAGGATAGTAGAGACTGTTTAAAGATTTTCTTCAGACCATAGTATAGTATAATTTCTCGTATAGCAGAGAAATTATTAAGAGGAAAAAGATATAGTGAAGTAATGATAACATCAAAGACAGAAAAAAGAATGATGAGGAGAAACTGTGGAAGACCAGGGGACAGCAGGGTAAGGGAGTGGAGGTAGAGGGATTGTTCCAGCTCCTATCAACATTTGCACTTCTGAGCTTGAATTTCACTTCAGATGTGGTGTCCTCTCTTCACTTTCTTTGTGAAAGTTTGGAATTCAAGGAGGAGAACCGAAAAAAACATACACAGCCCTTCCTGTCAATCAACATTAGGAAACACACTGCATGTAAAACAGAAGACTGTGTCTTTCAACAGTCCCAGATAAGGAAGACAGAAAAGAGTAAATTCCTCATGCATTGAGACTTTACTTCTTTTGATAGGGCCAATAAGATTGCTTACAGACAGGGGCAGAAGAGAAATAGAACAGAAGGAAAGCAGGTGCTCTAAGTGAGAACCTGAAGCAATGGAACAGGAAATTAAGATTGGTGAGGAAAGAATTCACTATCCTTGCCTCTGTCCAAACCAAGGATTTTCAGATAGTCATGTCCTCTCAAAAAAAGGAAGAAAAAGAAGAAGAAGAATCAATCAACCAAAATATTTAAGAACTATAAATAAATCATTTTGACAAATACCTGTGCTAAATGAATTACAGTGGTCATTGTTAGAAAGTAAATGACTTTGTTATAGGATCATCTTAGGTTATAAGATCAGGACTGTCACATGCTGGACAATATCATTTTCATGAGTAAAATACAGAGCACTCTTGTTAATAATAAAATCTCAAACTCTCCCAACATTTATTCCAAAGCATTCCCAAAGATTTCTTATGAAAACTAACTTATTTCTTGTGTGAATTGGTGTAGAATGTGTATTAATTTCTTAAAACCTGTCCCTGGCCAGTTTCCTGAGGAAAAAGCAGCAGGAAATTGAAACCAAATGTGGATCTTTGAGCATTGAACTAAATATCATGAAATTCTGTGGACCTATTTAAATCAGAGTTAATCACTGATGCGGTAGTTATGTGGCTGCAAAATTAGCAAGTACGACTGGAAACATTTTATTGACAAGGAAGTAAAGATTGCATATTTCGGGGCAGCCAGTGTAAGTCAAACTCTATTCAGCATACTAAAATGCCAGGATTCTATTTAACAAAGCTAAAATGTAAGTATATGCACATAAGTCAGTGAGGAAAAACTCCAATGCAAATGGTCACCACTTTAAGTTCTGTTTTCTGGGCCACAAGCGGCTGTGGAAACTGCCTGATATGTGTTTTAAAATATTCACTCAGGTTTTTGCTGGAGGCAAAGCGGCATTACTTGTTAGGAGTGGTCTTACAGTTACACCTGAATCCCTTCCCTGAAGAACAAAGCAGAGGACACATGAAAATACCTGCAAATGGACACAATACGTCATTTTGGAATCAGCTTTACCTCTACATAGGTAGAGCACTGCCCTGAAAATGTGCCAGTTTTAGATAAGAGAAATGAAGTCTGGCTTCTACAATGTATCAAATTGAATGCAGTGATTTAAAGAAACTCAAAACTAAACTCTGACTCTAGATAGTGTGATAAAATGGGGCTGTAGGAATACCAGCAGAAGAAAATCAGAAAGACTATTAACATAGCCTATTGAGTTATGGTACTTAATTTATAACTACACACCTGTCATTAAAAATGCATATTCAAAAACCACAGCTGATTATTCTATCTTTCCCATAAGAAAAATCAAAAGTACCCCAGAAAGCAAACACAAAATAGTCAGGCACCAAGGATTCTGCACAGTACAAATTGCACTTACAGATTTTCCCCTCGTCTCTTGAGAAAGGAAAGCAGCAAAGCTGGCCCATGGCACTGGCTTTCTTTCCTGGTGTTCCTTTCCGTGGGCACCCCAAATAGAAACTGCAGCTACACCACGGTCTGTGAGCACACCCTGCCTATTCCACACTGAGGAGCGGCTTGGAGCTGGAAGAACCAATACACACAGCCCAGAGAAAGAAGGGGACTCGCTGCAGTGAGCAAAAGAGGCTCCTCCTCCCGCTTCTCCAGCTGAAGCAATTGCTCTGGGACTGGCATTCAGCAAAAGAAGTGGCCATATGCTCACCTAATTCTCACAAAACTGTAAGCCCCGGCCGAAGATAAGTGCCACGTGCACTGTGTGGCAATCTGCAT
This sequence comes from Spermophilus citellus, assembly GCF_964194105.1. Taxonomy (NCBI): domain Eukaryota; kingdom Metazoa; phylum Chordata; class Mammalia; order Rodentia; family Sciuridae; genus Spermophilus; species Spermophilus citellus. The sequence goes on along the minus strand of NC_138186.1, from coordinate 138,392,344 downwards.
GTGTCTTTAAGAAGGTAACAGAAAAATCTGGATTCCTTTCTCCTACAGACAAATTTAGTAATTACACATGGAAATACAAATCCAAGGGAAAAAGCCCCACATTTTCTGTCTGCTATTTAAAGAGGAAGAGCTTTCTTTTATGCCTAGGAGATTTTTGTTTGCTTTATGCATAGGAAATCCAACACAGCAGAACACAGGAAATTCAAGTTGTAAGAAGTGCCATTAACTACCTAACAAACTACATGAACAATAGAAATATCAGGGAAGTAGGGGGTGGGGTACCAACTATTACCTACACTTTACAGCATATATTTTAAAGTTAAATACCTGCTTTCTCAATCTGCCTTATTACTCTATTAAGGCATTAAGCAATGCTATGAATTTTGAAATCACAGCATCAAATATGTCAATAGCTGAGAAAATTTTCCAAATCTAGATGCACCACTGAGAAGATCAGGGATAAAGGCATCTTTTTGAATGAAGTCACAACTGAGTGAGCAAATTTAGGGGTAGCAAGCAATCCAAGACAGGACATATTTATGAAGTGAGAAAATGGATTTCATATCATTGAGTTTAGTCTGCTCTCTCATATGGAGAGTAGCCTTACTTTATGATACTGCAGGAGTGAAAGACTGCTCAAAGTACCAAGAATGTCATCCAAATTCTTCCTTTATTCCTCAGCTTCCTTAGCTGGGAACATATAGATTGCCATTTTCCAGGAGTTGGAAGGAGAGGAAAATGGGTGATATGAAAACTTCAAGTGTTTCTGGAGACAGCATGTCTGCCTTCTTACCCCCCACCCCAATAAAGACAGTGTGCATTTTGGAAAAACAAAAATCATTCATTTTACAAATTCTACATATTTCACTTTAAGAAAAAAAAGAAAGAAACAGTTAAGAAGCTGACAAATACTAAATTATACTTTTGGTGGATATTTTCAGAGATAAAATGTTAATAATTACAGATTGATAAACAAGTCAAAGAGCATTTTATTGTAATTAATTCTGTAGTTCACAGTTAAATTAATATGTACTTCAATATTCCAAGATTAGAAAATTGTGAATATGTAATAAAAATAAAATATTTAATTGATTAAATGAAACTGGAAATCTATCCACATAATTCAAACATTGAAAATGTTATGTACCTTTAAATGGCTTTCACTTTTTCAGATTATTATTTTTTTTTACTTCTTCAGATTATTTTAAATGTAAATATTTTACTTATTTCGTCTTGATTTAAAGATAGAGTCTATTCCTTATATAATAAGTACTGTAATTTTTATGTTGAATTCTAGTCATAGCTAGTTTTGTTTTTTTATAGCTTTTCACCCCATAAATTAATAGCAATTTTAAGCTCTTCTAGTATTCCTTCACAAATTTACCAACACATGAGTGAATATAGGTATACATTTTAGAATACAAAATAAGATTTTGTATATAAATATAAAATTGCATTAAAGGCAAGAAAACAATGTGTATCTTATTAATATTTGGGCTAGAGGGCAAATAAATGGCCTAGAGCCCTAAAAAGATAAAATCATTTACCTACAGTATACTCTGAACACGGGAGAAGTAACACAGAATGGATGTCCTTCCTGGCTCCAACACTGCCACTACCAGCTGGGAAATACTGAATAAGCCTTCAGTCCTGCCTGAACCTCAGCTCCTTTATCCACAATCAGGCAGCTGAAATTTTAAGATACTCTTCAGTATTAACACAATATGATTTTGAGATCAAAATAACAAAGGAGATAGCAATCTAAAAGCCAGCAAATAGTTATCTCTTTTAATGTACTTTGTACATTAAAAGAAATATTTGCAGTGAACACTCCTCCTTGAGGAAAATGCGTAAATCTTGGCACTTCCCAATTACCAACACTGGGATGGGATAAAATATTCAGAATCAGAAAATTATGGGTTTGAATCCCGGATTTGTCAGGCGTTGCAGTTATGAAAACATAACCTCTTTGTGAGTTTTGGCATCTTCATCTGTAAATCAGGTACGTTCATTATGAAGCTTTTCATTGTTGCAAAGGAGGAGAGAAAGAAGAGAATGGATTGCCTGGTGGCTGTATATAAATGCACCTCATACTTTTTAGTATTAGCTAGTACCCTTGCCTCTTTCTCTACCAATTTTCTGTCCTGCTAGCTGTCAGCTTAAGTTAATGTTTATTTATCTGGCCTCTAAACAAAAGGCCCCTAACTCAAATGGAGAGTTTAGGGAGATAGCACTTCTATGATGAACTCTACTAATGTGACTTTATTAATTATCCCCAGTTGACACTGTTTTTGAAAATACACAATTAAGACTGAAATACAGAAATATCTCACTAATAAAGAAATAATCTTGCTATAAGATTATGCCTCTGAGGATATAAAATAAATACCCATAAATCAAATGCATTTCTACATATCAGTGATGAATCTACTGCAAGAGAAATTAGGAAAACTACCCCATTCACAATAGCCTCAAAAAAATAAATAAATAAAATCAACCTAACAAAAGAGGTAAAAGACCTCTACAATTTAAACTACAGAACATGAACGAAAGAAGTTAAAGAAGACCTTAGAAGACAGAAAGATCTTCAAAGCTCTTGGATAAGCAGAATTAATGTCAAAATTGCCCTACTACCAAAAGCATTACATAGACTTAATGCAATTCCTATTAAAATCCCAAGGATATGCTTCATAGAACTAGGAAAAGCAATCACAAAATTCATTTGAAAAATAAGAGACTCAGAATAGCCAAAGTAATCCTTAGCAAGAAGAACAAAGCAGATGGCATCAAAATACCAAATCTTAAACTATACTACAGAGCAAAAGTAACAAAAATGGCATGGTATTGGCACCAAAATAGACATATAACCAATGGTATAGAATAGAAGACACAGAGAAAAACACACACAAATATAGTTATCTCACACTAGAAAAAGTGCCAAAAACATATATTGGAGAAAAGACAGCCTATTAAGCAAATGTGCTGGGAAAACTGGAAGTCCATATAGCAAAATGAAATTAAACCTCTCTTTCTCACCCTAAAAACTCAAAGTGGATCAAGACTTAGGCACTAGAACAGAGTAACAGAAGAAAAAGTAGGCCCCAATCTCCACCATGTTGGTTTAAGAACTGACTTCCTTAACAGGACTCCTAAAGCACAAGAAGTAAAATCAAGAATAAACAAATGGGATGGATTCAAACTAAAAAGCTTCTTCTCAGCAAAGGAAACAATCAATAATGTGAAAAGAGAACCTACAGAATGGGAGAAAATCTTTACTACACATACCTCAGAGCACTAATATCCAAGATATATCAAGAACTCAAAAAACTTAACACCAAAAAAAAACAACCCAATCAATAAATGGGCTAAGGAACTGAACAGACACTTCCTAGAAGAAGAACTACAACCAATCAACAAACATATGAAAAAATGTTTATCATCTCTAGCGATTAGAGAAATGCAAATCAAAACTACTCTAAGATTTCACCTCATTCCAGTCATAATGGCAATTATCAAGAATACAAGCAACAATAAGTGTTGGTGAGGATGTGGGGGAAAAGATACATTGATACATTGCTGGTGGGACTTCAAATTGGTGAAACCACTATAGAAAACAGTGTGGGGATACCTCAGAAAACTTGGAATGGAACCACCATTTGACCCTGTTATCCCACTCATAGGTTTAGACCCAAAGGACTTAAAATCAGCATACTACAGTGACGCAGCCACATCAATGCTTATAGCAGCTCAATTCATAATAGCTAAACTATGGGAACCAACCCAGATGTCCTTCAACAGATGAATGGATAAAGAAAATGTGGTACACAATGGAGTATTACTCAGTCTTAAGGAAGAATGAAATTATGGCATTTTTAGGTAAATGGATGCAGCTGGAGAATATCATGCTGAGCAAAATGAGCCAAACTCCAAAAAAGCAAAGGCTGAATATTTTCTCTGGTAAGTAGATGCTGATCCATAATGGGGGTAGGTAGGAAAGAATGAAGGAACTTCGGATTGTGCAGAGGGGAGTGAGGGAAAGGAAGTGGGTGTAGGGATGGGAAGGACAGTGGAATGAGAGGGACATTATTACTCTATATACATGTGTGATTACACTACCAGTGTGACTCTGCACCATGTTCAGCCAGATGAAGGAGAAGTTGCGCTCCATTTGTATACAATGTATCAAAATACATTCTACTGTCATGTATAACTAATTTGAACAAATTACAAAATGAAAGAAAAACAAGATTCTGCCTCTGAAAAACTGTATAGATTACCAATTCTGTGAGAGAACCTTTCATTAAAGGAAATGAGCTTGACTCCTCGTAGAAACCCATCAGAAAGAAAAGAAAATGTCCCTTTATTCAAAAGAGTGGAGGAGAAAGAGGACATTACATTATGCTGCATCAAGAGGGAAGACCTGCCTTATCCCTCCAAATTCTGGAACTAAGCCTTAGAGAACACATGCCTTTAAGTACAAGAGACCCTTTGGGAAGGTTTCATTATACAGCAGGCAGTGCACTTAAGGAAACTATTACACTAAGAAATGAGACAGTTTCAACCTAAGTACATGAAGTCTTGATAATGTTTGGAAACATAACTCATGGAAACTTGGATGCCAAAAGATGAAAAATTATTCCAGGCCTGAAGGGGGTTGGAGTACATATCCAATACTGTATTTTGTTTCTGTATGTTCTTGTTAAAAACAAATCAATTCTCCATGATGACTCCACAATCAGCATATGTATACCACCCCCACCCAAAAGATACCCCTCCATTGTTTGGTCACTGCTGTGTCTTTGCAGTCATTTTGGAATCGAAGGTAAAGGTTCTGAAACTAAATTATCCAATACAGATGTTTGAAAGCTGTTCTTATGAAGGTCTCTGTCAATCTAGGAAAGAGACTGGGAACAACAACTAAACAAACCTCAGGAATTATCTATAAATCTCACTGGTAAAGTCCTGTTTTAAGTACCTGGGGAAAAAATCTCAGTCTAACTGTAAAATGTGGGAGTTAATAATTTTTTTTTTACCATTACTCCTACAATAGTCATATTTCCAACAAATCTTTTACTTCTCTCTGCAGTGATTTTGTTCTTCTCTAAAAGTTGCACTTATTGGTTATTGCTATACACTATACAATTTTAGCATGTAATTGGAAAGAGATTTTTTATATAAAACACAAAAAAGAGAAAATAGCATATCATATACAGCACATATGCATTTAGGAAAGGGGAAGAAATAAGTAAATAACTAGTGCTACAAAAGAAGTCCTCATTTTTTACCAACTCATAGCAGCCATTCCCAAGTCTCTAGTGAAGAACTTCTGTTGTGCCAATTTTCAAGTGGCTCCTCCATGGTTACTGTTCAGTCAGTGCTTTTCCATGTGTGTCACCCTACTTGAAGCAATGTAGATAGTCAAAGCCTTTTCCTTAGTTGAGAAATAAATTAGGGAGAATTTATTTCTCACTCAGATGACAGAACACTTGAGGTAAGGAGACTAGAAGAAGGCTGATAAGATGCAAACAAATCAACTCTATGTATATGTGGACACATTTTACTAATTCAATTCTAGCCAGTATTTATTGAACACTCACTATGTGCTAATATGATGATCATATAAGCTTTGACTCTTGAATCCAGAAGTATAGCCACAGTAGACAAGGAAGCCAGGGCCAAAGGATGGTAGGAGCCATAGCCTTAAGGAAGCAAGAGAGAACCCAGCATTCCCAAGAAGTAAATCCTGGTTGGCAGTGTTGTTAAGGCAATGCAGTGCCAGGAGAACAAAAACCAGGAACAGTCATTTATTCTAGATAGCTTCTGTTCAACTCTGCTTTCTACAGTCTGTCCTTTTCAGGTACTGACAATGAAATCACAAAAGCTGACATGAATTACTTATTCAAGGACAAGTTAAATGTTTAGATGTTAAAACCTTATTTGAAAAAAAAGAAAAATCATACAGTGTAAGCACAAAGTATACTAAATTGGCTGGTTAGCACTTATATAATCAGACATGGATACTTTCTTATTCAAGAGCCTTTAATCTCTTAATGCCCCCAACCTTTATGAGGAGAAAGCAACATCCTTCATAGGAAGAAAGAAATGTATCTTAGAAATGCCAATAGGACCCAACAAGTAGATTTTATTTGTAACTCAACAACATAAACAACATAAAATTTGGTTCTATACTTTCTAGTATATTGGCAGTTTTCACAGGTCCTAATTATTCTTCATGCAGAATACTCTCAATCTATATTTAGCTCTGAAAGTGGTCCACTGTTTGACCTTGGGCAAGACAACCATCAGTCACATTTCCTGCCAAGCCTCAAATAAAAGGTGCTCTAATTCAATACATTATTATTAAAGTTTTTTTCTTATACACATAAAGGGATAACAAAGAATGAAAGTAAATCCCCAAGAAAATGAAAAGAAAATTCATTTTACTAGATGAAATGCCATTAAATCAGGCTGTTTTTGGCAGTTTCTCACCATCTGTCATGAGTCCTCCACGGCCCAGGCTGAAATTCATCTGATACACTCTGTCAGTATGTATTCATTCTGATTAGTCTGTTTATGGACGCTTCTAACAACATGTGGTAACTGTCAGAACTGTTGATTTTGTTCTGATTTGTCAGAACAAAAATGCTGAATCTATTTTCTGTTAATAAAGTTTCTTAATTCACAACTGAAATATTTATCAGTATGCATTTGAAACAAACTCCTGATTTAACAAGAAATGTCATTATCTCCTATAATCTGTGGGGTTATAATTCTAGGATTGGTTAATTTAATGGCTTAACAAGATCATCAAGACTCATCTTTCTAAGATTCCATATGTGCTCATGGTTAGAACAAAATCCAGGCATCACATGTATGCCCAAAGATTTCCAGTTTAAAAAAAAAAAATGGCACTCCCTCCAAACCTCTTTTTATCATTCCCCCTAAGAATTATTCTCAGAGGTTCTGTGCTGTTCTTCTTTTCATCACTGTAACCAAAATTCCCAACAAGAACAAACTGAGGAGAAAAAGTTATTTGGGGCTCACAGTTTCAGAGGCTCAGTTCTTGGTCAGCTGACTCCATAATTCTGGGCCCAAGATAAACCAGAACATCATGGCAAGGGGCATGGCAGAAGAAAGCTGCTCGGCCATGATGGCCAGGATGCAAAAATAAAGAGAGAGGGAGTAGGGGGAGGCACAAGGCACAAGGAACAAAATATAAACTCCAAAGGCATACTCCCAGTGACCTACTTCCTCCAGTCATGCACCACCTGCCTACAATTACCATCTTGTTAGTCAATACAAATTATCAATCCATAAAATGAATTAATCCACTGATTATGGTATAGCTCTAATACTCTAATCATCTCACCTCTGAAAATTAACACAGGAGCATTTGGGAGACAACTCATATATCTAAACCATAATAGGTTTAGATACCTACTCCTGGCCCCCAAAATCTCATGTCCATCTCACAATTCAGACTGCATTTAGTCCATTTATAAGAGCTTCCATAGTCTTAACAGTCTGGCATTACCCAAAAGCCCAAGTCCAAAGTTTCCTCTGAGACTTAAGGCAAACTCTTGGCTATATAAAAGTCAAAAGCAATAACATAATCCAATATACAGTGATACAGAGTAATCATTCCCATTCCAAAAGGAAGAAAGAGAAGCCTAGAAAGAAGGAATAGGACCCAAACAAGATTAATCCCAGCCAGATAAACATTAGATCCTGTAACTTCACATCCAGAATCAAGGGAACACATTGGTAAAATGTGAACTCCAAAGGACTTTGGCAGTCCCACCACATGGCTTTCCTGGTTGCATTGCTCATGACCTCTCTCTTAGGCTGGTTTTGTTGGCAGCCAGTAACTTTCCTCAGCAGACATTTCAGGCTACTGGCATCTCCTAATCCAGGGGGTTTCCACTGAATCTTTGGCTTTCTTCTCACAACTTCACACATGGCCCCCAGGGATTTTTAACTCTGAAACACTTTGCCTGGCTTCCCACATCTTCCTTTGAAATCTTAGTGAAAGCCTCCATGACCCCCTAACTCTATATACTGCATTTCTACAGAGTCAGCATCACATTAATGATGCCAGGGTCTGCCACCAGCTCCAACAGTAGCTGAGCCATTTTCGACCAAGGCTGCAGTGGCCTTTAAGTGCCTAGGAGGCTGAGCATGATGAATCAAATCCTGGAGAAACAACTTCCAAGGTACCCCTGTGTGAGCAGAGTGCCCCATAGGAGTTTTCCCTTTTACAACCTTGAGCATTTGATGAGTGTGGTCTCACTGATTCTTGAGATGCCCTCTCCTATTGTCTGTGCAAAGTATTTGGCTTCTCTTTTTAGTGGCAGTCATCTCTTCAACAACCACATCTTCCTTGGCCCCAAATTTACACACAGTTTTCTGGACAAACTGCAAGTTTTAAAATCTTTCTTGTCTATTTTTTTACTCCTGACTCTTATAGTAAAACTGACTAATCACTGCCAGCAATATTCATGCCACTGCCTTAATGCTGTGTTGCCTTGGAATTTCTTCTGCCAGATTAATTAGTCCATCACCTTTAAATAGAGCCTCACAGGAAGCCTTGGCAAAATGTATACAATTTCTTTGCCAAAATGTAACACGAATGATCTCTAGTAAAATTCCTAATAGAGTCCTCATTCTTCTCTGAAATCTCATGACTCAGTCTTTACTGTCCATATTCCTATCAGTATTCTAGTCCTGAGATTCTACAGAATTGCCCATTAAGCCCTGCTTACAACATTCTATGGCTTCTCTAGTCTGCATCTCCAAACTTTTCCAAACTCCTCCCACAAATCATTTCCAAAGGCTTCAGAATCACCTGATCAGATTTGTCACAGCAATGACCCCATTTCTTGATACCAATTTCTGGTTTAGTCCATTTATCATCACAGTGAGCAAAATATCTGACAAGGACAACTTAGAGGAGGAAAATTTTATTTTGGGTTCACAGTGTGAGGTTCAGTCCATGATTAGCCAGCTCCATCACTCTGGAGTCAAGATAAGGCAGAACATTGTGGCAGAAGAGCATAGTAGAAGAAAGCTATTCAGCTTATGATATCCAGGAAACAGAAAGAGAGATTTATACACATAGACTATGTATTATGTTTAGGCATACCCCCAGTGACCTACTCCTACTTCACCAAGCCACATCCCACCTGCCTATAGTCACCACCCAGTTAGTCCATTCAAATCATTAACCCATTAAATAAATGGATCCATGAATTAGGTCATCTCTCTCATAACCTAATCATTTACCTTTGCATTAACACCGGAGCTTTGGGGGGACACCTCATAGCCAAACATTAACAGGCTCCAAGTAGACTTCCCCTCACATATCAGAATTGGGACACAAGCCATCTCCTAAACTAATCACTAGCAAGATAAATGGAAACAACAGTCTGCAGGATTAAAACCAGGCCCATGTACCCTAAAGTCACTGTATCACATTGAAGGGAAAGACGAAGAAAACAATGGACTTGGAATAGGCAAACCACTGATGTATGTGAGAGTTTTGCATTTACCTTTTAATAACAATGTAGTCTCCTTTCTTTGTCCAATTAAACTTAAGAAAGTGAATGTAAGGGTCTGCTATGGCTTGGATGTGGTATGCCTTTGGGAGGGATTAATGCTGGTCTCCCAGTGGGAGTGAGTTTCTGAGAGAATGAGTTGTTATAAAAAAGAACAAACCTAAACCTTATCCCTCTGGCTTCCTCTCTCACCATGTGATTTCTTCTGCACATACTCCCACCATCATGCTATCCACCATGTTTATGGCATATCCAAGGAAGCCCTTACTGGTGGTAAATAGATGGTAATTACCTGATTTTGGAACTTCAGCCTCCAGAACTGTGATTTGAGGCCTATGTTATTTATAAAGTAGTCAGCTTTTGGTATTTCATTACAGCAAGAAATTAGACTAAAACAAGTCTATGAGTAATTTTATGTAGCAAAAAAGAAAAGAAAAGAAAAAGCCCCAAAGCAAATCACTGACTATCACTCTAATAAAAATAAAAATAAAAACTATCTAGCAGGCACAGTGGCATGTGTAATCCCAACTACTTGGGAGGTTGAGGTAGGAGGATCCAAGTTCAAGGCCAACCCAGGCAATACAGTGAGACCATGTCTCAAAATAAAATACAAAAGGGGTGGGCATAACTCTGGTAGAGAACCCCTGGGTTCAATCCCCAGGACTAAAGAAAAAGAGGAAGGAAGGAACGAACGAACGAACGAAAGAACAAACGAAGGAACGAACGAACTATCATATATGGGTAAATGTATGTCACAAGCTAAAATACATGGTTGAAAACAAGAAGCCAAACTATGAACTGCCTTTCTCTAAACCTTACTATGCTAAGACTGACTGCTTAAATAAACCTTTTGCTTTGATCAAAGTTGTTAGCAATGAAAATATATCTGACAGCTATGGTTCTCTGGAATGGAATATAAATCCTATGATGGTCAAATGCAGTTTTCTTTACTCATAGCCAGAATCAAGACAAAGTACTCACCTGAATTATTACCACAGTTGACAGAAGATCAAATAGAATCACAATTTGTGCATTGACAAACTGTTGTTATTTCAGTTAGCTAGTTAGTTCTTTAGGCATTTTTATGTAAAACATACTAAAGCTCAGATAAAATATCAAAGGATTTTCATAGGTTAATAGAAAAATATGGGGAGTTTAAACTTCAAAAAAAAGGAAATAGTCTTTTCTGTGTTTCATTAACCCTCAGGCCCACCTGCTAGTTTCTACCAGCAGAAGTGTCTTTGTAGAAGACAGACACTTAAATAGTACGTCTTTTTTTCACTCTTTCTGTTCAAAAGACAAAACAATAAAAAGATTTACCATATTTGCCTAATAATTTCTATAACCTTTTATTTCTATCCTAGTCCTTTGTTTCCATCTTTCCTCTATAATTTTTATCACAGGTAGCTATTGCAAAGCAAGTCTGAAGTTACAGATTTCCCGATAACGCTCAGCTATTTCATTCATATACATAGTTTGAACTACGAATCTAAGGCCACTGGATTCAAGTATATCATCTATCTCCTAGCCCCCTCTCCTCAATATGCCACTGACTGGGCCACAGGTTCTTTTCATAAGCCCAAAATTGAACTCATTTCTTGTCACAAAACTCTGTTTTCTTTTACTCTCTATATTGATGCAGGGCACTATTGTCTACCAACCTGTCTAAATGCCAAATCTAGAAACCATCCTAGGCTTCTCCTTGCCTCCCACAACTCACCCCAAATCTAAAAATATCAAAAAATATGGATTTTTCCCTCCTACCTAAGATCTGTTTCTTTTTTTATCCCCACTGCAAATGTTAAGTGTGGGCAATTATCGTGACCTGCTTCAACCAACACTATCTATCACCTTCTTACTAGTCTTGTGATTCAGTATCCTTTTTCTCCTCAACCATTCTGCTTTTATGTGACTGAAAGAATGACATTTCTGAAGCACTCATTTGATAATGCCATTTCTAGCTCCAAAATTGTCTATGGTTTTTTCCCCTACAAATAAGACCTAAACTCCTTAAGGACAAGTAGCTCATGTACAGAGAGAATTACTTGCATTTCTCTACATAGACTCCTTCAGGTGGCTTTTTATGCTGCTTTCTCAGCCTGGAAAACACCTCCTTTTTCTTGCCTCCCTCTGAACATTCTCATTTTCAGTTCAAACCTTTCGTCTTCTGAACAGCCTTTCTAATAATCCTAAGCAGAATGAGAAGTTCACTCACTTTTCTCATTAACTTCATTACAGTCATTATCACCGTATAAATTGTTAGTTTGCATGACTTCTCACAAACTCCTTGAAAGCATGGTTCATGTTTGCCCATCTTTGTTCTTCACTACACAGCATAATGCTTGGCACTTGGTAAGTTCAAAAAATAACCACTAAATAAATTGTCCAAATAAATTATATTAACCAAAACCAGACTGAAGATGTTTTAAAGTGAAGGAGGGGTCTCTGTGTGAACAATGGTTAGTAATGCTTCAAATTCCTGGAGGGACCTATAAATGAACTGCTACTGCAGGCAGTATCAATGAATTCTAAACCCATTCTGCCAGCATGACAACCAAGAGCCATTTGCCCACTACAATCATACTTCTCTACCTATCCCCATTTCTATTTTAAGAATAATATTATAACCAAAGAAAAACACAGTGGAATTGGATTTTCAGATAGAGCTAGACAATGAGAATTTTATTACTCCTCTTGTAATTAATCAGAGATACAATAATAAAGTCTAGCTTTTGGAAAAACTACAACAATTTAATATAAACAGAAAACCTTTAGATTCTAATGATGAAGAAACTTCATAAGGTTATCCAAACCTCCAGATCAGACTATCGAATAAATGGTATTCTCTCTTCCATCTTAATAGATGGTCAGGAAAGACATTTTGCAAATCTCTTAATACCTGTTCCAAGATCTTAACGTTCCTTTAGAACCCACAGTCTTTCCTAGTGCCTGGATTGTTGTACTTCTAGCAAAGATGAAGAAGAAATTGACATTTTCTTTCTTATACTAAACCTTCCTTAAGCCATTCCTCAGTCTCTTCTGTCCTGCACTTAAGAATTCTACACAAAATTTGTCATGAAAATAGCAATGACAGCATCAGTGAGTCCTGAGTGTGAGTCGAGCATGAGGCCAATAGCTTCTCCTGCGTGATCTCATTTAGTCATCACGGCAGTCACTACAGTAACTATTATTAGTCCCATTTTATAGATGAGGTAATTGGTGTGTGAGAGGTTAAGTAATAGGCACAAAGTTGTCCAACTGAGAAGTGTCAATGTGATTAGAACAATTCTGTCTGATTCTAGAAACTCCTGGTCACTATACTTTCCACTCTGCAGTTTACTTGCTCATAGGCTCCCTTTCTCTTTACTATTTTGCATCCTCTCCAAGTCCTCCATGATTTACTTCAAAGAAAAAGAAATTTATGAGCTTTATAAGTTTGTCTCTTATGGATTTCATCTCTTTATCAAAAAAATGGGGGAGGGATGCTGATACTGGGGATTAAACCAAGGCTTCTTATATGACAGACAGATGCTCTATCATTGAGCTACATCTCCAAGCCCTCAAATTACTTAATAAGAATATATTGTATAAGATTTGCCAAATTTGTTTTTGTCATAGCTAAAAATATAATTGAACCAAGTTTTTATCTTTACTTATGTATTTATATACATAAACATATAAACTTAAAATTTCAAGTAACTATGTATATGCAATGTAAAACCACATACATAGAATCATTATACACACACACACACATACACATTTTTACTATTGAAATGCAGTGTTAATTACATGCCAACTTAAGGAAGCATTCAGAATAATGCAAATATTTAATAACATGAAATGGGTGTTCTGATAGGAAAGTAAGAATATTATTGCAATAAGTATTCCAATAGGAGTAGTATTGCTATTAATAACTATGTCAGACACTGTGCTAAGCCTTTTAAAAACATTAATAAATACTATTCAGTGTGGTGAAAATCTCACTAAAAGGCCATTGGGCAATGTCAGGGGCTAGTTAGCAATAACTGATGGCAATTAGAAGTGTATCCTAATACTAATTTCCCAAATCTTAATGGCTTTGTTTGAAAACAGACTTTGAACTCCAGAAATTTCATTCATATAGTTTAATTTTTTTACTTATAATTCAATATTTACTTATAATTCATATTTTCAAAAATGGATTTAAATTGGAGGTTCTAAATATAACTAGCAAGATAACTTATTACTGCATCATTCTAGTCCTGACAGTTAAAATTAACATTTAGCACTGCCCCTCAATATGTAGGGTTCCTAAGATAACTAATAAGTCAGAAGGCTTAAAACCAGACTAATGGATGGATTTCAAAATAGCTTGAGCCACAGCTGCCACTTCGTGTTAGCATCCAGATTAACAGCAAATATACCAGTTAAAATACAGTGAGCTATCACTAAGATTAATTTATCAGTTACTTATCCAGAAGGTTCTTCTAACTCAAACAAATATAAAGAAACAACCCAAGAGTTTCAATTATCAGCTGATTTACATGGCCACCAAATTTCTGTGTTATCAAGGAAATAATGAAATATCCTGTTCTCAATCCTTATTAAACTACTTGATAATTCTGTATGTTTAGTTTAGAGAAAACTTCCAACTACTAAAAAATTTTAGTAGTAAAAAATGGTATACAGTTCCTTTATATAATACAATGTTTTTCCCTGTGCCCTCTTCTAATATGCTCGAAATAGCTTCATCTTAATCAGTCTATAAGTAGAGATGAAATTTTCTTAATCATCTCCCTGTCAGCCTGTGCAAAAGAAAACAAGACAAAATTTTTTATCTTGTTCACCATAGTGGAGACATTCCTATATTATAGAAAATCGGTTTCCCAGAAAAATGATTTTTTACATATAGATATGCTCTTTCTCAGTCTGAAATATTTTTATGCTTAACATTTTTACCACAGAATTCTCAAATGGAAATTAATGGGGAAAGAGAAAAAAGTAATGAGATGACTCAAACCCATTTGTATTATATAAAAAGACAGTTAAGGAACCATCAAAATTAATTTCCAGTAAATTTTACTGGAAGAATATTTTTGAAATATTTATCAAAATTGAGTGAAGATAGTTGTCTGAAAATTACATTTTTCATAGTTTACTTGGACCCATGAACTAAGGAAGAAGTTGTTTTTTTTTTAAAGAGAGAGAGAGAGAGAGAGAATTTTAATATTTATTTTTTAGTTTTCGGTGGACACATCTTTATTTGTATGTGGTGCTGAGGATCGAACCCAGACCGCACACATGCCAGGCGAGCGAGCTACCGCTTGAGCCACATCCCCAGCCCAAGAAAGAAGTTTTTAAATATTTTGGCCTCAGGTCTTTTTACTCGCTTAAAAATTACAAATAGTCCTTTCCCAATAAAGAACTTTCATTTATATGGGTTTATATATTTATATAAATTTATATAAATACATAAATTTATATATTTATATTTATATATTTATATGAGATATATAAATTTACATATTTATATAAGTATTTATAAATACTTACTAAATTCATAAAATTACAGATATTCTTTGATACAAAATTTGACAAGTTATAGTCTCTTCAAGCTTAATTGCAATGTAGAATATTAAAACTTATCAATTAAGCTTCATACTCTACGTTTAAATCTTTTTAGTAGTCTAGAACTTTTGATGTACCTTTTTCTTCATGTGTAACTTTTCTAACATGATTGGTCATTTTAAAAATATTGATCCACTGAGTTATGGAGATCTTCCATCTCTTGACACAATTTCATTATACAAACCAAAAAGCACATTCATTTGTATCATCCTCACCTCATTAGAAAAAGTCTATAAATATGGATTGGCAAAGGACACCAGTAAACTTTGGGAGTGAAGTAAATGTTCAGTATCTCGATCATTATGGTGCTTCCACAGATGTATTTATATGTAAAAACTCATCACATTTTATACTTTAATCTGTATGGGGTTTGTATATGGGTTACACCTCAATAAAAATGACTGTTTACGTTTTACTACAAGAGAGTGTGATAGATAAAAATAAACTGGGAAAATGGAACACACTCTGTACAAAAGTTGTTAAAGTAAAAAGTGGGGAAAAGTCTTTATGTTTAGTTTAGTTTAAGTCAAGTTCATGGCAATAGATGAGAGTCTTCCAAATTTCTTATTTTTGCTTGAAAGCCTGGGTTTCATCATGAATAGTAAGTAATGTTAGTTGTAGCTGATGTGACAGTTCACTTATTTTCAAGAAAATATCTGTTAATACTCAAGTTTGAAAACCATAGTTTGCCTGTCAGTTGTTCTTCAAATAAAAGTGCTGTAGCAAGAAAGAAAGTGTCCACTTCAGCTCGAAGCTTTAACAGTTGCTTGAGTGCTTTTGTAAAGTTAACCTCTTATCTTACTTCAGTGTGCTTTAGAAATGCTTTGTGAGTACTTGCCATCTTCATTTCTCAAAGGTCAAAATGAAACACAATTAATCATTTTTACTACTCAGCAAGAACATTCTTATGTGAAACTGCTTTTTTTAAAAAAATGAGTTTTAGCCAGCACGATGGTGCACACCTGTAATCCTAGCTATTCCAGAGTCTGCAACAAGAAGATGACAAGCTTGAGGTCAGCATGTGCAACTAACTTAGTTAGGCCCGGTCTCAAAATTTAAAAACTTTTAAAAGGGGTTGAAGATGTAGCTCAGTGGTACAGTACCTCTGGGTTCAATCCCCAGGACAGGGGGAAAAAATGATATTTTAATTGCAACCAACTTGATTCATATTGACCAAACATAGTTCTATCCATTTTTTTTGCATGCTTAGTATAATTGATAACCCCAGTGGAAAAGGCAAATAAGTCTTGTATTATTATAAAAATAGTTTTGTCCTCCTAAACTTTGTAAAGTGTCTAAGGGACCACTAGGGATGCATAGACCGAATTTTAAGAACTGGTAAACCTAAAGTTTTATATATTTTATATATTTTAAAAGAATTTAAAACCTGCCAAAAAAAAGATCCCCACACCCACATACTGAAACCATGCAGGATCCAGAAGGGGTAGCTCAAAGGCTTTGGAGCTTTGCCCTGACCCCCAAGGTATAGAGCACTGAAGAGCAGGATTCCAAAGTGAGAGCTGAGGTCCTCAGTTAGAAGGGCCTCCAACAAATCACAAGGGTAACAATTGACAATCTACAGAGTTTTGTAATACCAGTATGTTTGGGACACATGTATTCAATAAATTAAATGAGATATTAAAAATTTTATTACAAAATTGACTTCAATGTTAGATGATTTTGCCCCAGTGTAGGCTAATGTGCATGTTGAAGGTAAGCTGGGCTAATCTATGGTGTTCAGTAAGTTAGGTGTATTAACTGCATTTTATCCTAATCCTAGGAACATCAAAAACAATGGTGAGTCTGACTTACTTGACTAACCCTTTTCCTGTTCTATCACCAGGTCTGTACAGACCCATTTGCATCTATCTGAGCCTATGGTTGGCCGAATCCTTACCTCCTCCATACCACTTGTGCTACAGTCTAAAATTAAGTGAATATCTCTCTTTTAGGATTCATTCCTGTATTCTTATGTTGAGTATTAAACTCTCTATATTACATGTTAACTACTCAGTTCCCTTCAGTACATATTCACTGCCTCAGTATGTGTAAATCTGTTCATCTGCTCACCAACTGCTCGTACTCACAAACCTAGCAACCTCCCACTCTAGCTTCCTCAGCTAATGAAATTATAGGTTCAATTAAGGTACTTCTTATCACTATTATTGCCTCCACCCTGCCTCCCACCCACTGCTCCCCTCCCACTATAAATCATGCTTATTGCTTTAGAAAGTCTCTTTTCTCTACTCTTCATCTCTCTGCTCTTCAGTCTCATCACATTCAGCTGAATTTCCCTAATCCTCATCCCCACACTTGCCCAGAAGCTAAAATTATAAGTTTCTTCCACTGTGAACCACCAAACCCCTACTTTTATAAACAAATCCTATTACTCTAGTCCTCCTCCCTCTCCATTTCTCATATGTAGTCTTGGATGTCAATTATCACCCTTAAGGACTATGTCTTATACTTCTCTATATCTTATAATGCCCCAAAACATAGAATGAACATTGTACCTACTTATTAATATTCACTAAGTTAAGGTTGAGCAATTATTATTAAGCCAAAAAATACAGCTGTTCCCAGAAAATCATTGTTTCTACCTCTCCTTTCAGAATTTATTAAAAAAAATCCCTAGCCTACAAAATAAACTCTTCTAAACCTTTCCAAATTCCCCACTATAAGTCAGGTCTGACAGATAAAAGTATACCAGTCTCTAGGGCTGGGGTTGTGGCTCAGTGACAGAGCACTTGTCTTGCATATGTGAGGCACTAGGTTCTATCCTCAGCACAAAATACCTTAGGGTCTGAACTCTGTTCTACTCTATTAATACATAAAATAAATAAACCACATAAAAATAAATAAACAAAAAGATACTGTGCCATGCATAACCAAAAAAAATTTTAATTTAAAAAAAGTATACCAGTCTTTGCAAGCACTGAATTGTTTATCACTATTATTTATCAATTGTTTATCAATCTTACAAAGGGTGTCATTTAGTCAATTACTTTCCCTAAGGAAATAAAAATGCAATGTAGTTGCCTGAGAAAAATTCATTCACCCAACTCAAGTAAGAAGTTCACAGAGAACAGCTTTCCTAACCCTAGGATACTCCAATCAGACCATATTTCACTACCAGTTTTCACTAGAAACAATCAGGATTTTTACTTTTTTCTGGATTTTAACTTTAGCTGATTAGCTCAGTTAGGTTTGGAAGGAGTTGCAGCCCATGATAAATAGGCATGACATCAACCAGGACTAAGAAAACTGCAAGACCCACATGAGGTTTTCAGGGGGAAATATACACAATAAGATGAGCCTTAGGCTGGTGGAGGGACGACAACAACTTAAAAAAGCACAAGAGAAGAGAATATGTGTCACAAAAGACCAAACAAACACAAGAATTCATACTCATGGAACTATAGATTTTTACAATGTAAAAAGAAATTTAAAATTAATTATATTGAGGGCTGGGGTTGTGGCTTAGTGGTAGAACCCTTGCCTAACTTGCATGAGGCACTGAGTTTGATCCCCAGAACCACAAAAAATAAAAACAAAATAAAGGTATTGTGTCCATCTACAACTAAAAAAAAAAAAAAAAAAAGTTTTTTTAAAATCAACTATATTGAACTATTCAAAGACATGAATAAAAGTAATAAGGAAGCCAAGTATAGAACAGGGAAGTAGGAAAAAGAGTCAACTAGAAATCTTAAAAATGAATCATAGAGTCATTCATATTAACGAAATGTCCTAGGGTTGGAAGTGTAGCTCAAGGTACATCATTTGCCTAGCATGTATAAAACCCTGGGTTCAACTCTGGCACTGCAAAAAAAAAAAAAAAAAAAAAAAAAAAAAAGACAGCCAAAAAGAATATCAGTGATTTGGAATTTAGCACTTTCTAAGAATGCCATTATTAACAAATTAAAAGATAGGAAATATTCAAATGTGATGAAAGCTCAATTCTCTCACTCTAAAAATTCACATATATTTCTATACACAACGTTTTATAAACAATTTCAGGAAGCTGCCAAGTCTCAAAAGCTTAACTTCTACACAGAATTCTCAAGACAAAATACCTTAGGGTCTGAACTCTGTTCTACTCTATTAATACATTCAATAAAATAGGAAAACATGTTTGGAGAAGGTCAATCTAGTGCTTTAGAGCAAAGTAGGGTGACTGTCCTTTACAATAATTTATTATAGATTTTAAAAGAGATAAGAAGAATTTTTAATATTCCCAAAAGAAAGAGATGATAAACGTTTTAGATGATGGCTATGTTAATTACTCTGATTTGGTCATTACACATTACATATCTGCATTACAATAACACACTGTATTCCATAAATACATACAATTATTATGTGTCAATTTTTTAAAATATTGGTTCAAGGCTCAGGAAATAGACATTAAATTTGAGTGAGGATCAAAAATCAAAGAGAACCCAAACAAATGTAAGCCAACTGAATCTAACCCAGAAATGAAATTCACAAAGAAAGTATCCCAAATCCTGATAAATATTCTGTTATAAAACTTGGGTGTGATTGGAAAAATCAATAATTATCCATAAGCAAATAAACTCTAGTATACATTAAACTTGGTTAATTCTAACATAAGTTATTTTAGATACAAATATCATTTTTAAAGCTCCTACTAGAATCACCAAATGTGATAGAAAAAAAAGAGCATTTGTAAGAAGCCAAAACAAATATTTTTAAATAATGTTCAATGATTGGTATGAGAAAGCGAGATTGGTGGAGTTTGAAAAAAACAAAATCACTCTGAATTATAAAAAGGTAAGAGAAACATAGAAGCCTAGAGAAATTAGCTACACTAAGGAGAAAATAGAAAGTTAGAAAATAGAAATGAAAGAGGGAATCTACAAGGCTGGAACATCAGGATGAGGGTTGAACAGAGCAGACACTCCTAGTGTCAATTTAGGTGGTATGTGCTATGAGCTGTCCAATGCCAGTCCCACAGTATCTTCAGCAAAATCCTCATATTTTTTGTTTTCTTAACTATGAGTGGAAAAAGTGATGAACCCTTTCCAGGTTGACCTAAACTAATCACAGAGAAAAAGGGAAAGCTAGCCAAAACCTGTACTACACAAGAAGGATCTAAAAATTTAGATACTTTGCAATGAACCTAAATGGAAATGTTCAGTCCTCCTCAAAATTTGGATGGAAGACAGCTCCAAAAGCATGAAAAATCCTCCTTAAAATAGACCTGAAATGTTTCAGAATATAAAACTCAAACGACATACGGAATATCTTCTGTTTAAGATAGCTAAAATCTTTGGAACGTAAAATGATGACTTCTCTGAAGATCTGTCATGAGGATCTAGAAATAAATTGTGTCTCTTGAACATTTTTTAAATGCTTTAATAAACTTCAGTATTAAGATTCTTTCAGGAAGTACATATATCCATAGATTTTCTTCAAGCTGAAGTGGAAGGAAAATATCTTGGCTGAGACCTTGAGACATTCAATACATATATTTTTCTTCTTTGAGTTATTTTCATGTTACTTTAAAAGCATATAAATCAGGTTGTCTTCAAGTTCACAATTTTACAAGAATAGTGTCTGATTTGAAATAGTACATTTGACACACAATAGAGCAGGCTCCTGTGAAATACATTCAATCTGCAAAAGGTAGGGAATAGTCTGGCCTTCTTTAGGATAAAGGGTCTTCATTTAGTGCACCTGGAAACACAACTGCGTAGGAGTCTGTTTCATCACTTGCCACCTGACAGAAGCATTTATGTATGAAGATAGAAGCATGTATACATAAATCTCAGGGCTTCTCCGAACATGTTTTCCTTATCGAAGAAACTGAAGTCTTCAATTTTTTCAGGCCACCCACACTTTCTCTTCTCTGAGTGAAACTTTCTTACCTGAATCATTCTATTCCTAATTAAAAGTAGCAAACATGAAAATGCCTGGTGAGAAATGGTGTGGTTATGTAGGCCTTACTGGAGAAAATGCTGTCTTCATGTTCATGAAATAAAATTCAACTGAAATGAATTTTGAATCAACATTTTAAGACGTCGTTATATTTAAAGCACAGAAGTATAAAAACTATAGGTAGTAAATTTTGACTGATATAAATATGAAAAATGCTCTACAAAATTTTATTTGTTATTACCAAACATACTTAGAAAAATACGTCATTAAGATCAACATATGACTAATCCTAAATATCTATCAAAATAAAGTGATGCTAAAGTCAAAAATAAAGACAATAATTTTTAAGTGACACTCACCAATCACAATTGAAGACTCACAATGATAATAACCATCACTTTGTTTCTTCTTAAGCATGGAGCAAAGATCTATGCGAGAGCATAATTCTTCTCCAAACTTGTGGCTGATAAATTTTTCATACAATTCAGGATCTATCTTTTTCACACCCTTGAAATGACAAAACAAAATCACATCAATCAATTATTTCATCCCAGCAGGCAGTTCATATTTATATCATTTTCTTAGAACCTGATATTACATTTTGGGACATAATACTGCCTACTGGCACTTGAAAATAAATACTACAAAACTGTTGTAAAGTTGTTAAAGTCTCTCCACATAGAATGAGTTGTAGTTTTAAAACCATCAATTAAAGAATTCTGATTTAAATTTAGCAGCATTCATAATTTCATATACTCTAAGTCTCAGAACTAATCAAGAATATGTTGAAATTTGAGATACCAAGGACAGAGTATTCATTCACAACAACAATGGGGGAAAAAAGTGATGTGGACCTTAACATTTTATACTGCAAAAATGTTCTAAAAAGATGAATGCAATTTTGAAGTCCTCATATAAAAATCACCTAAAATTAAGCTACTTTAAATTGGAATGGGGGATAAGTGGACCTTCTAAGGTTTTTTTCCTCTCTTTCTCCTTATATTCAGTGTCCTTTCATAGCAAGAACAGGTAATTGTTGAAAAATTACAAAGTGATATTCCTTATACCAAATCATAGGAAATAATGTTCCCATCTCCCTTACACTAGAATGGCCCTGAATCTCAGCCTCAGAATCCCAAAATGCAGTCTGTGAAATGAAGGTAATTAGAACACATATTTTTCCTTTTTACTGTTTAAAACATATTACAGAAAAAATTTTAAATAGGAATTCAAAAGCATGGCTTTAGTTCTGCACTTCATTTTTCCTATGTAAATAAAAAGTACATTTTTTTTCCTTTTTATAGGGATATGGTTGTGTCCTGAGTACTACCTGATAATCAGCTTTTATTTTTTTCATTAAATATTCCAGGTGAATATTTAATATAGATATGCAAAATATTTTTATCTCATAGTATTCTATCATATGCAAGTATCATAATTTATTCATATAATTCTATGCTGCTGGACATTTCAGCCATTCTTAATTTCCAATATTATATTAGGCATGTTTTTTTTTCCATATTCAAAACTGAGCTCTTGGTCTTGATTGCTCCACTCACAGCCTTTCCCAAGCTTGGGGTCCTTCTTGGTTCCCCCTATCTCTAAACCCCACATCCAAACTGTGTTGGTTCTTCCTTTAAAAATACATTGAATCCTCACCACTCCATTCCACCTTGGGAAGGGCCATTTTGTCTTTCACCTGGATGTTCACAATGGCCCCTTCCACTGCCTGCTCAACAGCCAGAGTGATCCTATAAAAACATGCTAGATCCGTTCACTTCTCTGCTCAAAACTTTTAAAGGATTTCCATCTCTCTCAAAGGAAGAGCCCAAGTCCCCATATCTGCCTAGAGTGCTGTTCTGCCTGCTCCTGCACTTTCTGGACCTAGTCTCCCACCACTGTTTACCCTCTGCCTTCCTGACCTCCCTGCTACTCCTTGAACACACCAGGCACAAGCCCACCTCAAAGTCTCTGTACTGCCTGCAGCCTGTTCCTCCCCAATATCCTGACAATTCATCCTGCCTCTCCCTTAATTCTTTGCTCAAGTATTATTTTCTTAATAGAGCCTCTCCTGGCTGCCCAATTTATTTTACATTCCCATCCCAAAAGGTATTCCTAAATCTTTTCTGTTCTTCTCTCTTTATGTAGTTGGCAAAATTTTCTACTATCTACATCCTCTAACATACTATATAGTTTACTTATTATATATATTTTTCATTGTCTGCCATTATCTGTGTCTGCCCATAAGAATGCAAGCTCCACACAGCGAAGAACTTTTGTCTGAGGTTTATTCACTAAAATACGACTCCCTGTGCCTGGAAGAGTGCATAACATGAAGTAATGCTCAATTAATTGTCACAAGTGCGATGGATGATAAAGTCTGGTGAAGAGGACAGCTGACAACATCAAATACTGTTTATTTGAGTCTAAGAAGAATAAAATCAATTTCTTTGATTTGGTGTGTAGGATGCCTCAAGACAGGCAGCAGAGCATTATGCCAAGGAGCAGTCAGAATATGAGTTCAAATCCTAGCTCTGCTACTGTCCATTAGTATCTGTCAGATTTTCATCACTGGGACAAAACAACTGAGATAAATCAAATTTTAAAAGGAAAGGATTGGGCTAGAGATATAGCTTAGTTGGTAGAGTGCTTGCCTTGCATGCACAAGGCCCTGAGTTTAATCCCAGCACCAAAAAAAAAAAAAAAAAAAAAAACCCACACACACAGGAAAGGATTAATTTCGGCTCATGGTTTTAGATGTTTCAGTTCACAGTTGGTTGGCCTTGTGGCTTTAGGTCTATGACAAAGTAATAAATTATGGTGCCAACACGTGAAGAAGGAAATGTGCTCACGCTTGGCAGCTTAGAAGCACAAAAGAGAGAGGAAGATGCTGGAGTCCCAACATCCCCCTTCAGGGCACACCCCTAAGGACCTAACTTCCTTCCACTGAGCCCCACCTCCTAAAGGTTCCACCACCTCCCAACAGTGCCACACACAGGCTGATGATCAAGCCTTTCAGCATATGGGCCTTTGGGGGACATTTAAGATCCAAACCATAATATCAATTATTCAG
Source organism: Spermophilus citellus (assembly GCF_964194105.1). NCBI lineage: Eukaryota > Metazoa > Chordata > Mammalia > Rodentia > Sciuridae > Spermophilus > Spermophilus citellus. The sequence goes on along the minus strand of NC_138186.1, from coordinate 138,368,209 downwards.
CTTTGCTTTAGTTTCCTCATTTGTAAAATGAAGTTAACAATAATACTTATCGCAAAGTACTATGTGAACTAAATCAATTTGTGAAAGTGCTTAAAACGGTGAAATATAATTTTTAAAAACCTATATACACACATGGAGGAGCCATTATTATCACTAGTGAACTTTAGGAATTTGTAGTATAAAGTATAGTTGATTTGTTGTATAAGTATAGTTGATTTGTAATGTACCACTATACTCTCCATTTCGGTCAAAGTGAGATTTCAGGAATGAAAAAAGTTCTCAGTAAATGAAAACTGACTATTCCTTACTTCTTCTCATTTAAATGCTTTTTCTTTTTTGTTGGGGTAGGGGGCAATGATTCCTTTATATCAAATAGAAGACTAATGATAGCTTAAATAAAGGCATTGGTTTTCAAGATACTGATGCCTGCTTTGACTAGCCACTATACTCTCCATTTAAGTTTTGGAAATGGCCTTTCTATTAAAAAAAGAAGAAATAAGAGAAACAAGAAAGTTCCTTTAATCTGCCAGGCTAATTAATTTTAGCAAAAGGTAAGTACCAACTATTTTGCAGAATTCTTCATGGATGACTTCCAACATGAGTCTTATGGAGTTAGCTTTCATAAGCAAGTGAAATTGAATTAATTCCATAACTCATAATACAAAAAGCAGTGGTTCAAAAGAGCATGAGGCCTCAAGGACACTGAAGTTATATTCCTGGATCAGAAAACCTCTTTAATAATAAAGAATCCAGCAATCGGGCTGGGGGTATGGCTCAAGCGGTATCGCACTCGCCTGGCATGCGTGTGGCCCGGGTTCGATCCTCAGCACCACATACAAACAAAAATGTTGTGTTCGCCGAAAACTAAAATATATATATACACACACACACACACACACACACACACACACACTAAAAAATTCTCTCTCTCTCTCTCTCTCTCTCTCAAAAAAGAATCCAGCAATCAATAGAAATCTACTTTATCTGACATATATTATAACACTAGCATAATCTTTATTCTCTGAGGAATGTTTAGCTGGGCAATATGCTCCTTTCTAATAAAATCTATCTGAATCAGTCTTACCATCCAGCTGTTACGGGAGGTGTTTTCTTTCATAATAAAAGGAGTATCATTCTGAGAAGATAAGTGAGTGTATCAGAATCAGATATCATTTAGGGTAAAGCTAAGAAGGTTCTTATTTTCTTAAGGAATCTAGTGGATTGCTATAATTGTCTCAGGGACATTATTCCTTCAAACGGATAAAACATTAAAGTTAAAAAAGTTGGACAGTGACATTATATTCAGGCTTAGGACCCCCAAATTATCCTCTTCTTGCTAGAAAGGCCAGACCCTTTCCAAGGCTCCCTATCATTTAAAGATAGATGGAGATATTAACATGTTAGGAGAACTCAAGGAAAATCACAAAAATGATTAAAGCCATGGAAAATCTGCCCTGTAAAGGTCAAAACAGTTAAGATCATTTCAAGTATAGAGAAACAATACATGTGGTATCTTCAATACCTCAATGCTAAGAGTTTACAAGCCTGGAATTTTTAATATCCTGGACGATAGTATAGTACTTTGTTTGAAGATTATTTTTTCCTGAAAACCAACAGGGACAAGGCATAGTTTTAAGGGCTCCACATTTATAACTGTACTCAATATAAGTGACATAACAATTATGCAACATAAAACTGAAAGAAAAAATAGTAAGTTAAATATGGGATACCAGACTTTAAATAAAAAATTAGTGGGAGAAACATCAAACAGAAAGTTTTCAAGACTGTCTTCATTAATTGTTAGAAATGGCTCAAGTTTTACTTCCCTTAGGCTAGTTTTAATCACAGTTCAGGGAGAATTATCAGCAATACTCAAAGCCACTTGATAACCTTTGATAAAATGTACCATGAAATTCTAAGAATTTCATTCCTTTTTTAACCTTTTAATTTAATTTTTATTAGTCCATTAAAATTATACATAACAGTGGGATTCATTGTGACATATTCATACATGCACCTAATAAAATTGGTCAATTTCATTCCACAGTACCCACCTTCCCTCCCCTCCTACCTCTCATGGTTCCCTTCCTCTATTCTATTGATCTCTCTTTTTAAAAAATTTCATTCTTGGGCTGAGGTTGTAGCTCAGTTGTAGTGCACTTGCCTAGCATATGGGAGGCACTGGGTTTGATCCTCAGCACCACATTAAAATAAATTGTTATCTTCATCTACTGCTAAAAATATTTTTTTTTAAATTTCATTCTTGATTGTAACTTGGCACCCAAGCAAGCAACTTCTAAAAAAAAGAAAATGCTATTGAGAGCTTGATAAGTATTTTTAGAATCATCTGATGGCTGAATCTGATAAATAATGGAAATTATTTACTCAGGAAGCACTCACAACATCATTTACATTTAGCTAAATGATGCACATAATTTAATATGAACCAAAGAGGGTTCAGACTTATATTACCATGCAACCAGCTCTATTTTTAACACAGACAAAACCATGAAATATAAAAATTCACATTAGCAAACAATCTGAAAGTGAAAATCTTTTATTTAAGGCTCTGAAGGATAAAATGCATATTACAGGATATATATCTTCTGAAGGATAAAATACATATTATTCATCTTTAATTTGTATGAAATGCTAATTTTATTAAGAAGTTTTATATTTTTTTTGTAATAGATAATAACTTCTTTTTGTTACTTACTATCTTGTAATAATCACAACTTATATAACTAGGCTGTATGTCAAATAAAGAAATCATCTGTCTACTAATAATAAGCTTGGCATTCCTGGATTTCTAGTGTATTTTCCAATAGTTTATTCCTGTCATGCAAGTAACTGTAAAAGAAGCACGCATTTCCTATGATAATGACTGGAAACCCAAATTATGGACATAAATTAAGAGCCAAACCAAATGGCTTGCCCTTTGGGCATTAGCTGGTTAATGAGGAGTAATCATCATATATACTTATTTTCATAAGTGGAAAAGGCTGTATTTCTTTAGTAGTATGTTGGCTAAAACATTAAAATAATTTTTAGTGATAACTATTCCTAGTAAAGATTTATATATTAGTACTCAAAGTCATAAAAACATTGCCTGTTGACATGGAGCTAAAGGCAAATCTTTAAAATTCTTCAGGACCCCATAACCTCTTTGCATAACTACATCTTTTGCTGTGACTTGCACTATTCCGTCCACCTTCCCCTTGACAAGCCATACTTGATTACCTGCAGGTCAGCTGCAGCCTTTCCCCAGCTCCCCTCAGTTGGGATAATTGAGGCCCCTCCCACACAGAGTCAGTTCTACCCAAGCTTGCTCTTGACAGGAATAGAAAGAGATGAATCCTCACGGCACCAGGCATGTGGTGATCTTGGATCCAGAGACCAGCGCCCTAGGTGGAACTGCTGTAACCTTTTCTTCCTGTCATTCTGGGCCAGTCCATGTGGCTAGTCCCCCACTGAGTACTCCCATTTCCTACCTGGCTGAGGCCCTGATGCTTTGCCTAGTGCCTGTCAGTAAATTTACAGATGGAAAACAAGGGAGGAATGAAAAACAGAAGAGACAATAGTATCTTATTATTTTGGACCAATCTAAAAAAACGATGCCTTCCATTTTCTAATAAAACATTTACTAAGTACAGGCACTGTTCTAAAACCTTTTATTAATTCATTTAATAATCCAAATAACCCTGTGGGATTGGTACTATTCTTAAAAGGAAACTAAAATCACAGAGAATTAGGTCACTTACCCAAAGAATATAGCTAGTAAGAGACAGAACTTGGACTCAAATTCAGGATAAGTGGAGAACTCAGATAAATTAAAAAGAACAGAATGAAAGCCTTCGAGCTCTTCACTATTTATTTTAAAATATTAAAATTCTATGAAAATTAACTATTCTTAAGATATAAATCATACAGACTATCATATTTCTAAAACAAATGTGAAGCCAGGTGCAGTGTTGCACACCTGTAATCCCACTGACTTGGGAGGCTGAGACAGGAGAATTGCAAGTTCAAGGCCAGCCTCAGCAACTCAGTGAGACCCTCAGTGACTTAGTGAGACCCTCTCTCAAAATAAAAATAAACAAACAGGGCTGGAGATGTGGCTAAGTGGTAAAGCACCCCTGAGTTAAATACCCAGTACAAAAAAATAAAAAGTAAAAATAAAACCAATGTTAAAATTACTTTCGAAACCTCTAGCATTCTAAAATACTTGCCTTTAATAGTCTGCATTGATACTGATAAATCAAGTGATAGTTATGTACATTGTAAATGAATCTTCTATTCACTACAAAATGAAAGGGAAGATGAGAAAAAAATTCATAGATGCCACTTAAACACAGAAAAATTATCCAAATAACCCAGTCTGTAAAAAGAACACCTTTCACACTATTATCCAAATAATCAGAGACTCCTTAGTTTTCTAGACTGTTTATTTGAGTATATATTTCTCAATCATTCATTTTATTTTGCTAGAGCATCTCTACAGCTCACCACAGGGATTGTTAGGCATGCCATCTTCCTAACTTCTTTATTTATAAACTTGCTTTTCACTTTCCTGCCTTGTTTAATCTGGAGCCTACAGGGAAAGCAAAAGCAGACCCTCTTACCCTGGCATTTTACCTATCATTTACAGTATTACACCTTGCAGTAGTAGAAACACAACTGCTAGAGCTATAGATTTTTAATCTACTGTTTATACCTCCTTCTACCTAAGCTAACACTTTGAGAGGAACTGATGCTCCTTGGTGGCATCAAGTAGCAAAGAAAGCAGTGACAGAGGGAAGTTTACACAGCTCCTAGTAGCATAAGCCACTTCACAAAAGCCACTAAGAGAAAAGGCAGTATGGCTTGCTGGTCCCAGAGTTTCTTCCCATGTAGTGCTGGCATCAAACAAAACAGAGGTCCTTGGTCTTCAGTCCACAAGTGTTTGGCTCATTTATTCCAATTAGGGCCATGTTAACCAGAGAGACAAGTCACTGATGTCCAAGAAGCCCTCAAGGTTGCAGGCTCAATACAATAAATTCTGGAAAACTGCAATGCTTTCTCTTCTCATATGTGCTCATTCTTGGTCCACTCAGCCAACCTCAATTTCTTCTTTCTCAATGCCTCTCAGATGTAGTATGACAGGCCACATAACTATGTATTTGTGGCTTTTCTAATTATTATACAACAAAGAAGAGGCCCTGTAACTAAGACATCCTATACAGCTCAATCTCAGCTGGACTCTCTACTTCCCTGGGTCAAACTCCAAACTCTGCCTGCTTTCTTGGTTCAGAACAGTCTTGTGGTCATTCAAATGTAAACAAGCTACAGCCTCCTCTTCCCTTCCACATCTGTTTTCCTAATGTTTTGCTCTTCAGTGTATGTTCTCCTGAATTAACCAACTTAACCATTTATTTCTCTATACTAAAGATAAAATATCCCCATCCTCAAAATTTCTCCCCATGTATGGTATATAAGCGTAGAACCACATCTAATGTTTTCATCTTTCAATTCAACAGCTTTTCCTGCAAATCAATACTTTCCAACATTAAATCATTAATGCCAGAAAGTCATTGGTTTAAAAAATTCATGAAACCTGAACAAAAGTATAGAATTACTGTATAGAAGATCATCCAGAAATAAAATCATAGGAAATTCCTAACAAGCAATTTTTACTTGTTCTATAACACTACATTGTGACATACTTTTATTATAGTGAAATGCATTTCATGTTTATAACTTAGAGGTCCAAGCCATGGAACCATTCACCTAGAATATCTATAGACAGAATTTCATATCTAACTGAAGCTTTAGATACAATCCATATTAGATACATATCTAGTGTAGAAGGCACTGTACATAGCAAAATAATTTAAATACATTCATAGGCATCATTCATTATAGCCTTATAACTTTAAACAAAAAGATCTAGATAAATTTTTGCAACCCATCCTGCTCCTTATTGCTTTCTTCTTTCCCATTTTCTTATGAACTAATCATTCCCCAGAGTCACTCCCAATCACCATTCTTCCTTCTTCTACCCCTCCCTTTCATTCCCTTTACCAATGTCATCATCAACAGAACACCTTACTTCACATAACTTCATCCTTTCCTAACTGCCCAGGAGATTTGCCCACATACTACTTATTGCAGAAGCCCCAACCTATCAGAGGAAGGGTCACAACAACTGAATGTTGCAAGAACTGGGTGAAGGAGTAGATGAGATTGAGATGTACACTGATTGTCCTTCAGGTTAGAAAATGGAACAAGTAATTAAAGGTGCTCAATAACACAAACTTTTTCCTCTTTGGGGCTGGAATCACTCCATGGATATCATATTAAATAAAAGGGGGTTTGGGTAGGAAAAAAACAATAGTTGGATATAGAACATCATTGAAAATATGACCAAGGAATCATGGAGCCCTTAAAATCAATTTAAAAATGAATGTCTTTCTCCAGGTAGAGCAAGAAATATATCCAAAGACTCTTTTTTAACCTAACACATATTGCTACAAAAAATAATTTTATTTATAACAAGCATTTGGAAACTGTAAAATTTCTACCTTGTTTACTCTTGAGATATAGAATTAAAGGGATTACGGTAGTTTCTCTAATGCACTGAAATTCAACCTATATCTATGAATATTAGATTACATATAGCTTTTGGAAGTCCAAGTGCACAAATTACTGTTTGCCATTTCCTGATTGTCAGAGCAAGACCTCGAGGGTGAGAAGCAAGATAGAATCCAAGGGGATCAAGTGGAATGGATATGAATAGGGAGGGGCTGCTGGAAAAGGTACAAGCCCTCTAGGGAGAATCACACAAAACATTCTCCTGGGCATTGGCTGATTCCAATCCCATGCCAATGCCAGTGTCCAAAGTTGAATTGCTCTAACTGAAGTTATGTAACAAATTATTATAATCAAATTCAGTTGGTGTAAAGACAGTAGTCAAGGAAGAAGTAGTTTCATACTCTGGCCATCAGCTCAAGCATAGTATAAAGATACAATCGTACTTAGGCCTTAAAATGTCACAAACTTTGCCAACAATTAAAAATATTATCAATTGGTTAGTTTTAGAGCCTGAAGCTCTCCTTCAGGGACCAAACCAGAATTCCTCTAGCCAAGAGTGGCTAGCCTTTACAATGATATGAACAAGTTTTGTTTAGTCTTCAACTATAGATAATGTGAAGTTTAGCCTGTGCAAACGGGCCAATAAAGAACACCTGGCCAGGAATTGACCCAGTGGTACCAGTCTCCTTTCACAGTCCAGAAAGGAGCCTAACACACCCTCCTATTACTCACAAGCACACATCATATTCCCAAGGTCACACATCCAGCCCTCAAGCTGCTCTGAAGGTCAGCTGACTATTATATGAACTTCCATCAGGGTGCATGCTCTCAATTTTAACAGAATGAAGGCATATGACTTCCCCCAAATGGGCAGCAGCCATAGGAAGCATTGGTCGCAAAGAGGTGTGGCCAAGGTTCACACTATAATTTCCCACTCCTGTACTAACAAAAGCAAAAAGCTTAATCATTTCTGACATTTGGGTACCTCCAGGGTGTTAACTCCCTTCTTTTGTCTTTCTCTTACCTTACAATAAATCTGCTGTTATGATTTAGATATGAGGTGTCCTCCGAAGTGTATGAGACAATGCAAGAAACTTTAGAGGTAAAATAATTGGGTTATGAGAGCTTTAACCCAATCAGTGCATTAATTAAGAGATTAACTTGGTAGTAAGTATAGGAATATAGGGTATGGCTGGAGAAGATGGGTCCCTGGGGGCATGCCTTTGGGGTGTACATTTTATCTTTGTTGAGAGCAGAACGTGAGCATGTGCGCTCGGGCTCTCTCTCTCTCTCTCTCTCTCTCTCTCTCTCTCTCTCTCTCTCTCTCTCTCTCTCAATGGAGTTGACCATCTATGGACTGATACCTCTGTGAACCCAAAAATAAATTTTTCCTCTCTAAAATTGTCCTTGTCAGGTGTTTTGGTCACAGAAGCAAAAAAAGCTGACTAAAATGGCTGCCTTAAATGCTCTATTTCTCTGCCTCACTGTATGCCTGAGTGTCTGCACCCAACTAATTGTCTAATCTTAGACAAATTACACCCAAGGACCAAGGAAAAAATCACAGTGTTCCAGTCAATTCTCAACTTCAAATAACAGAACTGAGCAAGTTTATAATTCAAAGAATTAGAAATATGCATCTTAAGGTATCTCTCCTTGAAAGAATGAGATTCTAATGAACAATCAAAATAAACTAGCTCATATTCAGGAATGAAACTATAACTCCAATGTAAACTAGTTATAGTTTTGTATACTAAACTTTATTTTCCCTCAAGTCTAAGTAAGGCTTTCAAAAAAATAAAATTTGGCCTTCTTTCATTGTGCAGCTAATTATAATTAACAAAAGCTAGTTGGCCAAGGAGCTTGGCAAATCTTTCCAGTGATAAAGAAACTTTTATTGCCATCTAAATTATTTTAGCTGGTTGCTTTTATGAGACTATTCATTTGCATCATAAATTAGCTCCTGTAATTTATTTAAACAAGCTAAAAAATTCTGTATCAATATAATTTTGAAATAAAATTTAAGTTCTCTTGGCCATATATTCTATTCTGTCTTTACCCAATCAATCCACTGTGGGGACTTGCCAGTTTCCTGTAAGATCTTAATACTCTGTTCTTTCCTTGAATAGAAAATGAAATTAATTACCAGGTGAAAGAGGTTCCAAAAATGTCTGAAAATGACTTGTTGAGAATAAAAAGTTTCCCATCAATAATGGCAGTGGTTGGGACAAAATGTTTATATTCAATATAGCTAAAGCAAACACATGTAATTTTAATTAACATGAATCTTTAAATATAAGTTTTAAAACTCTGTTTCTTAAATTATGCTTAAATCAGAATTTTGTGATTGGAATCTTTGAATTCCAATACTGATAAATAAGTAAAAATGTCCACAGAATCTAGATACTTAACACAAAAATATCATTTAAGCCTTAACTATCAAGATCAGCATCTTCTAAGCCATCATCTACCAAACATCAAAGCTACAAGATGGTAAGTGAAAAAAAAGAACAATTGGCCCAGTGCATTTGGGAAACAATTCTGAGGAAGACTATAGAATCATTCAAAATATCCCCTGTTCCTCCTGTGGTGTCCATCTGCAAGCAGATTGTACATAGTGCTCTGTTGAACTCAGAAGAGACTATGAAACTTGCTATACTCAATAATATAATGAGAAATAATATTTGTCACTTCTCAGCAAAACTTTTTAAGAATCACCTACTATTCACCTACTATTATGATTCACCTACTATTTTCTTTCTGCAGAAGATCAGCAATGTCCAGATGGAGGCTGTTCACTCAAGATCCAGAATAAAGACAACATGGAGCACTTGCACATGATCCATGAACAGGAGCAGAAAAATAAATCTTTGTTGTTTAAGCTCTTGAGATTCAGAACAAACAGTTGCATCCCAGAGATCCTAAGAATCAGATTAACTTCATGTAGCCCATCATTGCTGGTATCTGTTTGATCATAGAATAGCTGAAACCTTGATGATGTTCTAAGAAAAAAATTTTCAGAAAATACTAATAAAGATACTTGCTTCAAATCTCTATTCCACTCTGAAGACTTAATATTAGGCTGACTGTATCATTTCTTTTAGGGGTTTTCAAAATGTCTAAGAGAACAGGGCCCAACCAGGAATCATTATAATCCTGATATGAATTAGTCAGTTCCTAGAATTGATTAATTAATTCCTCCCTTAAGATAAATTAGTTTTCTGTTTCCTGTTTACTGTGTGTTTTTCAATTTTTAAAGATATATGAAGCATTGAGAGGTTCCAAATAGATATTCAGGCAGACTTACCTTTTCAGATATTATTTTCAGTTGTTAAACAATTATAAAATTACTTATTTAGGTTTTTTCCAATATATATTGAATTGGATAATATAACAGCACAATGTTTAAAAATTCATTATAAACCTAAGTGAGGTTACTTGTTATATATAGTGCTCTTCAACACATAACAGATGATAGAGTTGACTAATGACACCAAGAGCTTTTCAAAAGAAATTATGATTCCACCTTGCATCAGATTTCACTGAATTTTTTAGCTTTAAAAAGAAATTAAAACAGAGAGATCTGTTGTTAAATGCACTTGGTGCTATAAAAAAACAAGACTCCAAAACAACTAAAAACTGTAAGTAATTAAGCCATTTGACTTTGGGAGACTCAGGAATAGAATACTGAAACAGTGTGCTTTATCTTGTACCAAGGATATTTTTAAAACAAGCTTTTTCCTAGAATGATAAAAATCATCTGAGGTGTCTTCTTTCAAAAAGAAGGTGGAGAAAGTGTCAGGGCAGTCTCCAAACTTTTCTTCCACACCATACCCAGATGGGGAATTCTTTCATATACAGGGTCGCTGTGAAAGCTTGCACACTCTGCAGAAGGGGTTCTACTAGCAGCTTGAGTTTCTCCCTTGTGGCTGGAGAGTCCTCGCTTCCTGAATAAAGACAACATGGAGCAGATGTCCTGAGACACATCTTCTCCTAGGCCCCTTTTCACGCTTTTCCATGCCTTCACAGTTTATATTTTGTCTTGGTAAACAGAGCTCCCTCTGTGCTTCCTAGCTGTTATGTCTTGAGCTACTTTCCTCTGATGACATCTAGAATCTGCTACCAACAGGACTGTTCCTTCCTCTATAGTCTTCCAAACCCTGAGATAGCTTCCCATGTAAGCCCTGGTCCCAGTTACTTCTGGCCATACCTGTACTTAATTTGGTATCTACAGGATTCCTTTGGCTCTTAGTTTCCCTTAAAATGTAGTTTATGACATTTTCCCCATTTTTCTCATTGTTCTATATGGTTTCCAGAAGGATAGGGACAAAGATTCAGATCTAAATTGCTACCATCTCCCTATCAGAGTTTTAAGATCTTTCCTTCTGTTATTCTCCTTCTATGCATATAAGAAAACCAACCTGAGATTTTTTGTTTGTTTATCTTTCTATAAAGCCAAATGAGCCTATTTGGTCAAAATGCTTACCTTATAGACATTTCAGAACAGCACAGGAGTAAAGAGTCATTAAGACCATGCTCCTCCTTTCACTATAAGTAAAACAGTTAAGAGAGGATGCATGATCTGGGGCTAAGTGACAGAGCTAAAACAATATAATGCATACACCTTCAAATTTATTTCAGAGATTTCCTCAAGAAGGAATAGTCTTCATGTTGTCCTTTATCATGCAGACCCCAAAAAGTGAGTGGTAGTCAAATTACACCAAGCCAGTTAACAAAAGCTTAAGAAACTGTGCTAGTAGATAGGCAGACAGAATGGACAGGAGTAAATAAGTAGTAGGTGAGTGTTGGGGTTTAGATGTGAGGTGCCTCCAAAGCACATGTGTGAGATAAGGCAAGAATTTTCAGAGATGAAATGATTAGCCTAATCAGCGGCTTAATCCACTGATATGGATTAACTGGACAGTTAATGTAGGCAGGTAGAGTGTGGCTAAGTCACTGGGGGTGTGCCTTTGCAGTTTATATTTTGTCTTGGTAAACAGAGCTCCCTCTGTGCTTCCTAGCTGTTATGTCCTGAGCTACTTTCCTCTACCACACCCTTCTGCCATGATGTTCTGCCTCACCTTGAGCCTAGAGCTATGGAATTGGCTGACCATGGACTGAACCTCTGAAATCATAAGCCAAATAAATTTTTCCTTCTCTATGATGTTATTCTCAGGTCTTTTGGTCATAGCAATTAAAAAGCTAACCAAAACAATAAGGAGTTAATGTAAATGGGTGAGGAGGGATGACACCTGGGGTTTGCAGTTGGTAAAGGGTAGAGAAGAAGGCTGGAATTTGGCCAGCCGAACATAAAAAAAAATTGACTACAATGTTGTTTCTATATAGTCAATCACCAAATAATTCAGAGACTGGGGTTTCCCCTTAATTGTACCATCATAATAGAATTTTCATCCATATGCTCCCCTTTTTTCTTTCCGTGGCCACTCCTACTTGTGACTCTACATCCTCTTCCCTACTTCTGCTCACCATCACATCACATGGGTCTCAGTCCATGCTGTGAATATATAAATTTCTATACTCAAAAAAACGAGTCTAAGTAAAAATAGTAACCAACAGTTTTCAAAAAAGGTCTTTTTTTTTATTCTGAAGCCTGATAATACCTGACTGTGAAAAGCTGCTACTAATAAATCACATCTTTGTTAGTTCAAGTGCTGTATTATTAGTCAATTAGAATAGGCATAAATGAGGGAAGATATCTAAGAAACCCAGAAAATAACTTATGTTTAAAACAACTGATCTATTCTATAATAACAGATCACATTTATTTCCTGAAGAATCCAATCTCTATTACGATGCTTGTTTGATTTAAAACTGGTCTTCTTCTGCCACCAAGTGTTAGCACACACTTCTAGCTCAGCAGGTTTTTAAATCACAGAAACCTAAGGTGATTCAATGAGAAAAATGTCAAAAGGACTCACTACAAAGAATATGTAGCTGAAGAAGTACCAGACTAACCAAGCCAAACAACTATATTCTAAGAAAACTGTACAATTAACTTGAATTTTAGTTACCATTCTGGAAACATAGTAATTTTATGAGATTTTTATGAGACTTCATTCATTTGATTAAAAAAATTACAAAACACATTGATCATCAAAATAGCTATAATATTTATAACTCCTTTCAATATTATCTCATGCAATATACCCACTAGAATTTCATGAAAGAATATTCAAAACTGATACATGCTTTAACAAAATGTCTCCTGGTATTAGAAAAACATATAACCAGAATACTGTTCTGTGGCAGAGGAAGTCCTACATCAGAAAATGAAAAGCAGTGTTTCTATATTTTCAAAATTCTGAACATAATACATAGAACTTTCAGTTATCCCATTAGGTCTTTGGTTACTTCTACTACATGTTATTACCCACAAACAGATTCTCTAACAGAAAAAAAGGACCCCAGAAGCCTTGGGACTTCTGAAAACCACCCTGAACACCCTGGCAATCTTCATACCAGCTCTTTTTGACCACTCCTGGGGGAGGACAGTACATGGCCTGCACCAGACCTCTGTCCATATTTTTGAGGTTAACAAGATGTTTTACCTTAAACAGACTAATTATGGCTACAACCTTGAGTCTGTCTTTTTAAAAATAGCTTTTCAGATCATTAAAATATAAAAATTACTAGATAATGGGGGGAAAATCTTCAGTTTAGGTACTAATAGTGATACCTCATTACACCTCCTACAGACAATAAGGACGGACTATCTACCTTGCTGTCTAGCAACCTGCCTACACTAATCCACAGCACTCTTTCCCTAGCACACTGTTTTTAAACCAATAATTAGATCATGTCTGTCCCCACAACAGTACCACCAGCATCTCAGGAATATTCCAGTATTGTACCCAAAAGTATTTTCAGATGTCCTCATGAAAAATCAAATACAAAGAACAGAGCAACTGGCACCAATCTTCACAAGGGAGCATTTTAAAGGGAGAGCTTATTCAGCTCTTTTACAGACGTTCCCACTATGTACCACCCCTGTATACCAGAAGCTAAAGGAACTAGGGGGTGAGGAGTCAGCTCAGTGGTACTACACCCTGGGTTTAATCTCCAGTACCACACAAACACACACACACACACAAAAAAAAAATTAAACTTTAATTACATATTCTATATTTTATTTACCTTTTTAAAAACTGTTGCAATCCTTAACAGCTGATTAAGTCATTGATATGTTTATCATAAATGACGTAAACATTCTTACTGTTACAGAAGTTATTTCTAATTTTTCTGTATTATTGATAAGCCTTCAATAAACCTCATTATGCATAAAGAACTTCCTCTTCAAAATTATTTCTTTAGAATAATATCAGCAACAATGACATCTTAGTAAAAGAATATACAATTTTTACTGTTTTTCAATGTCAGAGCATAATTCACAGTTCAAAAGGCCATTAAAATTCTGTAAGTCACTAGTCATAATCTTTGAAAGTTCTCTTACAAATTTATCCTAACAAAGGTTACTCTCATACATTACAGTTGGGAGCATATACTGGCATCATTATTTTAAAAGGCAATTTGTGATGTTTTAGAAGTTATAATATAAAATACCCTCAACTTTCATAATCCCACTTCAAGGAATTGGTTCTTTGAACAAGTGGCATATCTACCCAAAGAAAGGTGGACAAGGATGTTCAGGGCCAGGGCTATAACTCAGTAGTAAAGTGCTTGCCTAGCATTCAAGAAGCCCTGGGTTCAATCCCCAGCACCACAAAAACAGAAATCATTGTTTGTGGTATCCGAGAAACAGAAACCAACATCATTATTCATTAAGGGGAAAATGTTTAAATTATGATAAACATAATTATGATGCAGTTTTATTATTTTCACTTTAATGAGTTGTATTATTTGAATTTTCTATAGTGGGCATATATTCAGATAATACCTTTATAATTAAAATAACTTTTAAAATAAAAAAATAAAGTACTCGAGTTAAATTCAATTTATAAATGGGGGGAAAACAATTATTTCACCTCCTCCACCTCCTATTTTATTATCAATCTAAATAACACTGAAAGAAGCTAGTAATACATTCTATGATGGCTAATTTTAGGCTCAATTTGATTGGATTAAAGAAAAACCTTCAGGACACAGAATATCTTAATAGTGATTGAAATAGTCATTCCATATGTTAAAAGAAAAAAATTCTAATTTGGCTTTCTGAAAAATGATAAAATCATACAGCAGTCCCCCTTTATCTGCTGCTTCAGTTACATATGGTGAATCATGGTTTAAAGATATTAAATGATAAATTACTGAAACAGATAGTTTCTAAGTATTAACTTGTACACTGTTTTAAGTAGTGTGATGAACTCCTGTGCTGTCCCTCCCTATCCCATCCAAGACGCACATCATCCCTTTCCCCAGCACATCCATTCCATACACACTACCACCCTACTACCACTCATTACCCATCTCAGTAACCAGATCAAACACCACAGTACTGTGGTGCTTGTATTCAAGTGACCCTTATTTTCTGTAATGATGGCCCAGAAGCATAAGAGTAGTGATTCTGGCAACTTCCTGCAAGTGAGAAGGTGAAAGTTTATCATAGGTATGTATATATAGGACAAGACATAGCATATGTAGGAAACTATCTGTAGTTTCAGGCAACCACTGGGGGTCTTGGATTGCATCTTCCATGGATAAGGAGAGACCACTGTAATTTATTTTCTATAGATTATACATTCTAATCTAAATAAAATTTTAGATTTCGATTTTTATATAGCACTCAAGCAGGGACTGCTTCCATTTTGAAAACCACTCAGTGTCTAGCACCTGAAAGCTGGTACATGGTAGACACTCAATAAATATTTGCTGAATTACTATGACTTGGACCAAGGGGCTCTGCTTAATAGAATAAATCGGGATGAACTGAAGTTGGCCAGGGGAAAGGAAGAACATATAACAGAGCATGAGATAGATGAATTCTTTTTTTAATATTTATTTTTTAGTTTTAGGTAGACACAATATCTTTATTTTTTATTTTTTTTATGTGGTGTTGAGGATCGAACGCAGCACCCCGCACATGCCAGACGAGCGCATTACTGCTTGAGCCACATCCCCAGCCCAAGATAGATGAATTATTAAATGCATAAACAAGACTCTGTAATAAGAATGTAAACTTATTTAAGACAATTAACCTTTCTAAGTCATATCCATTCTTGATAGAGCAAGGGAGTTAACTCTGTGAAACTGCCAAGAAATCATTTAAGTATAGTCTGAAATATGGATTCTGGAGTAAACATTCCTTTGACAAATGTCCTTGAATGTTCTCATTTCAAAGTTAATATTGTACAGACAAAGAAAAATTTTGAAATGGGATATTACCTTCACCACTGATTTGTCATTCTGTGATTAATTGTGAAACCACTTGGAAGAGGACAATCCATTTGAAAGCAAAATGAGAAAGATAACGAGTAAAGAGGTAAACTTTTAGTCTACAAGTTTTGTAAGCTGTTATTCCAGATTTCAAAATATATAATTTACACATATTATTTTTACCTAACATATTCTGGAATAGTATATAATAAAGATATTATTGAATTTGTAGCATAATTATAAATAACATGAAAGATATTTTTTAAGAACATCTTTAACAAATAGTTTGTAAAAAAAAAAAACCTATAATTGCAGGATAGTGAATCACCCAAACTCATGATTTAAAAGATCAAAAAACTTTCCAAGGACAGACATTAAATACAAAATGTGCTAAATTTAGAGAGGAAAAAAAGTTCTACTTACTAATAAGTATGACCTTCATTTACAGAGCTGCAAATGAATCTTAAGTGCAGCAAGGGTCATGGTGAGCAGAGGGATATTAATCTGCATTGCCATCCCTGAGATTCTGACATATCAGTGCAGGACATCAGATGTCTGAATCTGCATAAGGAACCCTTTAGGCTGAAATGGGAAAAATAAGGGCAGGCTCCCTTAAGATTCTAGGAGAAATACCCATGAATCCAGAAGAAAGTCAAAAACTGTTCCAACCTCTGAAAAAAGAGGGCACAGCATGGAAAGGCAGAAAATTATCCAGCTAGAGGAAGTCAAAAGACATGTGCCTTAGCATGTCACTGCTGCCATCCTTAGGGAGAAATACTTATAGATACCTCAAGGAGGGAGAGTCCCTTGGTTATTGAATTGCCCAGCCTCTGATACTCTTGCTCCAGACCCTTAATGGAGGCATCTTCTCCAGAGCAATGTAGTTTTTTTGTAAACCTTGAGAGACCTACACAAGGAGGATAAAAAAAGATTCCCTGTCTTGAAGAACCCAGTTGCAATGAACAGCACAGTATATGTAGGCCAGCAAGGAAGCCCTGAGAGCAGTAGAATGCAAAAAAAAACACAAGCAAGAAAGCAGCACAGCTCGAAACTCCTCCAGGGATGAACCACTTGTGGCAACAAAAGCAGCAGCAGAAAATGATGGTCAGAGTATGAACTGAACAGCCATCAAGGCAAATGAGGGCACAGCTGTAACAGCCTCCATGGAGGACCTCGAGCATCCTCAGCATCCTTGGAAACAGAACTAAAACAACCTGGAATCCCAAGCACTAGTGGTAGGGCGTCAAAAAAAACCACTACAAATGTCACCCATGCCCCAGCCATGACAAGGGCTCATGTGGCCTGGTAAAACAAGACTCATAATAAACATGTGTACTCACATTCTTACGAAGCCATGGTGCTTTTGACAATTTCATAAAAGTTAGATGAGGTTTAAAGCTTCTGCTTTCTCCTGCCAGGATGCCTTTTTCTTGAAATGTCTTTTTTGCAGTCTCTGAAGAAAATAAGAAGAAACACAAAAAATGATACTGTAATTCATAGTTCTCTTTATATAAAATCCAATTCAAAATATAACTGTTTTATAATGAAGATTATTTTTAAAAGACAGAAAAATAATGTGTGTGATAACAAATGTTATATGACAGTTATGTCCAATGATTAACATTAAATCCAATTATTTCAAATTTGGGATAAAGTACACAAAAATGTTAATTTGAAAAGGGACTATTTAATAAATAAAATAACTGTTTGCCTCACATCATGATGATTTTCACCGAACATCTCAGTAGTTTTCACATATACACAAAGGGACTAGCTGTTCTGTAACCTTTCATATCTAAAACTGCTCCTTCTGACCAAGACAGAGTAACAGGAACTCTCCTTGATAAATGAGAAACAAACAGGATGAGCCCTTCAACTTCCCCAGCTTACATCCTTGAGTGTACAGGCTCTTTTGTGAGTAGGAGAAAACCAAAAGGAGCCCATCCTGTCCCTGAGCAGAGAAAAGAGCTAAGAAAGGAGACCAAGGCAGCTAGAGCTCAGAGGACAAAGTATTTGAGACATGTGACATGCATGGGGAGAAAACTCTAGAGGTCTATAAAAGGGTCCTGTAGAATATTCCAGACTAGTAGTGATCTGTGCATTTGTGTAAGGTTGAGGAAAAATACAATCAAAAAAATTAGAGGGAACAGTGCCCAGCACTTACACAGGGTCAGAAATACTGTCTGTTCCATTAGTCAAGACAGTCAAAGCTCAAGATTCATAAGACACTGGGAAAACGGAAGGATCTTGCCACAGGAGTGGGAAAAAAATAGCTCTTTATTGGTAATTGCTCTAGTACTACCTAACAAATCTAAAAAGCAAGACCCCAAAAAACTATCTCCAAGTAATTTAATTGTGTCCCAGAGCAAAGCCAAAAAGTATTTATAGGAATATAACACTGTCTAGCACCCAACTGACATAATGGGTAAATATCCCAAGGGTGACATCTAATCAAAAATTATCAGTCATGCAAATAAACATGACAATATGATCCATAATGAGGAGATAAAACAACTATTCAAAAGAGACCCAGAGTAGATGTTAAAATTAGCAGAGAGGGCATCAAAATCATTATTGTAATTGTACTCCCAACATTCAAAAAGTCAAGCAGAATGTATTTTTTATATTCAAACTATAAAAAGCATGCAAACAAATCAAGCTTACAGAAATGAAGGTTGCAATGTCTGAGAAAAATGAATGGCTGGTATAAAAACAGTTTAGACATTGCTAAACCAAAAATCAGTAAACTGGAAGACACAGCAACAGAAACTACCCAAAATAAAATACAGATAGAAAAGGGAAGTAAGAAAGAAAAAAGAACAGAACATCAAAGAGCTGTGAGACAATTTCATAGTTGCCTAATATATAAGTGAAATTCTCAAAAAGGAAGTAAGCAAGAGGGAATCAGAGAAAAATATTAAAGGAATAATGGCTGTGGGGAAGTGAGGGTGCCACAACCCAAGGGAAAGGAATCTGGAAAGTACTTAATAAAAGTTCACAAGCATTTTGAACTAGCAATTCCAATTCTAGAAAAAATACAAAAAAAAAGTACTAGTACATAAAATTTTATGTAGAGAATAAAAGCATTATACCAAATTAGCAAAAATTAGAAATAACTTTCATCAATAAAGAAATGGTTAGATTCTAGAAAGATGACATGGTTAAAAGAAGGCTGCATCCCAAACTGCACCATGGTATAAAACCAAAGCAGTGTGTGTACAGTTTCTCAGTAAAGTGGGTGAAAGAGGGATTTTACTAAATTATAATATTGGATACTCAAAGCAGCTTAGGGACTCAGCAATTGGTACAATAAACAAAGAAGAAAGAATACACTGGAGCCTACCACACAACCACCAGCGCAGATTCACCACAGACAAAGGGAGGGGGATCATATTCTTGGTATGGAGAAACCCGAGATCAAAAATGCTGCCTAGGGGCTGTGCTTATAGCTCAGTGGTGTGCAATTGCCTTGCATGTGGGAGGCACTGGGTTCAATCCTCAGCACCACACAAAAACAAATAAATAAAAGGTATTGTGCCCATTTACAACTAAAAAGTTTGCATATGAGAAAAATTATTATGAAAAGAAATACTGCCTAATCTTAACTGATCCAGAGGCTGCATAGTGCACTAGTGCTTGGAAAGTGTGCTCTATATCTCAACAGGCCACTGAAAGCTGAGGCAGGAGCCGTCTTGAGGCAAGTGTGCCACCAGAAACTGTAGGTTCTTGGTATGTAAGAAAAAGAGTTAATTGTCTTTAATGCTTTAGACTTTGACACGTACCTCATCCCCCCCACAAAAAGGAGGAGGGAGGGAGGGGGAGGGGAGGGGAGGGGGAGAAGGAGGAGAAAGAGTAATAATATAGCCAGAGGGTTTTTGAGTGATTTGACAATTCATTTTCCTTGGCTCTTGAAGAGTAGGATTGGAAGGAGTTTTCCAAAGCACTGAACTGGTGAGAAAATGCTTCCTCCATCTCCACAATGAACATTTCCTATACTTCCATCCCCTGCTGGAAAGCGTGCTCATGAGAGCCTTGCCCATTTACCTCATTGCATCCTCTTCCAGAAGATCAGGGGGGAAATAATACACATAGCCATAATACCCCTACCCTGGCAGGTACCTAACAAGGGACTCAAAGGAAAGTGAGAGAAACAGGAGTAGAGAAGACTGTACCTAGGGGCATTTGATGGGAAAGGCAAAGGGGAGCCTGATGCACTTCTCCTTTGTGTCTGGAGGTTCATGTAACCAGCAAAAATGGGCTGAGGGTCTATGGGGATAAGGTTGAATACACTCAGGACTAAGTCCAGGAAGCCTGTGCACCTAGGAAACAGTGAGAGGAGGAAAACACAAACACACACACACACACACACACACACACACACACACCATGATTGGATTTCTTGTGAGGCTCTTCAGAACTTTAGATCTTTAGATTCACTAAAGAATTCAGTTACTGCCTAGTCCTAGGGGCAGGTCAATCTAGTCTCTCCAAAGATGGTTCCACCAAACAAAGCTCCTGAGGCCTGATTAGACCTCAGCACCACCTGCTGGAACTCTCTCAAAGAACAATGCAGAAGCTGTACCCTAGAAGTGCACCAAATTGGTCCAAATGGACAAAACGCCAATTGACAGTACATCCCACCCCTTATTGGTGAGAAGAAAAGCTGAGTCTTATAGCAAACAGCTTTGATCTTAGGCTGCTTCAACTGGCAGCTCAGAGAGCAGCACAAAAACAGGAAGAGGTTAACAACCCCCACCCCTTGCTCTATCAGTACAGAACTCAAGAAGAATTAGAAAGAAAGACTGTTATACATAGACAGTGACTACTCAATCTGGTCACTATTTTGACCACCTCAGTGGAGAGGTTCCTTCATTCTTCGCTAAGATTTTAGATTCAAAAAATTTATTTTATTTTATTTTTTTTACTTTATGGGGGGGGGCAGTGAGAAAGCAAATGAATTCTTTTTTTTTTAAATTTTTTTTATTGATTATTTATCGCATTACATAGTTCATGATATATCATCTTTCATACATTAGACTCAAATTGTGCTTTGAACTCCCATTTTCACCCCAAATACAGATTGCAGAATCACATCTGTTACATATTCACATTTTTACATAATGCCATATTAGTGACTGTTGTATTCTGCTACCTTTCCTATCCCCTACTATCCCCCCTCCCCTCCCCTCCCCTTCCATCTTCCCTCTCTACCTCCCCTGCTGTTGTTCAATTCTCTCCCTTTTTTTTCCCTCCCCCTTGCCCCTCATAACCTCTTATAATTTTATGTATCCTTGAAGGTCTCCTACCATTTCCATATGCTTTCCCTTCTCTCTCCGTTTCTCTCCCCCCATTCGTCTTTGTTTACTGTAGTCTTTTCCTCATGCTCTTTCTTCCTGTTCTGTTCTTAGTTGTTCTCTTTATATCAAAGCAGACATTTGGCATTTGTTTTTTAGGGCTTGGCTAGCTTCGCTTAGCATAATCTGCTCTAATGCCATCCATTTCCCTGCAAATTCTATGATTTTGTCATTTCTTAGTGCTGCATAATACTCCATTGTGTATAGATGCCACATTTTTTTAATCCATTCATCAATTGAAGGGCATCTAGGTTGGTTCCACAGTCTAGCTATTGTGAATTGTGCCGCTATAATCATTGATGCAGCTGTATCCCTATAGTGCGCTCTTTTAAGGTCCTCAGGGAATAGTCCGAGAAGTGCGATAGCTGGGTCAAATGGTGGTTCCATTCCCAGCTTTCCCAGGAATCTCCATACTGCTTTCCAAATTGGCCTCACCATTTTGCAGTCCCACCAGCAGTGTACAAGTGTACCCTTTTCCCCACATCCCCGCCAACACTTGTTGTTGTTTGACTTCATAATGGCTGCCAATCTTACTGGAGTGAGATGGTATCTTAGGGTGGTTTTGATTTGCATTTCTCTGATTGCTAGAGATGGTGAGCATTTTTTCATGTACTTGTTGATTGATTGTATGTCCTCCTCTGAGAAGTGTCTGTTGAGGTCCTTGGCCCATTTGTTAATTGGGTTATTTGTTATCTTATTGTTTAATTTTTTGAGTTCTTTGTACATTCTGGATATTAGGGCTCTATCGGAGGTGTGGGGGGTAAAGATTTGTTCCCAGGATGTAGGCTCTCTATTTACCTCTTTTATTGTTTCTCTTGCTGAGAAAAAACTTTTTAGTTTAAGTAAGTCCCATTTGTTTATTCTTGTTGTTAACTCTTGGGCTATGGGTGTCCTATTAAGGAATTTGGAGCCTGGCCCCACAATTTGTAGATCGTAGCCAACTTTTTCTTCTATCAGACGCAGTGTCTCTGATTTGATACCTAGCTCCCTGATCCATTTTGAGTTAATTTTTGTGGATGGCGAGAGAAAGGGATTCAATTTCATTTTGTTGCATATGGATTTCCAATTTTCCCAGCACCATTTGTTGAAAATGCTATCCTTCCTCCATTGCATGCTTTTAGCCCCTTTATCAAATATAAGATAGTTGTAACTTTGTGGATTAGTCTCTGTGTCTTCTATTCTGTACCATTGGTCTACCCACCTGTTTTGGTACCAGTACCATGCTGTTTTTGTTACTATTGCTTTGTAGTACAGTTTGACCTCTGGTATCGCTATGCCTCCAGATTCACACTTCCTGCTTAGAATTGCTTTTGCTATTCTGGGTCTTTTGTTTTTCCATATGAATTTCATGATTGCTTTGTCTATTTCTACAAGAAATGCCATTGGGATTTTGATTGGCATCGCATTAAACCTGTAGAGAAGTTTGGGTAATATCGCCATTTTGACGATGTTAGTTCTGCCTATCCATGAACAGGGTACATTTTTCCATCTTCTGAGATCTTCTTCTATCTCTCTCTTTATGGTTCTGTAGTTTTAATTGTATAAATCTTTCACCTCTTTTGTTAGGTTGATTCCCAAGTATCTTATTTTCTTTGAGGATATTGTGAATGGAGTGGTTTTCCTTATTTCCATTTCAGAGGTTTTGTTGCTGATATACAGGAATGCCTTTGATTTATGCGTGTTGATTTTATACCCTGCCACTTTGCTGAATTCATTTATTAACTCTAGCAGCTTCTTTGTAGACTCTTTTGGGTCTGTTAAGTATATTATCATGTCATCCGCAAATAGCGATAGTTTAATTTCTTCTTTTCCTATTTTTATGCCTTTAATTTCTTTTGTCTGTCTAATTGCTCTGGCTAGTACTTCGAGAACTAAATTGAATAGAAGTGGTGATAGAGGGCATCCCTGTCTTGTTCCAGATTTTAGAGGAAATGCCTTCAGTTTTTCTCCGTTTAGGATGATGCTAGCCTGAGGTTTAGCATATATAGCTTTTACAATGTTGAGGTAAGTTCCTGTTATCCCTAGTTTTTCTAGTGTTTTGAACATAAAGGGATGCTGTACTTTGTCAAATGTTTTTTCTGCATCCATCGAGATGATCATGTGGTTCTTGTCTTTAAGTCTATTGATGTGGTGAATAGCATTTATTGATTTCCGTATATTGAACCATCCTTGCATCCCAGGAATGAATCCTACTTGATCATGGTGCACAAGTTTTCTGATATGTTTTTGTATTCGATTCGCCAGAATTTTATTGAGAATTTTTGCATCCAAGTTCATTAGAGATATTGGTCTGTAGTTTTCTTTCTTTGAAGTGTCTTTGTCTGGTTTTGGGATCAAAGTGATGTTGGCCTCATAGAATGAATTTGGAAGAGCTCCTTCTTTTTCTATTTCTTGAAATAGCTTGAAAAGTATTGGTATTAATTCTTCTTTGAAGGTTTTGTAGAACTCCGCTGTATAGCCATCTGGTCCAGGGCTTTTCTTAGTTGGTAGTCTTTTGATGGCTTCTTCTATTTCTTCTTTTGTTATTGGTCTGTTTAAATTGTGTGTGTCTTCCTGTCTCAATCTGGGCAAATCATATGCCTTAAGAAATTTATCGATATCTTCATTATCTTCTATTTTATTGGAATATAGGGTTTCAAAATACTTTCTAATTATCTTCTGTATTTCTGTAGTGTCTGTTGTGATATTGCCTTTTTCATCCCGTATGTTAGTAATTTGAGTTCTCTCTCCTTTTCGTTAGCATGGCTAAGGGCTTGTCTATCTTATTTATTTTTTCAAAGAACCAACTTTTAGTTTCATCTATCTTTTCAATGGTTTCTTTTGTTTCAATTTCGTTGATTTCTGCTCTAATTTTAATTATTTCTTGTCTTCTACTACATTTGCTGTTGTTTTGCTCTTCCTTTTCTAGGTTTTTGAGGTGTTGTGTGAGTTCATTTATTTGTTGGTTTTTTCTTTTTTTGAGGTAAGAACTCCAAGAAATGAATTTCCCTCTTAAAACTGCTTTCATTGTGTCCCATAGATTCTGGTATGTTGTGTCTGTGTTGTCATTTGACTCTAAGAATTTTTCCATCTCCTCCTTTATGTCTTCTACAACCCATTGATCATTCAATAACATATTGTTCATTTTCCATGTGATGTAGGATTTTTCCTTCCTTCTTTTATCATTGATTTCCAATTTCATTCCATTATGGTCAGATATGGTGCATGGTATTATCTCCACGCCCTTATAATTACTAAGAGTTGCCTTATGGCATAATATATGGTCTATCTTTGAGTAGGATCCATGTGCTGCTGAGAAGAACGTGTATCCACTTGATGATGGTTGATATATTCTATATATGTCGGTTAAGTCTAGGTTATTGATTTGCTGTTGAGTTCTATAGTTTCTTTATTCAGCTTTTGTCTAGAGGATCTGTCTAATGGCGAGAGCGGTGTGTTGAAGTCACCCATAATTATTGTGTTGTGGTCTATTTGACTCTTGAACTTGAGGAGAGTTTGTTTTATGAACGTTGCAGCTCCATTGTTTGGTGCATACAAATTGATGATTGTTATGTCTTGTTGGTGGATGGTTCCTTTTAACAGTATATAGTGACCTTCTTTATCCTTCTTGATTAACTTAGGTTTGAAGTTGATTTTATTCGATATGAGTATGGCCACTCCTGCTTGCTTCCGAGGGCCATATGAGTGGTATGATTTTTCCCAACCTTTTACCTTCAACCTGTGTATGTCTTTTCCTATCATATGAGTCTCCTGAAGGCAGCATATTGTTGGATTTGTTTTTTTGATCCAGGTTACTAGCCTATGTCTCTTGATTGGTGAATTTAGGCCATTAACATTTAAGGTTACAATTGAGATATGATTTGTATTTCCAGTCATGCTTCTTTATTTATTTATTTTAGTTTGGCTAGTTTTGCTTTTTGGTTGTTTTCCTCCCCCTTTACTGAGATACCTCCTGCTGTTAGTTTTGGGCACTATTTATCAAATCCTCTTCTTGTAGTGTTTTGTTCAAAATGCTTTGCAGAGCTGGTTTTCTTGCTGCAAATTCTTTTAGCTTTTGTTTATCATGAAAGATTTTAATTTCATTGTCAAATTTGAAGCTCAATTTTGCTGGATATAGTATTCTTGGTTGGAATCCATTATTTTTCAGCGTTTGAAATACATTATTCCAGGATCTTCTCGCTTTCAAAGTTTGTGATGAGAAATCGGTCGTTAACCTAATTGGTTTACCCCTGAAAGTAATCTGCCTCTTTTCTCTCGTAGCTTTTAATATTCTCTCCTTGTTCTGTACGTTGGCTATCTTCATAATTATATGTCTTGGGGTTGGTCTATTATGGTTTTGAATGTTTGGGGTCCTGTAGGCTTCCAGGATTTGGCAATCCATTCCATCTTTCATCTCTGGGAAGTTTTCTAGAATTATTTCATTTAATATGCTGTCCATTCCTTTGGTTTGAAACTCTGTGCCTTCTTCTATCCCTATGACTCTCAGATTTGGTTTTTTTATGACATCCCATAACTCTTGAATAGATTGTTCGTGGGATTTAAGCATCTTTTCTGTGTTGACTATATTCTTTTCAAGTTGATAAACCTTGTCTTCATTATCTGATGTTCTGACTTCTACTTGATCAAGTCTATTTGTAATATTCTCGTTTGAGTTTTTAATTTGGTTTATAGTTTCCTGCAATTCTAGGATTATTGTTTGATTTTTTTTTAAGATCTCTATCTCCTGGTAGATCTCGTTCTTTGCCATTTGAATTCGTTTGTTTAATTCATTTTCAAAATATACTTTTATTTCTTGGACTTGCTGTCTCATGTCTTCTCTAATATTCCTTTCCATTCGAGTTAGGTATCCCTTGAGTTCTTTCCATATCCCTGTTTCTGAAGTTTCTATGTCCTCCTGTAGAATTGAGTTGTCTTGCATTGTTTGAAATCCTTTTTTCCCTTGTTTTCTCATGTTGTCCACCTTACTTTCCGGCTCTTTTTGATTGTCGTGTTTCTGCTCTCTTCTATAGATTTGTTCTGTTTCTGATGTCTCTCCTTTGTGTTGTTGAACTATGCCTGCTAACGTGGATTCTGCTGGGAAGGAATTCCGACGTCCGAGCTCCAGTGACGACACTACTCTGCTATGCCGTGCCCCAGTCTCCTTGCCGGGGTGCCCTAATGGGGGGGTGTGACTGGACTGTCTCTGTTTGGTTTCAGCACCCGGTCGTGGCAGGCGGGCAGACTCCCGCCGCCCAGTATCTCAGGCCGTGGGCAGGTGATCCATCGCCAGCGGGAGGGCGTTCTCCTACCGCCCAGTTACGCTGGCAGTGGATGAACTGTCGCCGGCGGGCCTGCAGTTTACAGCTGCCCAGTCACGAGAGCCTTGCCTCTAGTCTCCTGTTCTCTCCTGCTAGGCTTGGGTTCTCCTGCTAGACCAGATTTCCCCTCAGTGATGGTTCTCGGCAGTTCAAACTGTACTCTGGGCCTGTTTTGTTGCAATCTGTGGGAGAGTGGCGGTGGATACTTCAGCTCTCTAAGATGGTGGCCGCTGTTTGCCTTAGCGGAGTGTCCCTTGTGGGGGGCGGGGCCTTACCGGCTTCCTTCCCCGACTGCAATCCCGAACTCAGCCCGGGGGTCAGTGCGGGCTTGGGCTTGGCTGGTGGGATACCACCGTGTCGCAGCCACTTAATTCCCTGCTGACTGGTTAACCCCTTCTCTGCGGCGCCACGCCTTCTGTAGCCTCGGGGCAGGCCGCGCGTATCAGACAGCCTGGATCTCCGGGGTCACACCGTTGGCTTTTGGGATCCCCGGCACTCTATGGTTTTGATTTTTTCTGCTTGCCCCTCCCCCAGCGCTGGCTAGGCAGGTTTTGTTTTGTCCGCTGATGGGAGGGGGGGTTGAGCGTCAGGTGCCTCTAGCTCCCCTTTAGTCTTTATGCAGGCTCACTCTGATACTGCCTCCCCCTGAGAGTCTAGGAGAGATTTTATGCGAAATCCCCCTAAGTATGGGGGCTGGGCTGGGTCACACACACCTGTTTTGTTGCTGCAATCTGTCGGAGAGTGGCGGTGGATACTTCAGCTCTCTAAGATGATGGCCGCTGTTTGCCTTAGCGGAGTGTCCCTTGTGGGGGGCGGGGCCTTACTGGCTTCCTTCCCCGACTGCAATCCCGAACTCAGCCCGGGGGTCAGTGCGGGCTTGGGCTTGGCTGGTGGGATACCACCGTGTCGCAGCCACTTAATTCCCTGCTGACTGGTTAACCCCTTCTCTGCGACGCCACGCCTTCTGTAGCCTCGGGGCAGGCCGCGCGTATCAGACAGCCTGGATCTCCGGGGTCACACCGTTGGCTTTTGGGATCCCCGGCACTCTATGGTTTTGATTTTTTCTGCTTGCCCCTCCCCCAGCGCTGGCTAGGCAGGTTTTGTTTTGTCCGCTGATGGGAGGGGGGGTTGAGGGTCAGGTGCCTCTAGCTCCCCTTTAGTCTTTATGCAGGCTCACTCTGATACTGCCTCCCCCTGAGAGTCTAGGAGAGATTTTATGCAAAATCCCCCTAAGTATGGGGGCTGGGCTGGGTCACACACACCTGTTTTGTTGCTGCAATCTGTTGGAGAGTGGCGGTGGATACTTCAGCTCTCTAAGATGGTGGCCGCTGTTTGCCTTAGCGGAGTGTCCCTTGTGGGGGGCGGGGCCTTACCGGCTTCCTTCCCCGACTGCAATCCCGAACTCAGCCCGGGGGTCAGTGCGGGCTTGGGCTTGGCTGGTGGGATACCACCGTGTCGCAGCCACTTAATTCCCTGCTGACTGGTTAACCCCTTCTCTGCGGCGCCACGCCTTCTGTATCCTCGGGGCAGGCCGCGCGTATCAGACAGCCTGGATCTCCGGGGTCACACCGTTGGCTTTTGGGATCCCCGGCACTCTGTCAGCATATGAATTCTTGCTGTGCTGACTGGTTCAGGAACATATTCACATAACACTTCTTTCTTTTTTCTCTCATTTTCATCATTTTTTAATATAATTATTTTTCCCTAACATTGTCTTTTGAGGGTTTGGGTTTGTAGGATTGTATACTTTGGGTTGGTTTTATACTATTTTCATTTGTTTGTTTCTCTCTCCCTCTTATCTTCTCCTACTAATGGCCACATGCTATTGTTCCCTCTCCCTGTTTCTCAATACCTTGCTTCTTCTATTTTTTTCTTCCTTCCATATAAACATGACATGCTACAACTCTCTGTTCACTTTCTGAAATTGTAAAGTCTATTCTAACTTCCTAACACATTTCCTTTTCTCCTAAATAAGGTTATTTTTACCATCTTTCAGAATTAATTGGTCTATGTAATTCCTGTCCCCACCATTAATGCTAATTCAATCATTACCTTATGGATGCTATGGTTGTCACCTGCTGTTTGCTTTGAAGTCAGGTCTAGTTCATGGTTATTGTTCTTAGAGTTCACAAATACCGACCCCAAAATTCCTCTTTATTTGTTGTTTACAAAATTATTACTATTGTTTATTTCACCCCATTCTGTGAGGTTCTGGGAACCTATAGGGACACTAAAAGTTCATAGGTTAAAGACTCTACTATTGAACTAAACATTCCCTGACATTACTCCAACTCAAAGAAGTAAAGAGACAAAAGCCCCAAACCAAAAACAGGATCCAAGAGAAGGAACTCAGGTCCCACCTCTTAACATCTACACATACATTAACAACAGAGAAGAGTCCCAGAACAAATAAGATAATTACACATGAAAGAGGAAGGGCAGTCTATACCCAAAGGACTTAAAATCAGCATACTATAGTAACGCAGCCACATCAATGTTTACAGGAGTTCAATTCACAATAGCTAAACTATGGAAGCAATCTAGATGCCCTTCAATATATGAATGGATAAAGAAACTATGGTATATATACACAATGGAATATTACTCTGCATTAAAAGAGAATAAAATTATGGCATTTGCAGGTAAATGGATGGAGTTGGAGAATATCATGCTAAGTGAATTAAGCCAATCCAAAAAAAAAAAAACAAAACAAAGGCCAAATGTTCTCTCTGATAAGTGGATGCTGATCCATAATGGGGGCGGGGGGAGGATGGGAAAAAATGGAGTAACTTTGATGGGGCAAAGGGGAGGTTAGGATGGGGAGGTGACATGGGAGCTGGAATGAGATGGACATAATTACCCTAGGTACATGTATGACTTCACATATGGTGTGTCACTACATCATGTACAACCAGAGAAGTGTAAAGTTGTGCTGCAATTGTGAAAAATGAAATGCATTCTGCTGTCATATATACCTAATTAAAATAAATAAACAAACAAAGCAACCGATAAGGACCCAAAGATACCAGTGACTTAACATATTCTCCACTAGGAATAGAAAAACAGTTTTCTCCACCTGTAGAGGAAAACGACAATCCAAACTAAGAGGAAGTGCCGCAGTCTGTCTGGGCACAAAATCATGAGCCACTCAAGCAGGAACAAACTTTATTTTTGAAACTGCCGCCAATGTCCCGTACGCTCCCGGGACAATTGCCCACCGACCCACACGGCGTTTTCCCGGACCCCCACAGGAAGTCCCTCCTCAGGAATTCCCTCCTATCACACTTCCCCAACCAATGGGAACTCTCCAGGAGTGTAGCAGGCTTCCAATATCCATATGAATGAAGATCTTAACATAATCATATCATCTCAATGGCTTGCTGGCGTCACCTTTCAACCAAAAATGCCATGCATCATATTACTTGGCTGTGGCTCTTAGCAAGAAAGCATAATGTTCAAATGAACATCCTAAAAAGTTTTCATTTTTACTTTTATAAGATAATTGTACTTGAAGTCTTTTATCATGCTAACCAAGGACACTTTTCTCATTTTGAAACAAGATTCACAAAACCATTATAATTTCAGCAGGCTAAATTTTTGGCAATCTCTCAATCTAATAACCTTCTTAACAAAATTGCATTTAGCTAAAGAGATGAATAAAGTCACATATCCATTTCTATGCAAAAAGCTTTTCAGGGCAATTTCATCATTATAAAATGTGGAGAAATGCCATTGTAAATGCCTAAATTTTCTATACCTTCTTAATCCTAAAAATTAAGGTAATGCTAGGAAAGGAAAAGATGCTGTTTTATTCTAAAAAACAAGATCACTCAGGGTCACGGTAGGAAGCTGAGACACAGAGCCTCAGTCAACTAGCTGACCTCTTCCCTCAACCAGCTGCCACCATAAACCCACAGGTACATATGGAGCAAAGATGAGGGCTTGGATCTCTTTGAGATGAAATAGGATAAAATAAATTTTAAATACATATTAAGAAGACATAAAGGAAGGACAAGAAAATATAATTTTAATCTGAGGTTCTACATATTTTTCCAAGCCTGTCACTACCAAATTTCTGGGAAATCTATAAATCTTCAAGTTACCATAAAATACCATACTTAGGATAATTACCTTAGACATTGTAAATTAGCCCCCAATAAACAGATTATGCAAAGAGAGATACAATATTATGAAAAGCCTATAATTTGGGAAACTTTTCAGCATTATCTATTGATCCTTAGGTCCTCATCAGCCTAAGGATCCTAAGAATCCTAAGAATTATCAGACCACCATAAATCATCTTAAGATTATCAGACTGATATCATACCTACATACCTTCGCATACCTACCCCTCACCAAGTTTCCTTTAAAAGAAGAACAGGAAACCATGAAAACACACCTCACTCTTTGAGATGGCCTGTATTCTCCATTGACTGTGTGTTCTGTACTTTCCTAAATAATCTCTGTCCCTCTAATGACACATAAATAAATTCTCTTCCACCTCATACATCAAGGACCCCACTTGTCCTGAGTCAAATTCTTCCCTTCTCTGGTAATTCTGAGCATCCTACCCAGAGATATCTCTCCTTTGCTGACATTCCTATGTAGGTGTGTATATACACACACACACACACACACACACACACACACACACACACACAACTACACATGTAGCTTATATTTTAAAGTTTTTAGAAGTACAGTGCCCTTGTCATTGAAATATATTCTTCTAAAAGTTATGGCACAAGAGTTCTGAGGAGTTCCCAAAGAGAGGGACCTTAACTCACGACATGGGGGCTGCCTGTCATGTGTGAGGGAAAAGAATTTCAGCACACACCAGTCAGAGACACAGACAATGGTATATTTAGAAAAAAAGAGTACATTCAAGGGAAAAAGTGGGCTATCTTGAGAGGAAGAAGCTTTTGGGATAAAGTAAGGAATACACATTCAAGAGAAAATGTGGGCTATCTCCAGAGAGAAGGAGAGTACAACCTCTTGACAAGGGGTGTCAAAATTTGTAGAGGGATGGTTGCTAAATAAGGGCTGGACTAGAAGTGGAGCAAGGGTGGCATTATATATCATATTTAATTGCATAATCAAAGCAGATTTATGCCAAATTTTTTTGCAAAAATATAGCATTATGTGAAGCTTTAAAAGACTATGCTGTGGCTTCAAAATAAACTTGAAAAACAATGAAACAGAACAGAAGACACAAAGACAAACCCACATACTTATATTCATCTGATACTTGAAAAGGTGCCAAATATATATGTGAGAAAAAATATAGGCTTTTTAACAAATGGTGCTGGGGAAATTAGATGTATGTTTATAGAAGAATGAAACTAGATCCCTATCTTTCACCTTGCAAAAAGTCAAATCCAGGCAGATCAAAAACTCTGCAACTACTATTAAAAAAAATAGGGTCAATACCCTATTGTATTGGTACAGTCATCAACTTTCTTAACAAGACCCCTAAAAATCAAGAAATAAAACCAAGAATCAGTAAGTGGGATGCCATCAAACTAAAAAACTTCTGTACAAAATAAGGGAATGATTAAGAGTGTGAAGATTCTACAGAATGGCAGAAAATTTTTGCCAGGTACTCCACTGACAGGGGATTAATATGCAGAATCTATAAAGAACTCAAAATACTTAAAACCAAAAAAAAAAAAAAACAAATAAACCAATAAATAAATTAGAAAAAGAACTGAACAGACAATTTCTCAAAAGAAGAAATACAAGTGGCCAACAAATACAAGAACAAATGTTCAGTATGTCTAGCAATTAGGGCAATTCAAATCAAAACTACACGAAGATTTTATTTCATTCCACTCAGAATAGCAATTATCAAGTATACAAATAATAATAAATGCTGGTGAGGATATGGAGAAAAGGATACACTTGTACACTGTTGGTGAGATTGCAAATTAGTACAACCACTCTGAAAAGCAGTGTGGAGATTCCTCAAACTAGGAATGAACATTATTTATTCATTTAAAATTAATTTTAACTGATATTATGAAACATAAAATGTATACTTATTAATGTCATTCCATGTAATATTTTGACACATGTATAAATTGTGTAATATTTAAACTAGATTAAACGTGCTATTCAAATACACACACACACACACACACACACACATACATATATATATATATATATATATGGAATGAACCACCACATGACCCAGCTGTTCCACTCCTTGGTTTTATCCAATAGAACTAAAATCAACATACTAATTGCTACAACTATATCAATGTTTACAGAAGCACAATTCACAAAGCCAAATTATGAAACCAACCCAGATGCTCATCAATAGATGAATGGATTAAGAAAATATAGTATACATACACAGTGGAGTTCTACTCAGCCATAAAGAAGAATGAAATTATGACATTTGCAGATAAACGGATGTAACTGGAGAAAATTATGCTAAGTGAAATAAACCAGACTTAGAAAATCAAGGGTCAAATGTTTTTTCTCATTTGTAGAAGCCAGAGCAAAATCAGGGGGTGTAGGGGTGGGGATTGAGATATCATAAAGACATAGGGAATCAGATCAGTTGAAGAGAGGAAACAGAAAGAGAGGAAGCGAGGAGGGACTGGAAAGGGAAAGAAAAGCAGAATGACTTCAACAAAATCACTGTATGTGCATATTTAAATATACCTAAATTAATTCCATCTTTATGCATATATATGAAGCACCAATCAAAAATAAAGCATCTGGGTTTATATAAATAAATGAGTAAAAGGATGCTAGTAGAGTAGAAGAATAAGAACAGAGGGAAAGGGATAGGCCCTGAGAACTGAAATGGTGTAAATCAAATTCCATGCATGTATTATTATGTAAAAACTTAACCCATATAGGTGACTTTACGACCAATGTGATTCTGCAATCTGTACAATCATAAAAATGAGAAATTATACCCCAATTGATTCAAATATATGAATTGCCAAGATCATTGTAATGGCATGTGTAGCTAATTAAAAAAAAAAAAAAAAACTTAACCCAGCTATTGGGGCTGGAGTTATGGCTCAGTGGTAGAGTGCTCACCTGTCACGCATGATGGCAATAGGTTCAATCCTCAGCACCACATAAATATAAAATAAAGATATTGTGTCCACCTCAAACTAAAATATAAATTTAAAAAAAAAATTAACCTAGCTATTATGTATAACTATAATGCTCTAATAAAAAAACAAAATTACACTGGTGTAATTTTAAAATGATTTATTACTGTCAGGCCTGGTGATTTACACCTGTAATCCCAGCAACTTGAGAAGTTGAGAAAAGAGAATCACAAGTTTAAGGTCAGTCTCAGCAACTTAGCTAGTCCCTGTTTCAAAATAAAAAATGTTTAAAAAGGGCTGGGGATATAGTTCAGTGGTAAAGCACCCCAGGGTTCATCCACAGTGCCAAAAATAAATAAATAAATCACTTATTACTAAACCATATTTGGTGCAAGATTAGGAAGCACAGAATACTATGAATATACGTTAAAATTGAGTAGTACAAATCTATGCCAATCATTTCGTCATGACAGTTTAGCAAACATTTTTCTGAATTCTCTCTCACTCCTAGTCTTCTACTAATACTAACCTTCAGTCCTATTGCTCCATTCTTCTTCCAAGAATGAGTCCCATCTAGACTTCATTGCATTCCTAATATATACATTAAACATTCAACCACTCTCCTGGATCTTTGATCCCTTGTCGTTTTAACACATCTACCATGCAAAGGCTCAAGTATGAGGTAATTTGATTTCCCCTTTTCACTCCCACACCTAAATATTAGAATACTACCTGAGAAAAAAACAAATTATAAATTTTTGGAATCTCATCCAAAACACATATTTCGCATTGTTCTGCAATCCCACTACACATTGCTTAATAATTTTCACCTTCTATTTCTCTTGCTCACTATTCCAAACTTTCTCCACTTCCCCTCAAGCCCTTATTTCACTTTCATTTTTCCCTTCACATATGGATCTCATTTTACTGATACCCCTAGATTTGTAATTTATACTTCAGTAAAACTAAACTACTTGTGAGTCCCTAAAGGTACTTTGAATTTCTTTGCACATGCTCTTCCCTCTGCCTGGACATCTTCCAATATGCTCAACCAAAGAGACTTTACTTACCTTCAAACCTCAGCTCAATGCTACATGACCTATGAAACTTTCCTCAACACAGACCCTTTCTCCTGCTTGCCTAAAAAACTCTGCACCTGGCTTTATGTACAGGCAGTGTTGCACTATAATTACTTACTTATTTATTTCTGCACAATACTGCTAGCTCCTTAGAGGACAGGAACACTTTTTTTCAAGTTTTCTATTCCATCCATCTCATTGGTGTTAGTTAATTGCCATATTGAAGGAATGAATCATTCCTACTAAAGTGTAATTCCTGGGACCCAACATTATGTAGAAGAAATTAATTTTGAGGGAATAAATTTATAAAAACCTTAGTAAAATGAAAATGAATGTTTCACCTGCAATCAATAGTGAATATTGCATTCACAATCCAAATGAAATGCTCTTGTGTAACAACACTTCGAGGAAATAACAAAAATCTTCTATTAAAAATATAACTAAATAACTCTATATTTGATATACCTGAATGGATAATGAACTTAGAAAACTTAAACCACATACTGAACAGTACAACTGGTCATTACTTTCAACTAGAATGAATGATGATCGTGGTCTATAAATAAACACTGACATTCATAAAACATCCATCACATATATCTTAACAGCACAAAAGAAAACTTGCCAACAATGAAAACTAATCTTTATTCCAAGCTTTCCTCAATTAAAGGTGTGCTCTTTAATGAGCAATTATTAAACTGCATAGAAGCAACATAGTATCAAGTGGAAAGGTGGTGTATGCCTATAATCTCAGCTACTTAGGAGGCTGAAACAGGAAGATCTCAAGTTTAAGTCTGGCCTCAGAAATTTATGGAGACTCTGCCTCAAAATTTTAAATTTTGTAAAGGTCTATATATTGATGATTCTTAATTCACTCATTCAATACTTATAAAGTACCAATTATATGTCAAATGTCATGATAAGCACTGGGATCCTTCAACCTCATTAAGAGAAAAGTAAGCCCCAGAATTAACATATTCTTCAGGCCCAAGAATCAAGATAACTTTTCAGACCCTTTATTTAACCATGTACGTACATAAGCAAATATCAAAACAGCTCACTTACAAAATGAGGTTTTACTTGTACATACACAAGCAAATATCAAAACAGCTCACCTACAAAATGAGGTTTTACTGCCTCCCAAAAATTAAAAGATGTCACATTTCTATCACAAAAATGAAAAAAAAATTGCTTCTTCAACAGAAGAGTGTGTTTTTGTTTTACCTGCTATCTCCAGAAGTGGGATTATGTGGTCTCCTTCTGCCAGCTTCACAAAGCCAACCTGATTTCCAAAAGTGTCAATCCCTTGAAAGGGCAAAGTCAAATGTTTGCCTTGGAGGATTTCTTCTATGAATGGCTTTAATTCCAAAAGTGCATCAATACCACTGGTAAGAAACAATTTCTTTTTCAGTAACGTGTTAAGTAATAAAATACACAAAACCAATTAAACAACAAAGTAATTCATTTCAGAAAGATAAATTATTTTTATACTTGTACTAATTATTTTAAAACAAAAAATATCTTCTAGATTTAACCTATATGATTAAAACTAACATCAGCTATTTCTTTTTTGTTGTTGTTGTTACCAGAGATTAAACCAGTGGTACTTTACAGTCCCCGAATTCTTTTATTTTTTAATTTTGAGATAGGATGTCGCTAAGTTGCTGAGATCTTGTTAGATTACCTAGGCTGGCCTCAAACTTGGAATCCTCCGGCCTCAACCTCCCAAGTTGCTGGGTTTACAGGTGTGTGCCACTGCACCCAGCACAACACTAATATTAATTTTTTAAATATTTTTTTAGACATTGATGGACCTTTATTTTATTCATTTATTTATATTTGGTGCTAAGAATTGAATCTGCCTAGCATGTGTGAGGCACTGGGTTTGATTCTCGGAACTGCATGTAAATAAATAAAAATAAATACATGTCTATCAACAACTAAAAAAAAAAAGGAATTGAACCCAGTGCCTCACACATGCTAGGCAAGCACTCTACCACTGAGCTACAATCCTAGCCCCAAAACTAATATTAATTTTAAACAAAAACTATATAAGCAAATTAAATCTTTATGTAATTATAATTGCTATTAAAAAATGAAAGTAAATAACATTTTATAGTCCATCAAGAACTTTTAACTAAGGAAATAGTGCATACACAACTCAAAATGATTACTAAAAATATATCCAAATGGAAAAAAAAACAAAGTACCTATAAGAACCTATATTAGATTATTTGAAAAGTTCTAGAATTCTTATAAAAGTATTAATATCTACTGATACAGTACTATTTGCAAGGCACTCTATTAAAATTTAATATACATTATTCTTAAAATATAATAATCTCTATAACAATATAATTTATGGTATTTGGATTCAAATAAATTGTCTAATTATATTTCCCAATTGTAGCTATATGCTTGATATAGTTGTTTAGTCTATTTTATTTAAAGTTACTCTGTTTCAGATCTACTTTACTCATAAAGATAAATATTTATTATATTGTTGAATTAGACATCATATTTTGAATATTTTGAAAATTAGAATATATTATTTCTATATTGAACAGAATTTTGGTATAGTACTTTTTTATGAGAAAAAATTTAAGACCTCACTAGAGGGCAGCAATTACTTAAAAAAGAAATAAGCATGCTCTTACTATACAAAAACATCCTTTGGATAAACCATCATTAAATTATCTTGATCAATGATTTGTTCACCAAATGCATGAAAAAATATGATATTTATGTATTTTTATAGATCTTTCATATTTCTAAATTAGCCTTCCTTGGAACATTTTTAACTGTTTTCTCTCATGACTTTCATACTCAGTCTCATTTCTCTGTTATAATATCATGACAATATAACACTTCTTAGAACAGCTTTGTAAATGTATGGTACCTCCAAATATACATCCTAAATCCAATCTTACCTTATTGTATTTATGGTCATTCAAAAGGACACAGTGCACATACTTCTAATTCAATATTGTGCTTTGCTGTGTGCTGTGAGTTAAGGCGTGTGAAAACAGAAGAGCCACTTCCGGCTCATCTATCACAAACTGGAGGAATTTAACACATTCATTTTAAATAAAACTATATGCCAAAGCGGGCCATGAGAAAGGTTAAAACTTTCCAGAAACAGCAAATGTCATACTTTTTTTTAAAAAAAGAAACCTAGAAGACCTAACACAAAGAGGGCACTACTCCCCTCAGCCATTTGCTTTTTTGTGCTATACATTTTGGCCTCTCCAAGAGTATGACAGCAAAGTGATCATCCAAATTGAGTCACGTAAAAATCTCCGTCCTCTCTGCCCTACAAAGTATTCAAGGCTGCTGTTGGGTACAGATCAGCTTATGACAGATTAGAAGACTGATCTCTAAAGACATGAGATTCTATTGTGTAAAGGATATTACTCCAAGATTCAAACTGTTTCTGGATATTTTTAATTTATTTCGTTTTCTCTCATTTACTTTACTTTTTCCTCACTCCCTTCCTAATCCAAGCCTTGTTCCTCATTCCCTTAGGAGATATTTATTTATTTATTTATTTATTTATTTATTTATTTATTTATTTATATTTCAAGCTAGAAAGCAGAAGTAAACTGCAAATCCATCTGGCTTTGACTTCCCAAAGAGCATAAGCTTGAGCTTCATATAATGAGAAACAGTTAATAAGAAAAGGGAGAATCATCAGCACAGAGTGTCCCACAGAACTGGGAAAGAGTAAGGTTTCTCCACCCAGATTGGAAAGTAGTAACCAATGACATATATCTTATCTTTATGGAATGATCCTGAATTGGGTGTGGATGGAGTACAGGGACTCTAAAAATGACTGAGGTCAAACTGAAATAGTTCACTCACATAAAAATGACAGCTCTAATGGTCACCAATTATCTAGTGCCTAGTATATGCCCCTTTGTGTATTGGTACTATGGTTTTCTCCATCTATCAAGAAATTAAAGGATTTGCCGAAAGTCAGGCAGCTAACAAAAGGCAGCTGTGGTTCCAGAATCCTTACCTAGAATCTCAACCTAGTAGAGTCCAGAATCAACTCCAGACTGCTTATATAATTAACATGGGCAAATCTCCCACATAACCAAGAACTACCATTTGATAACAGCAACAAAAGGTGAAAAGTCTAATTTAAGAAAAATATTTATTTAGTTAATTCTGTACATGGATTATTATAACAATATAATTTGGGGGATAGATTACAACAAAGAATACTTCTTTAGAATTTCAATACCTCTTTGGGTTCTGCCATGTTTACCCACATTAAGGTAATAATTTAGAAAATAATAGTCAAGAAAATACATTACTCACATGTTTACTTCATCTTCATTTAATAACTGCATCACTAGCAGGGTAATATGAAAGGAACCAGCACTGACCATTGCTTTGGCCAGTCGCTTATCTTGTTGTAATATTGCATTTTGCAGGATCTTAATTCCTCCTATAATCTAATCACACATGGAAAACAAAAACAAAAAAATAGGTAAGCAAAACTTTTGTATGACAAATTGTAAATCAAGAGGAAAATAAGCAACCACCCAAATTAGAACAATGTCAAAATTCAGCAACCAAACAAATGCTTAATTATTTACTTGTTCACATATGCTAGATAGTTGACTTGGATGGTTGAATAGGATGTATTAGTTTAGAAAGTCACAAAAAGCTTAACCATCTTAAGAACATTGAGCCCAACATACTTATTTTTCAGCTGAGTCACTGGTTGAATGGAAAAAAATCTCAATGGTCAAGTATCTTTTTAGAAATTTGTCCCTGTGATACAGGGTATGACTCACTAATTATGATCTTTTCTAAGAAGAAAGCTTTATTCTTGTCACAGAAAGGTCAAACCAGCAGACAACATTCTTTCTGTTAGAAGTAATATTTATCTGTCTCCAAGTGATTATGTCTGAGAACCTATTCCTCATAGCCTTTAAAATTTTTTAGGATAGACATAATTTTAACAAGAATGACTTCTGTCATTTTTCCTGACATTTGAGGAGTGGCATAACCATGGAAATAGAGTTAAAAGAAGTTCAAATGCAAATGTTAGGAGAAGTGTAACAGTCTGCACCCAGGTGAAACCCCCAGAGACCAGGACCTTCATCTGCTCCCACTCTTAGAACCTAGTTCTCCTCCACTTCAGGCTAGATTCAGTTCTAGTCAAAGTCCAAATGCGAACAATCTAGAGAGTAGTCTGAATATAAAATAGCAGACCCAGAGAAAAGGGAGTACACAAAATCCCTGAAACAGCAGAATTGCTAAGAAAGAAACGGAAAAAGAAAGGACTGGCAATGGGAACAGAGCATAGAAAAGCAGAGATAAGTCAGAATTGAATCATGCGCACAGCAGGCTGTTCTGATATGAGAGTAGCTGCTTTATCCTAAACAATGTTCCCATTATTTGTGGAATGTGACTGGGCAAATCATGAGATGCTGTCCTGTAACTAAACTTTATTCAGGCTCCTCTGAGTTGGCTGCTTGAGTAGGCCCAATCTTGAGCTTCTCTCTTTGTCCTTGTAGAACCATTTTGAACATAAATCTCATGAAGTCACTTTAGAAAAAATCCCCACCCTTAGTATCTGACTACCCACAATACCTTAGATATCTTCTCACCATGACCTGCATATAATAACCATTCTGTCAAATGGGTTTAGCCAGAAACACCTTATCCATGGTTTTTCCTCTTAGTAATCTTCTATCCAGTGACCCCAATCCTAGCTCTTTGGTTGTAAATCCCGCCTTCTTCTCTCGTTCTAGAGTCAGAGTTGAGCCCAATTTCTCTCCACAACACAAGACCCTGTTGCAATGGCCTCTGTATCTATCTCCATGGCTCCTTTGAATAAAGTCTCCCCTGCCATCTTTAACAAGTGGCATGAAAAGTTTTTTTCTGTAACACCGTGTATCTTTACAAAAATCCATATCATCTAAATTAACCTCAGCCATCTCTATTCCTTATAATCTGAAAGACTAACAAAGAAAATGGTGTTTTCATGATAGGAAGTATTAAAGTAAAATTCAAATGGAAACCAAGTCTGAAAAATTCCTAAGCAAACAACACTAATGAGTCTTTCATTCTGCTTATGTTAAATAGAAACAAATTAACTTCAGGCAATCATAACAGCCAACCAATACATGATTATGTGACATGTATGTGACATGCCAAGGATGTTCTGGCATTATAAACCAAAAAAGGTAATTTTGTAACTGCACCCAATCAAATAATTTCCTTCCATATTTTTCCTATAAATACTTACCTCTAACACTATGAAACAGAAACACTAAATCTCTCTTAGTCTGGCACTCCCAATTCATGAATTGTTTCTTTCTCAAACTTGTTAAAATTTTATTGTGTCCCAGGTTTTCCTCTTATAGTTTGGTGGTAGTGGTGATATTCAAAAGAGACCCCTGGTGACTGCCAGGAGCTTCAGGTAATCCAGCAAAAGGTGCCCACTGAGCCTACTGTGCTCACTACTTTCAGGCAGGATAGGATAAACCTGAGAAATGTATCCACAGCCCTTCAAGAGCTACTTCTTGGAATGGCCCAAAAGATGCCAGAAAAACAGCTGAAAAACTTTCAAAAACTATCCCCATTGTCTTCTCATAAAAGACAGAATGGTCTATTATTCAATCATGTAAACAGAAAAAAGATGAGTCAGTCTGATTACAGGGCTAGGTTAGAAATGTCATTTGTTAAGCATTCTGGTCTTCTGGTCTTAAAAGCAGGAAATATTTCTTTTAAAAAAAAAACTCTTTTTTTTTTTGGACACAATATCTTTTTTTCTTTTTATGGGATGCTAAGGATCAAACCCAGTGCCTCACATACCACTGAGCCCTAGCCCCAGCCCCAGGAAATAGTTCTTACTAGAACTGAGGTGGCTCTTACAGTCTTACTCACTAATGGGCCCAGGACCAGTACTGGTGACTGATAAGAAAACACTGCTATGGCTGAATCAGTCACAGAAGAACATTTTTGAGAAAAATTCTATAAAGAAGAAAGTTTAAATACTAAAAGAATCCAAAGGCTCTTTACAGCTAAACAGCCATGAAGACAAGAAACCAAGAGGACCTCCTGGTGCATATCAGAATCAAAAGTAGGTCCTAAAAGAAGAAGCCCTGTACCTTGAAATGTCTGTTACCCCTGTAAAGAATCACCCCACTGGAGAAGATGGTCCACTCTCACATCTGTCTTATGAAAAACCTCATCTTTTGGCATAGACTGTACCCCAGTAGGGGAAACTTCTGAAGGCTCGACTATTAAGATTGAAATCAATATTGATGGGGCTCCAAGGGATTCTCTAATAACTTATCTTGAGTAATACCCTTAAATAAACACAGGGAAACTAAATCAAAATCAGTAGGGAATCATGTACTATTGGTGGACAAGGAATCCTTCAAATCCTGTCCTCAAAAACAAAAAACCTCTTGGTGAATGTTACACAGCTCTTTGTTGCTGTGACCAAAATACCTGATAAGAACAACTTAAAAGAGAAAAAATTTACTTGGGGCTCACAGTTTCAGAAGTTTAGTCCATGGAAAAGCTTCAGTTCTCTAAAGAAAAGGTCCATTGTTTGTGTTAATATCTGACTGCAGAGGAATTTTCCTTTGACCCAAAAGAATAAAGACAATCCAGGTTTCCCTAAACATACAACTAAAACATGAGGCTTCTGTGGAACTGGGCACTGTAGCACATGCCTATAATTCCAGCAACTCAGGAGACTGAGGCAGGAAGATCCCAATCTTTAGGCCAGAGCCAGCCTCAGTAATTTAGAGAGACACTGAGCAACTTAGTGAGACCCTGTCTCAAAAAAATATATAAAGCCTGGGTATATGGTTCAGTGGTAAAGTCCCTCTCAAAAAAAAAAGCTTCTGTGGATTTGACAGCTACTACAGATCTTAACCAAAGTTTCTCTTTGCTGGTTTCTCCTTTACATGAACTTATAAAAAACTCTGTCCCAGAGCCTTTGCTAAGGGAAGATAATCATGAACAGGAATTCAATCAATTAAAATTGGCCTTATACAACCTCTGATACAACCTCTGGCTTTAGGGCTCCAGTTTATCCAAAACCTTTTAACTAGTTGTTCACAATCGTAATAATGAGACTTTGGAAGTCCTGCCTCAGGAACGTGGCAGAAGATAATCCTGAATTAATATATTCTGTTGATGGATCTTACACCAAAAATATAGAAGGAAAATACCAAGCCGGACATGTTGAAACTACTCAAAATGAACTAATAGAAAAGGGAATTCTTCCATAATTTAAGTCATCACAACCTGTAGAATTATATGCTTTTACTACAGCTTGTTATAAGCCTTACACAAATCAATCTCTTATCAGCCCATAAATATGCTTCAGAGTGGTCCATGACTTTGGAAAGCTTGGAAAACAAAGAGGTTCTATAAATGCTAGTAGTATCCCCATCAAAAATGGAGCCAGAGTGGATGAGTTTCTTTCACCTATTCTGTTGCCCTCACAGGTTGCTATTATTAAAATTGAAGCTCATACTCATAAAAATAAACCTGAATATAAAGGAAACACATTAGCAGACTTTCCTGCCCAGTCTTCCAGTTCTGAAAATGTTAAATTGGAACTTGAAAGAACTCCATAAAGTTGATCCAAATCAAATTACTTATGATAATTTGTTGAATACACAAGGATGTGTACCTAAGTTGGAACAATAAAAATGGTACCAAAAAGGATGCAAATTTAATGCAAAACAAGGACTCACTGAGGGCCTAGACAGTCATAGGTCCTCCCTGAGTTCCTAAAGTTGCCATGTTAAAGGGTGTGCACACCAAAAAAAAAAAAATGTATAGAAATGAAAAAATACTGATGGAGTGATTATTCTAAATCAGGAAACATGGTTATAACTAGTGTTTTTCCTAGCAAACTCATAATCCCAGAAAAAACATTAAGAATTCAAGTGGGGATATTTCTACCATGTGCTGGACCACTTAAAAATGTACAGATGGATTTCATTCCATTACCACCAACAATTGGACATCAGTATGTTCTTGTGACAAATGCCTAGTCTCAGGATGAAATGAAGCTTTCCTTTGTGGAAAGGCTGATGCCACAACAGTAGAACAACTATTATTAGAAATTGTGTTTCCTTTGTGAGGAATCCCTGGAGAGATCTCCTACAACAGGGGAATCCACTTACTGAACAGGTTGCCAAACAATTAAATGAGATTTTACATTTACCCAAAAGCACTATCATTCCCCTTATCATTCTTAGATCCTCTGGAAAGGCTGAACAGACAAACGATATCTTGAAACTGAAATTAAATAAACCAACAAGTCAACTGGATTATCTTGGTCAAAAGTTTTACCACTGCTCTCAAAGGCAATTAGATCAACTCATATGAGAAAAAAACTGATCCTTATTAAATATTTACTGTAAGGCCTATGCTTTGATAGTAGAACCTTGTATGTCCCCTGTACTTGTTAGCTTTTATATGACTCAATATTGCAAGGCCTTGGTGCATTGTGCCACAACATATTCCTACCAGGTAAAGGAAGTTTTCTATGAACTGTCTACTAATAATGATCAGCCTTTCCCTGACCTAGAACCTGAAGACTGGGTCTTTGGAAATGACATCAGAGTAAAAACTTTTCTCAAGCCTCATTGAAAGGAACCATACCAGGTTCTAACTATTCACACTAAAGCAAAAGTTGAAGGTCTTGACCCTTGCATTCTTATCTATCAACTAACAAGCTCCCCTAGGCTTTCGGTCTGCAACCTACAAATGACTTAAAATTAGGCCTTCCCTAGAAGAAGATGACATCAAAAAGTAGAAAGCTTTCCCAAAATAATGAAATAAGACTCCATTTTCCTCCCATCTCTGTCCACTAAGACTTCATTTGGTTTGGCATTAACACAAAATGTTCAAGCTTAAACTTTAATTTTTATGAGGAACTTTTGCTATTTTAAAGGAACATTTACT
This sequence comes from Spermophilus citellus, assembly GCF_964194105.1. NCBI lineage: Eukaryota > Metazoa > Chordata > Mammalia > Rodentia > Sciuridae > Spermophilus > Spermophilus citellus. The sequence continues at coordinate 138,323,528 of NC_138186.1, read as the reverse complement.
GTTCAAAGTTTAGCTACTCTCACTAAACAAAGCAATTGCAGGCTACATAATCATCTAGAAGAATGAAAAGAATCATAACAAATAATAGAACTTGCTCCCATATGCACTTGGGTGAGGAATTCAGGAAGCTGGATTTATGAAAAGTTTGGTATCATGTTCTTGGCAAGTCAGTTGATATTAATAATCAACTGATTTGGCACTGGGAAAAAAAACAAGAGAGTCAAAGAGACACTCTATAACTCCTATTGATTTTATTACTGGCAATTTATACCTGTGCATAGAAAACCTTAGTGGAAATCGGCCTAAACTAGGCAGTACTCCTGATTCCCTCTGTGGTTTGACACAGATTGTGGAGACTAGAATCCTATATACAATGACATAGATATTAAATCAGAACGTGACCATGATACCCTCAATCACATCATCAAAGAACTCCCTAAAACCAGACATTAATTCAATGGAAACTTTAAAGATAATGAAATGCTTCTATAGTTTCACTATACAAAATAAACAACAGTTTTATTTATTGGATAGATCAATGCACAGGACATATTTGGAAACCAATCATACTATATTGGTAAGGGCATGCATGGGTTATTTTATCAAATACATAAAATGTTTATTATACTACTAATTTAAACCATAACCAGTCAGCCAATGTGCAGGTGCAGATATGAGAAATAATAACCAATTTAAAAAATCTCGTCAAGACCATACACACCAGAAAAGCAGAGGAGCTTCAGAGAAGGATAAACAAAATACATGAAGAAAGCACCTAGAAGAAAAGATCCAAGAGAGAGCAGCGAGTAAAGGAAAAGGTCAACAGCATGATAAAGACTTCCTCCCTCCCTCTCTTCCTTTCTTCCTTCTTTCCTTCTCCTTTGTTTTTGAAAGGATCAAGGGAAAAGGCAGAGATATGAGTACTAACTTAAAAAATAAAACATCAAGAGAAAAGAAACATTTAAAGTGGATTTTTTAAAAGTCCCACTGAACACTATGTGCTATAGTTTGAATGCATTCCCCAAAGTTCATGTGTTGGCAGTTTGATCCGCAAAGAGGTGATGCTGGAAGGTGGGGCCTGACAGGAAGTATGTAGGCCATGGGGCACTGCCCTCATAAATGGATTAATGTCATTACTAGGGGAGCGGATTCTTTATAAAAGGGTAAGTTTGGCTCTTTCCTGCTTGCTTGCTTCCTTCCTCCCGCCCCCTTTCTCCCCCTCTCCTTCTAGTTTCCATCAAGGGATGACACAGCAAGAGACTCTTACAGACACCCACTCTTCAACCTTGGATTTCTAGCCTCTAGCAGTGTTAAGAAATTTCTGTTCTTAAAATTATCCAGTCTCAAGTACTCATTGTAGCAGCACAAAATCAACTGAGACACTATGAAATGAAACACATTAGCTATCTCTCAAAAATGTCTTTAGCCTAAGTCCACATTATTACTCTGCAATGAGTTTAAATTTGAATTTTTAGTTTCTTCCAGATGCAACAAAGTGCAGAGACTGGTTTAAGAGGATAACAGAGCAGCTCAAGTGGACCCAGCTACATATGAAAAGGACCTGTCCCAGTATCAAGTACATCATAGGTGCTCAGAAAGTCAAGCCTCACAATAATATAATCACGTCTTAAGATCTTAGCTGGTACTACATTTATCATGAAAAAAATGGGTTTGAGTAAGAACTTTGTTATATAATACAGAGTAATGTAAATTAAAGGTCCTGGACTCAAGTCAGGTGTCCTGGCTTAATCCCAGACCCCCAGGTCATCCAAAGGTGTGATCCCATACAAGTTACCTAGTCTTACTGAGCTTTGGTCTCTTCAACTGTAAAACAGGAATAATAAAATCTGCATTGCTGTATTTACAAGAATGTATTAAAGATCATATAAAAAAAGATCTCTGAAAAAACTGTAAGCACTGCATTCTTTACCTAACATATGGCATAAAACACTGCCGATATTATCAAAATCTAGTTCTCTACCATAGCAAGCTTCTCTCGCAGAGGGCATTTGGCAATACCTGGATATATTTTCGGTTGCCACAATAAGGGGTAAGGGTTCTACTTCCATCTAGTGGGTAGAAGATTCACATGCTCATAATAACTTAGCCTTCATTCTAAACTCAAAAAAATTATATATAAATTCAAGACAATGTTCACAATTCCATGCATTTGTATATTCACATTATAGTAAAATGTCTTACATGGTAAAATAGTTTTAGACCATTAATATCTTCAAATTATCCAGTAGCTTATAAAATTGCAAATAAAAAGCTACAAAATACTTTGGAGACTTATTTCTCTAAAGTCACGTAGTACTTATAGTGCAGAATTAACCTCAAACCTATGAAAACTTTTTAGTTAATCTAATTAAGCAATATATTTCTAAACTATGCTCCGATGCTTTAGATTAATTTATATAGTCCTTGATATCATTTTAAGATTTTCTTTTTTTAATATTTATTTTTTAGTTGTAATTGAACACAATACCTTTATTTTATTTATTTATTTTTATGTGGTGCTAAGGTTCGAACTCAGGGCCTTATACATGCTAGGCGAGCGTTCTACCACTGAGCCACAATCCCAGCCCCAAAATTTTCTTAAAATGCTTTTTTTTTTTTTTTTTTTTAAAGAGAGAGTGAGAGAGGAGAGAGAGTGAGAGAGAGAGAGAATTTTTAATATTTATTTTTTAGTTCTCGGCGGACACAACATCTTTGTTGGTATGTGGTGCTGAGGATCGAACCTGGGCCGCACGCATGCCAGGCGAGCGCGCTACCGCTTGAGCCACATCCCCAGCCCCTTAAAATGCTTTTTATTCCTAATTACATTCTTAAAAAAGTCAAAGAAAAAAAATACTTCAGAGTCTTATCTACAAGTCATTTTTTTAAAACACTAATGTCATCAAGGTCCAAAGGAAACTAATTTTTAGTCACTATTTAAAATTCTACAAAAAAAATTAAAGCTTATCTGTCACTATAATCCCCAGTCATTGGCTGTAGGGCACAAACTACAATGCTAAAAATTAATACTATAAAGTTAAATTTAAATATGACATTGAGAGAAGATGGCCGCTGCGTACGGGGGTTGCTGAAGTGCTGAGCCTGGTGCTCAGAGCAGCGGCTTTAATCGAGACTTCGCACAGCTTGTTAGAGCTCCTTTCACCATTAATCTGTAGTGGACCACCCGGCCAAGCAGCAGAAAAAACAGAGAGATTGAAAAAGAGACGCTTGGCTCCCGGACACTTTCCTGCTCAGAGCCGCGGGCGCTTTGCGCACATCTGCTTCCTCTTTCACTTCGCTCCTGGCAGAGAAGCTGAATGGGTAATCAGCAGTGGATTGTAAGTACCTGAGGCAAAGAAAGCTCAGTACACCCCGCCCTTTTTTTTTTTTTTTTTTGAATATTGTCTATACAGGGAGAGTTAGTGGTTGGCTGGGCTGTGGTTTCGGGGCCGAAAATCCACTCCGCGGGAGCCGCCATTTGCTTTCTGCATGCTGTCTTGATGGCTCTGTCTACAGGGTCCAGCTGCCGCATCTAGAGACTGGAACTGGGCTGCGTGCCGAGCCCTGTCCTCCGAAGGCTGGACCACGGCCTCAAGTGCCTCGGTCGCCTGTTCCCTGCTGCACCTTGGGGCAGAGCCTGGTCTGGGGTCGTTCGGCATCCCACTGCGAGGGGACCCGTGCTCCGGAGGAGGGGGCTGGAGAGGCGCGGCGGCAGCCGCTTGGGCCCTGGGTGCTAGGCACCAGGCCGAGGAGCAGCGGAGGCCGTGGCGGTGCTGCTAAGGTCGCGGACAAGCACGGCGCCCAAGAGCGTGGCCCAGAGGTGGAGGAGACGGCAGCAGGGTTTCAGTTCTAGAAAACTGGACTGGAAACAGAAGCAGCAGTTTGTATAACCCCAAGATCTTGCTTATGCCAGGAAACTGTAAGGGTAACATGGCATAAGCAAGATCTTGGGGTTATTGAGGAGGTCTAACATGGTGGCAGGCGTGGAGAGATCAAGTCTCTGACCTCTACAACTGCGCGGGCATAGGGAGCTGTAAATTATCTAAAGCCTATTTGCTCAGGATCACTAGGCAATGCTGAGCTGACGTGGAGCTACGGCGTACACTTTGGGCCCCTCACAAAACACACACTGAGCACAAATCTGCTGCATTTAAGCCCTGGATCGCCTGCTTCTCGTGACTCAGCACTAACGATCCCGCTGAAATAACTAGTCGGCCCACCTGATCTCACAGAGGTAAAAGCCAACTGAACACCTTAGCCAGACCCAGGGAATCAGGAGTGACGTGGGACTAGCGGCGCAGAACCCCCGGCTATCGCTCCCACCAGGGCTGACAACAGAGGTCCCTTACACCAGCTACCAGGGGAGTTGCTACCTGAGGGCAAACAAATTCGCTGGGGGTCCTCAGCCCCAAGCCCTACAAACTTAGGGTCCAAGGGAGGCAAACAGAAAGGGTGTGCCCAGGCATCCATGAAAACAGGGCTCCCAGGAGCAGAAGACCCGGTGTGTAGCCAGTAATGTGGTAAGCGTCACAGGTGAGTGGGGCCTGTATTGAGGAACCACAAGAGAAGGACCTAGGCACTCAGGACTGGAGACCCGCACAGTCTGGGAAGAAGAGCTGAGGCACAGTGATTAGTTCCCACCTATCAAGAGGAGAAGCCTGGCCCAGTGGGCACAGCTACACCTACTGGAAGAGAAGTTAATCGAGCTCTATGACTGCATTTATTATTATTTTTTTTAATGATTATTATTAGTATTTTTTTTATTCTCACTTTTTGTAGTTGATGTTGTTGTTGTTCTTTAACTTTCTTATCAATGGTTTCAATTTTTTTAATTCTTTTAATTCTATTATTATTACTATTATTTTTTAAACTTCAATTTCCATTTTTTTATTATCATTATAATTTTTTTCGTTTGTTTTAAATTTTTATTTTTTCGTTTTTTCTTTCTTTCTTTTCACTTTTTTCTTTTGTCTTTTCATTTCTTTTCAATTTTCTTATTCCCCCTCTCTTGAATTCCACCTGCCTACACTCACTCTCTTTAGCGACTTCTTCCCTTCCCTTCTAATACCTCTCCTCCCAAGCATCAAATAAATTTATAAGAGTAAACAGTAACTCGGCAGTCAAACAGAACAAGAAGTATCATGAGCATAAAAGAAGCAAGGAAGAAAAGGAGTACAAACAATGAAAGACAGCCTAAATATTCAGGAGGACCTGGAGTCATCAGAAAAATGGCCATATAAAGAACTCAAGGAACACCTTAGACAGATGGAAAGGAACCTTAAAGATCACATTGAAAATGAATTACATAAACAGATAAAAGAAGAAGTTAAGCATCTTTATCAGGAGATAGAGATTATAAAAAAAAATCAAACAATAATTCTAGAAATGAAGGAAACGATAAACCAAATTAAAAACTCAATCAAGAGTATCACCAACAGAGTGGAGCAAGTAGAAGCCAGAACATCAGATAATGAAGACAAAATATATCATCTTGAAAAGAGTCTAGCCAACTCAGATAGGCTGGTAAAAAATCACGAGAAAAACATCCAAGAGACTTGGGATAACTTAAAAAAACCAAACTTACGAGTCATCAGGATAGAGGAAGGCACAGAGATTCATGCCAAGGGAATTAGTAACGTGCTGAAGGAAATAATTACAGAAAACTTTCCAGAAATAAAAAAGGAAACAGATATAAAAATTGTAGATGCATACAGGACACCGAGCACACAAAATCACAGTAGACCAACGCCAAGACACATTGTTATGAAGCTATCCAATATACAGAACAAAGAGAAAATATTAAAAGCTACAAGAGAAAAGAGGCAGATTACATTTAGGGGTAAACCAATAAGGTTGATAATGGATTTTTCATCACAGACGCTGAAAGCGAGAAGATCCTGGAACAACGTATTTCAAACACTGAAAGACAATGGATGCCAACCAAGAATTCTGTATCCAGCAAAATTAAGCTTCAGATACGACAACGAAATAAAAATCTTTCATGATAAACAAAAGCTAAAAGAATTTGTAGCCAGAAAACCAGCATTGCAAAGCGTCTTGAGCAAAACTCTACAAGAGGAAGAAATGGAAAACAATAACCAAAACCATCAGGGAAGTGCCTCGGAAAAGACAGAGGACGGGGGGAAAGCTAATCATGGAGAAACAAACTAAATTAGGAAAAAAAAAAAAGAGATAAATAATCAAACATGGCAGGAAGTACAAACCATATATCAATAGTAACTCTAAACGTTAATGGCTTAAACTCTCCAATAAAGCGACATAGGCTGGTAACATGGATTAAAAAAACAAATCCAACAATATGCTGCCTCCAGGAGACACATCTGATTGGAAAAGACATACACAGGCTCAAGGTAAAAGGTTGGGAAAAAATATACCAAGCACACGGTCCTCGTAAGCAAGCAGGGGTGGCCATTCTCATATCGAATAAAATCGACTTCAAGACTAAGTTAATCAAAAGGGATAAGGAAGGACATTATATACTGTTAAAAGGAACCATTCACCAACAAGACATAACAATTATCAATATTTATGCACCAAATAATGGCGTTGCGACGTTCATAAAACAAACTCTCCTCAAGTTCAAGAATCAAATAGACCACAACACAATAATCATGGGTGACTTCAACACACCTCTCTCACCATTGGACAGATCCTCCAAACAAAAGTTGAATAAAGAAACTATTGACCTCAATATCACAATCAATAACCTAGACTTAACTGACATATATAGAATATATCAACCATCATCAAGTGGATATACTTTTTTCTCAGCAGCACATGGAACCTTCTCAAAAATAGACCATATATTATGCCATAGGGCAACCCTCAGTAAATATAAAGGGGTTGAGATAATACCATGCACTTTATCAGATCATAATGGAATGAAACTGGAAATCAATGATAAAAGAAGGAAGGAAAAATCCTACATCACATGGTCAATGAACAATACGTTACTGAATGATCAATGGGTTACAGAAGACATAAAGGAGGAAATCAAAAAATTCTTAGAGATAAATGAAAATACAGACACAACATATCGGAATCTATGGGACACAATGAAAGCAGTTTTAAGAGGGAAATTCATCGCCTGGAGGTCATTCCTCAAAAAAAGGAAAAACCAACAAATAAATGAGCTCACACTTCATCTCAAAGCCCTAGAAAAGGAAGAGCAAAACAATAGCAAATGTAGCAGAAGGCAAGAATTAATTAAAATCAGAGCAGAAATCAATGAAATTGAAACAAAAGAAACTATTGAAAAAATTAACAAAACAAAAAGTTGGTTCTTTGAAAAAATAAATAAGATCAACAGACCCCTAGCCATACTAACGAAGAGAAGAAGAGAGAGAACTCAAATTACTAACATACAGGATAAGAAAGGCAATATTACAACAGACACTTCAGAAATAGAGAAAACAATTAGAAATTATTTTGAAAACCTATATTCCAATAAAATAGAAGATAGTGAAGACATCGATAAATTCCTTAAGTCATATGATTTGCCCAGACTGAGTCAGGAGGAAACTCACAACTTAAACAGACCAATATCAATAGATGAAATAGAAGAAGCAATCGAAAGACTTCCAACCAAGAAAAGCCCAGGACCAGATGGGTACACAGCAGAGTTTTACAAAACCTTTAAAGAAGAATTAATACCAATACTTTTCAAGTTATTTCAGAAAATAGAAAAAGAGGGAGCTCTTCCAAATTCATTCTATGAGGCCAACATCACCCTGATTCCGAAACCAGACAAAGACACCTCAAAGAAAGAAAACTACAGACCAATATCTCTAATGAACCTAGATGCAAAAATCCTCAATAAAATTCTGGCGAATCGAATACAAAAACACATCAAAAAAATTGTGCACCATGATCAAGTAGGATTCATCCCTGGGATGCAAGGATGGTTCAATATACGGAAATCAATAAATGTTATTCACCACATCAATAGACTTAAAGATAAGAACCATATGATCATCTCGATAGACGCAGAAAAAGCATTTGACAAAGTACAGCATCCCTTTATGTTCAAAACATTAGAAAAACTAGGGATAACAGGAACTTACCTCAACATTGTAAACGCTATCTATGCCAAGCCTCAGGCTAGCATCATTCTGAATGGAGAAAAATTGAAGGTATTCCCTCTAAAATCTGGAACAAGACAGGGATGCCCCCTATCACCACTTCTATTCAATATAGTTCTCGAAACACTGGCCAGAGCAATTAGACAGACGAAAGAAATTAAAGGCATAAAAATAGGAAAAGAAGAACTTAAATTATCACTATTTGCGGATGACATGATTCTATACCTAGAAGACCCAAAAGGGTCTACAAAAAAACTACTAGAACTAATAAATGAATTCAGCAAAGTGGCAGGATATAAAATCAACACGCATAAATCAAAGGCATTTCTGTATATCAGCGACAAAACTTCTGAAACGGAAATGAGGAAAAACACTCCATTCACAATATCCTCAAAAAAAATAAAATACTTGGGAATCAACCTAACAAAAGAGGTGAAAGACCTATACAATGAAAACTACAGAACCCTAAAGAAAGAAATAGAAGAGGATCTTAGAAGATGGAAAAATATACCTTGTTCATGGATAGGCAGAACTAATATCATCAAAATGGCGATATTACCAAAAGTTCTCTAGAGGTTTAATGCAATGCCAATCAAAATCCCAATGGCATTTCTTGTAGAAATAGATAAAGCAATCGTGAAATTCATATGGAAAAATAAAAGACCCAGAATAGCAAAAACAATTCTAAGCAGGAAGTGTGAATCAGGTGGTATAGCGATACCAGATTTCAAACTATATTACAGAGCAATAGTAATAAAAACAGCATGGTACTGGTACCAGAACAGGCGGGTGGACCAATGGTACAGAATAGAGGACACAGAGACTAATCCACAAAGCTACAACTATCTTATATTTGATAAAGGAGCTAAAAACATGCAATGGAGAAAAGATAGCATCTTCAACAAATGGTGTTGGGAAAACTGGAAATCCATATGCAACAAAATGAAACTGAATCCCCTCCTCTCGCCATGCACAAAAGTCAACTCAAAGTGGATAAAGGAGCTAGATATCAAATCAGAGACTCTCCGTCTGATAGAAGAAAAAGTTGGCTCCGATCTGCAGATTGTGGGGACGGGCTCCAAATTCCTTAATAGGACACCTATAGCACAAGAGTTAATAACAAGAATCAACAAATGGGACTTTCTTAAACTGAAAAGTTTTCTCTCAGCAAGAGAAACAATAAGAGAGGTAAATAGGGAGCCCACATCATGGGAACAAATTTTTACTCCTCACACTTCAGATAGAGCCCTAATATCCAGAGTATACAAAGAACTCAAAAAATTAGACAATAAGATAACAAATAACCCAATCAACAAATGGGCCAAGGACCTGAACAGACACTTCTCAGAGGAGGATATACAATCAATCAACAAGTACATGAAAAAATGCTCACCATCTCTAGCAGTCAAGGAAATGCAAATCAAAACCACCCTAAGATACCACCTCACCCCAGTAAGATTGGCAGCCATGATGAAGTCAAACAACAACGAGTGCTGGCGAGGATGTGGGGAAAAGGGTACTCTTGTACACTGCTGGTGGGACTGCAAGCGGGTGTGGCCCATTTGGAAAGCAGTATGGAGATTCCTGGGAAAGTTGGGAATGGAACCACCATTTCACCCAGCTATTGCCCTTCTCGGACTATTTCCTGAAGACCTTAAAAGAGCATGCTACAGGGATACTGCCACATCGATGTTCATAGCAGCACAATTCACAATTGCTAGACTGTGGAATCAACCCAGATGCCCTTCAATAGATGAATGGATCAAAAAAATGTGGCATTTATACACCATGGAGTATTATGCAGCACTAAAAAATGACAAAATCACGGAATTTGCAGGGAAATGGATGGCACTAGAGCAGATTATGCTTAGTGAAGCTAGCCAATCCCTAAAAAACAAATACCAAATGTCTTCTTTGATATAATGAGAGCAACTAAGAACAGAACAGGGAGGAAGAGCAGGAAGAAAAGATTAACATTAAACAGAGACATGAGGCGGGAGGGAAAGGGAGAAAAAAAGGGAAATCACATGGAAATGGAGGGAGACCCTCATTGTTATACAAAATTACATATAAGAGGTTATGAGGGGAATGGGATAACAAACATGGAGGGAAATGAATTACAGTAGATGGGGTAGAGAGAGAAGATGGGAGGGGAGGGGAGGGGGGATAGTAGAGGATAGGAAAGGTAGCAGAATACAACAGTCACTAATATGGCAGTATGTAAAAATGTGATGTGTAACCGATGTGATTCTGCAATCTGTATTTGGGGTAAAAATGGGAGTTCATAACCCACTTGATTCTAATGTATGAAATATGATTTGTCAAGAGCTTTGTAATGTTGTGAACATCCAATAAAAAAAATAAAATAAAATAAAGATGTTGTGTCCACCGAAAACTAAAAAAAAATAAATAAATAAATATTAAAGAAAAAATAAATAAATAAATATGACATTGAAAGATATGTAAAAAATTTAAAATTTCATTAAAATCTTACATATTTCATTTGTTGAGTAATAAGTTATCAAAAAAAGACTCCCACGTGCTAAACAGCATCACTAAGCCATATTCCACATGCCTAAAAATACTGCAATTAGAAAATTCATTTTTCATCTTTTAAGCTTTGTAATTGACTTGAAGCATATATGAGCTCATAGAAAAATGACATAAAGTTAATGTGATTTTCTGCCTGACAGAGATGAGTTACATTTCTAGTACAAAGCAGTAGAATATCTTTGCCCTCATCTTTTGATATCATTCTTGGAATTTTTCCAAGCTGTTACATATATTGCTTCTAAATTTGTTGCTCCATTAAAAGTTACCAGAATTATCATATCAGTGTACTATCTAAGGGGCAGGGGCTCAGTGGTGGTGTACTTATTTGCCTACCATGACTCAGTTCCTGGGTTCTATACCCATTACCAGAAAAAAGAATATATATGCTGCCTAACTTTTCTTCAAAGCTGAATACTCTGATTTTTCTTGTCTGACTACAATCATGAAAAGAATCTGAAAAACTAATGATATAGCAATAATTGAAGTAAAAGGAAAAGGAAAAAAGCCTCAAATAGGATATTCTCTGTCTACCAAGCACTTAAAATAAATATGATGCTATAACATGCTTTTACTATTACATTTTAAAAAGGGAACTGAATTCCCTAATTTACTTCAATATTTTCATAAAACCAGAAACTTTCACATTATAAAATGATGAAACACAGAATTAAATGCTTTTTAAACTCCTGAAAAAAATCACCTTTTTCAATTAACATGTAAGAAATTTACCAAAAAAAAAAAACTTTTAATTTCATCAGCTGATTATTCCTTTCACTTTTCAATGTTGATTTATCTCATATTACCTGTTATTACCTGTTACAGTACCCCAAAGGCCCATGGGTTAAAGGCCTGTGCCTTTGGATGTCAGTACTGGGAGGCAGTGGAACCTTTAAGAGGTGGGGCCTAGTGAGAGGTCTTTCAGTCACTGGGGGAGTACATGTGAAGGGGATTGTGGGAGCCCAGTCCCTTCCTCTTTCTCTTTTGCTTCCTGGCTATAACATAGCTCTACTATTGTGCTTCCACCACGATGTGCTCCTTGCCACAGCCCCAAAAGTAACAAAGCCATTCAATCATGGACTGGAATCTCAAAACCAAAATTTTGGAGCCAAAATGGAACTTTCCTCTTTATAAGTTAATTATCTCAGATTATTTTTTACAATGACAGAAAGCTGTCGAACATATTACCTCTCATAACAAAGCATATAAAACCAACATACATTTAACAGCTAGGTTACTAATTATACAATTCTATCCATTTAAGAAACATTTCAGATTTATTATAACCCCATCAAAATTTTTTCTCCTTTTACTTTTAATGTGTAAGTACAGGTTAATGAAGAAAACATTTTATATACTCCCAATTAAGATATATGTGTACAGTCATTCTAATTCATTTTCTATTTCTTGAAATATGAAATCAAGATTTTCCATTAAAAAATGAATTCCAAACTTCTAAGAATGTGTTTAAAATCAAAGGCCTGTCTTATTCTGAATGCTTTTTTCTTTAAAACTAGATGCCAACAAGTAGAGGCCAAAAGTAGAGCAACTCATTGTGAATGTACCAGCTTCCAAAAGCTTGTTTGCAGGTCACTTAATTGGAACTTGGAATACAGTCTTCCATTGAAACAATGTTATAAATGGTACTTCTTTCCCAGGCCTTCCCACAAAAGCTCATAAGCAGTTTTAAAAGAAAATTAACATTAGATACTTTAAAACAAACAAAAAAAAAATGTGCTCATTCAAGATATAAAATGTATCTCCTAATCCAATCCCTATATCTCTTTCTTTATTTGTATATAAGTTTTCTGTTACGTCAGAATAAGTCTCTTGAGAGAAGTATAAACCTGCATTTCCCACTACTATATGCCACCCAAACTCCTCCAAAACAATTATCTGCGATTCATCTTAAATTATGAAACCAGCATTTGTAACACTGTATTTATTCTTTTTAAGAGTTCTTGTGCTTAGAGTGATAAAGTGCCTGCTTAGGATATGGGAGGACCTGGGTTCTGTCCCTAGCACTACAGATACAAAGAGATCTGGCTATAACTTTTATCCCTCAAAGGACAGCATTGTGTGTATGTATGTGTGTGTGTGTGTGTGTATACACAAATGTGTACATGTGTGTCTACATGTCCCAACTTTTAGAAAAGCACTAATCTGGGCCCTGAGAATGAATTAATACACCTGTGAGGGAGACAAGTAACAAAGGATGCAAGGATGACAAATGACAGAAAAACCTTTAACTGGGGAGAATGGGGTAATGGGACTGGGGAGAGATAACCTGGTCAGTGTGGTCACAATGGAGACTTCTGAACTGAGATATTGCCACTAAGATGAACAATAGGAGAGAAGAAAAACTCCCTGCTTGAGACAGTTTTTCCTGGGGCAGAGGGAACCTGGCAAGACCAAGGAAGAACAGAGGAGCTCAATAGAAAGAGAAGAGCTGGGATGGAAAGGCCAGAACAGGCAAAACCTTCCAGAACACACTCTGGAAGACTGTCTTTATCCTGTACCCACGGGGAAATCCTGAAGAATATAAGCAGGTAAATGACGTTCCAATCAGGGTTTAGAAACAACATCAATTTAGGTCAATATTATCACCCGAAGACACTGAAACTCAAAGACATGAGTTCCCACAGTGGAGTTTGTGAGGCACCTGCCAGTCTAACAAGGCCTGTGGGACCCCAAAGCCCATGTCCTTTCCACCATTTTATTAAGTTGTAGTTGGACAGATACCTTTATTTTATTTTACTTTTATATAGTGCTGAGGATCTAACCCAGTGCCTCTCATGTGCTATACGAGTGCTCTACCACTGAGCAACAACCCCATCCCTGCTTTCCACTACTTACACACCTCACGGAAGCTGACAAGTATAAGTTAGGCCGCAGCAGCTAACAGGGGAAACAGCTGCAGGCAACTCTCTCCATCCCTTCCTCTAATCACCCATGGAACTAAGTGGCTGACAGAAGAATTTCTCTATCCCCTTTATTCATGGCCTCTTTCCCCCACCTGCCCTGTCTTATCATATCACCCCACCAATTCTCACTGGAAGCAGACTATCAAATGGGGACAGGTGGAGAGGGTATGCAGAGTTGCTGCTGTCTGTACTGAGAGCAAAGAAACAGGTATGAAGGGTGATCTATAAATGAATGGCCTACCTAAACCAACACCTAGAAGTGCTTATCAAACACTTCAAAATTACGGTAGAACAATTTCTAAACAACAAATCAAAACAAAGAGCCTGAATTCTCTACAAATCATACATCCTCAGGGAAGCTGTTCCAAATATCTTCCATTCAGCTTCCTTAGAACCTGTCCTTGGCTGGCTGTCCAGTAAAGAAGCTCTGACTTCCTGCCCTCTCCTAATTCCCATATGTATACACAATCCTAAATTTAAAGAAAACCTATCCAAACAACTTAAAGATATATTTTAATAAATAATAGCTGATTACACTAAATTTCATACAATGTAAACACTTTTAAAGACAATTTCACTGTTCACCCACCAAAGAAATCAAATATGTATCAGTTAAGCCAAAATTTGATTCTTTACTACATCAAATCTAAAATCTTGTATGGTAAATATTCTTGTATTTTTATGTATCTTTTCACTCAGCTAAACTGTATTTCACAAGATTCAATATTTCCTAGAATGACCCAATAAACCATTTTCATATTTATTTAATTTCAATTTTGTTTGATTTTTAGAAATTCGTTAGCAAGCCTTAAAAGGCAGACATGGGTAAAAGTTACCTGAAAATGTTCCTGAGCAAACAGATTATGACCCAAAATAAAACTCACTCAAATCTGGCTCAAAAACTGGGTCAAGATATAAAACTATGTGTTCCATGTGAGACATTCTTTCCTGAGGCAGTTTAATTACTACCTCATGGTTTTGCTAATTTCAGTTAGATACACCAGTTTTCCCTCTTAATAGTTTCCCAGTATGAGTTAATGGGAAGTATGAGTTAATCTTCCCATTTTCTATTATTCATACCACATTGATTTTTCAGATTTTTAAATAGATTTCTACCATAAATCTGTATGTAATATTAAATTGGTACAGGTTGAACATCCCTAACCCAAAAACCTGAAATCCAAACATCTAAAATCTGAAATGTTCCAAATCCAAAACTTTTCAAGGGCCAATAAGAAGCCACAAATGAAAAACTTCACACCATACCTCACATGATCAGTCACAGCTAAGATGCAGGTGCACAAAAACTGGTGTGTAAAATGACCTTCAGTCTCTGTGTATAATGTGTATATAAAACATAAATGTATTTCTTTTTTTTTTAATCCCTGTTTTCACAGTGCTAGGAATTGAACCCAGGCCTGACGCATGCTAGCCAAGTGCACTATCTCTAAGACACACATCAGTCCTGTAAATGAATTTCATGTTTAGACTTGGGTCCCGTCCCCAAAACATCTTATTATATGTATGCATTCCAAAGTACAAAAAATCCAAAATGAATCTGGTCCCAAGCATTTTGGATAAGTGATACTCAACCTACTTTAACAATGAGTAATTTTTAAAGAAACTTCATAGCAATAATCAGTATCAGCCAATCCCTATAAACAAATGCCAAATGTCTTCTCTGATATTAGGGGGGTGACTCAAAATGGGATAGGGAAGAAGAGCATGAGAAGAAGACTACCACTAAATAGGGAAGAGAGCTGGGAGGGAAAAAGAGGGAGAAGGGGAGTTGCACGGAAGATGGAAGGAGAACCTCATTATTATACAAAATACATATATGATGTTGTAATGAGAAAAAGAAAAAAATGTGTCACATTAGATTGGATAGAGAGAAAGGATGGGAGAGGAGGGGAGGAGTAAGAGGATAGGAAGGGCAGCAGAATAGAATTGACAATATGATTGATGTATGTACATTCCATGTATATATTATATGTCAAAATTCATTCTGACTAAAAATAAAATAAAGAATTTTTTTAAAAGACACAAATTGGTGTCAACATACTTTATATACAACCAAAGATTAAAAAATAATAATAATAATCAGTATCACAAAAATCACTAAGTAGCAAGAAACTTCAGTCTACTTTCTTCCCAGAGATTTGAGAATCCTCTTTTCCTATCCTGGTCATTGCTTTCTGCTCTTGAAGGGTTCCTCCAATGTAGTGAAAAAAGTCTTGAAAAGGAACTTGACATGCTCCTTTTCAAGTGAACTTTGCAAAATTACTGTTTAAATAGGATGGTTTAAATAACATTTTTCAAAACTATTGTTTAAATATATACCTGCTATTTAACTAGGAATTTTCCCTGCATGGTCCTACTAACAACCACCAAAGGTTCTTAGGAGCTGAGAACAGCTAGGTTAGCAAGCATATAGTGTACTTCAAATAAATTTAATAAATAAAACTTCATAGTAAAAGTAGTTTTTTAAAAAAGAGTACCTCTTTGTTGGTAATTGGAATGGACAGGAAATAGTTGGGTTGATAGTCTTTTTGTCTTTTTTTCTTCTTTATTTGATCATTCTTGATTTGTTCATTTTCTATATTCCTCTTCAACTTTATTTGAGGTACATCAGTGACTAAGGAAAAAAGTCAAAGAACAATGTGTCTAATAAATTTATATAAGATAGATGGTCAGATAAAGAAGAAAACAAGCAACATAAGTAGCAATCATAATTTTCACACCTAAAGCAGTTGGCAAACACTTGTATAAAATACATAATGGTAAATATCTCAGGCTTTGCAAGTCATAGTCTCTGTAGTGACTACCCAACTCTGACAAAACATAAATGTTTTCCCATAAAACTTTATTTATAAAACAGGCAGTATGCCAGATTTGACCTATGGACCATAGTGCATTAACCCCAGACCTAAGACACAGCTAACCATTCTCTCCACATGCCAGATTTTATAATACTAGGAAATATCATTTTTCCACCCATCCCCAGTTACCTAACTCCATTCCACCAAGCCCCACCTCCTAAAGGTTCCACCACTTCCCAATAATGCCACGGACTGAGGACCAAGCCTTCTACACATGTGCCTTTGTGCAGCATTCAAAATCCAAGCTATAGCACATGGAATCATGCCAGAAAGTCTCTAGAGTCAATTTGAAAATCTTTCACTGGCCAAAGATGAGATAATTAGAGCATCAAACTGAGTAATAATTTCAATGGTGTAAAGCACATCAAATATGACTAACTCCATCACTTCATAATGATACTAAAAAGAAAAATTAAAATGAAAAACTAACTCACTGGTTAGTTTGGAGGATTCCAGAGAACCATTATTTTTAAAAACTGATGATAAAGTGAAAAAAAAAATAAAGCATGTACACCTTTCCTTATAACCATCAGAAAATAAAACAGCAAACTAAGGTAAGGTTATTCTCTATATAAATGCCCACCTAATAAATATAGAAGGATGCAGTTTACTAGAAATACAAGGGACAGAGAAATATGTTAAATTACCAGGATAAGGGAACTTCCACACAACCTGATTTCTTCGACAACATTAAACATAGACGTAACAAGAGACAATACAAAAGGAACAAAAAATCCACTGGCACTTTTAGCATTTTAAATTGTTTTACATCTTATCTGTTATACATGCAACTGTCTTCCTGTTTGTAGCAACTGATTTTTGCTCATTTCAAGCATTTCACAAATCCATTTTGTAGATATCCAGAAAAGGAAAATCATATTCTCTCAAAGAATGGTTTTATTAGATTCAGAACTCCTAACAATTTTAATATCAAGAGAATGACAGTGTAAAACCTCAAATCAGAATATAATTTCTTGGTAAAAATACAGAAGTACAGGGTGTATGTAAGTTTCTTTAGCTTCCCATAATCCTATCAGTAACTATTTAATTTTCCTTTCAACTGGATGACCTACCATTTTCTTTCGTTAGTTATGACAGACAGTACCAAGTTTAAAATTATGTGATGAGATCTGGAGGGGAAGGAAAAGAATCTAAAGAATATTGTTTATATGGTACAGTTTTATCAACTCTTGTAATACGCTTTTTTTTAAAAAAATCAGTGAGTCTATTGATTTAAGGTCAACCTGCTACACACTAAGTCCAATATCTTTTTTTTTCCTCATTTGCATATAGTCTTTAATTTATAAAATTTATTTGTATGGCCAAAGTATAAAAGCCTTCAGCTTTTTTTAATTGAACTTCCTTTTATTGCTAACTTTGAAATCATAATCTAGGTTCTAAAAAACAATTTGCTAGTATTCGTTTTACTTACCTTTGCATGAAAATATAAACAGCAAAATATTCATTCATTCAAAATATTCTAACTTACTGATAAAAATATTAAAAAGCAGTGATATAGAAACAAAAGGTAGAAAGCTTTGGCTGTGTGCCCTGGATCTTTCACTGGATTATTTAGAGTAACTTTATTGGTTAGTAAAACAGTCATCCGTGGAAGTATAGCATGTAAACTCATAAATTTAATTTACTCCACTTGTTAATTTTCATAATGATTTCAGTCACCATTTTAATGTGTTCTAATAATTTAGTCTTGTTGACAAAGGTTGTAACTCTCTAATCCATGAATTTGGTTTTTTAAATAAAACACTCATGTCATTTTTTTATGTAAATTGTCTCATTTCTCCTCAGGTTCTATTTATTCCCTCAAAAACTATAAAGGAGGGCTTGGGACACAGCTCAGTTGTTAGAGTACTTACCTCACATGCACAAGGCTCTGGGTTCAATCCCCAGCACCTCAGCACCCCACCACCACACACACACACACACACACACACAAAAAAAAAAAACCTACAAAGGAATAATTTATGGGAGATATTAATTTAATTTAATTAAGTAGTCCATGTGTTATTATGGGTTGGTATTTTTTTACATTTTCTTTTAATTAAAAGGCTGAGAATTAATTAAATTTTGTTTTCATGTTGTCTTTTTTTTCTTGTTGTTTAAACTATTAAAATCTTTAAAGTAATCATTCCTAAAACTCCTTAGTTGTATTACTCAGAATATCATCTTCTATATTTCGTAGAATCATTCCCCCCTTTACTACTGGCAAATTACTAAAACTTTATAAAAAAAATTATTTCCCTCATTGCATTTCTGTGGAAATTAAGTAAGAAAACAGTGTTTTATAATGTGTTAATAGTACTCAATATAAAATACTGCCTTTAAGAGGCAAAGTTTTACAGAGGTTGTTTGTTGTTGTTGTTATTATAGTTGTAGATGGACAGCATGCCTTTATTTATTTTTTTTTATATGGTGCTGAGGATCTAACCCAGTGCCTCTCACACGCTCTGCCATAGAGCTCAGCCCCAGCCCACAGATATTTAATTTAGCAAATATGTTTAGGAAAAAATTTGGTGAAATTAATGAAAAAAATTACTGAGGCTAGCTATAATGCTACAAACTTAATGACTTAACATGCACTGAGGAATTATATCTGTCCAACAATCCTATGAGTTAGCCACCAATATTATACCAGGATTACAGATAATGAAACTCAGCCTGGAAAAAGTACAAAATTAAAAAGTGCGGGAGTAAATTTTAAACCCTGACAATCTGATGCCAAGTATTCACATTTACCTACTACAGCATAACAAGAGTAGATGTCCCCTAATGAACAGTAGCAAAAAAGAAGAGGAATGAGTTTATCTACACCTGTGTTTACTGAATAAATGAAGCCTCTTTTCTTTTCTTTAATGGTGCATTATAACTATATGAAATAATGGGATTCATTGTTACATATTCATACATGCACACAACATAACAAAATACTAACTCTTTAAATTGGGTACAGTAGTGCACTTCTATAATCCCAGCAGCTTCAGAGCCTGAGGTAAGAGGATCCCAAGTGCAAAGACAGCCACAGCAAAAGCAAGATGCAGTGAGACCTTGTACCTAAATAATAAAATACAAAATATGGCTGGGGATGTGGCTCAGTGGTTGAGTGCCCACAGTTCAATCCCCAGTATCAAAAAAAAAAAAAAAAAAAAGACTAACTCTTTTTAAAAAAAAGTTTTTAGCCACATTTAAAATTTTTAATTTCATTTTTCCATAAAAGGAATAAAGACTATTCATAAAATTTGAGGATTACAGAAACGAACAAAAAAAATTGCTAATAAACCTATTTCCTTAGACAATCACTATGAATTTTTGTGATAGATCACATAAAGTATTTACACAATTGTAAAAAATTAACATATAATTTTAGCCCTATTATTTTTCATTTTGCATCATATATTTTTATATATACATATATGTATACATGAGAGAAAGAAAATTCCCTATAACATTTTTTCAGAAATATTACTTATTATAACTAAAAATAATTATATAATATGTAACCTAGAAACACTAATACAGCTTCATCAAATATTTCCTAAATCTGGATATCTGCATTTTTTAATAGTACTTTTAGTTTTTACTTCATCACATCAATAGACTTAAAGGTAAGAGTCATATGATTATATCAATTTATGCACAGAAAGCATTTGACAAAATACAGCACTCTTTCATGTTCAAAACACTAGAAAAACTAGGGATAGTAGGAACATACCTCAACATTGTAAAAGCTACCTATGCTAAACCCAAGGCCAACATCATTCTAAATGGACAAAAATTGGAAGTATTCCCTCTAAAAACTGGAACAAGACAGTGTTCACCACTTCTATTCAACATAGTCCTTGAAACTCTACCTAAACAGAGCAATTAGATGAAAGAAATTAAAGGGAAACAAATAGGAAAAGAACTCAAACTATCATTATTTGCTGACAACATGATTCTATAGTTAGAGGATCAAAAAAATTCCATCAGAAAACTTATAGAATTAATAAATGAATTCAGCAAAGTAGCAGGATATAAAATCAATACCCATAAATCAAATGAATTTCTATACATCAGTAGTGAATGCTCTGGAAGAGAAATTAGGAAAACTACCCCCTTCACAATAGCCTCAAAAAAATATATATACTTGGGAATCAACAAAAGACATGAAAGACCCATCCAATGAAAACTACAGAACACTAAAGAAAGAAATTGAAGAAGACCTTAGAAGATGAAAAGATCTCTGATGCTCTTGGGTAGGTGAAATCAATATTGTCAAAATGGCCATACTACCAAAAGCACTATACAGATTCAATGAGATTCCAATTAAAATCTCATCATCATTCCTTATAGAAATAAAAAAAGGAATCATAAAATTCATTTGGAAAAATAAGAGACACAGAATAGCCAAAACAATCCTTAGAAAGAAGAGTGAAGCAGGAGGCATCACCATATCAGACCTTAAACTATACTACAAAGCAATAGCAACAAAAATGGCATGATATTGGCACAAAAATAGACACGTAGACAAATGGTACAGAATAGAAGACACAGAGATAAACAAACACAAAAATAGTTATCTAATACTAGTATTAGAAACATACATTGGAGAAAAGATAGTCTCTTCAACAAATGGTGCTGGGAGAACTAGAAATCCATATGCAGCAAAATGAAACTAAACCCTTATTTCTCACCATACACAAAACTCAACTCAAAGTGGACCAAAGACCTAGGAATTAGACTAGAGACCCTGTGTCTAACAGAGGAAAAAGTAGGCCCAAATCTTCATCACATCGGATTAGGCTCCAACTTCCTTAATAAGACTCCTAAAGTTCAAGAAGTAAAATCAAGAATTAATAAATGGGATGGACTCAGACCTGGGGTGGTAGCTCAGCAGTAGAGCACTCGCCTAGCACATGTGAGGTGCTGGGTTCAGTCTCCAGCACCACATAAAAATAAATAAATAAAATAAAGGTATTGTGTCCAACTACAACTTAAAAAAATAAAAATAAATAAATAAATGGGATAGACTCAAATGAAAAAGCTTGTCAGCAAAAAAAACAAACAATGAGGTAAACAGAAAGCCTACATTTTGGGAACAAATTTTTGCCACACATGCATCAGATAGAGCACTAGTCTCCAGGATATATAAAAAACTCAAAAAACTTAACACAAAATAAACAGACAATCCAATCAATAAATGGGCTAAGGACCTGAACAGACACTTCTAAGAAGAAGGTATACATTCAATCAAAAATATATGAAAAAATATTCAACATCTCTAGTAATTAGTTTTTTTCTAGTAATTAGAGAAATAAAAATCAAAACTACTCTAAGATTTTATCTCACTTCAGTCAGAATGGCAGTTACTAAGAATACAAACAACACTAAGCGTTGGCGAGGATGTGGCGGGAAAGGCATACTTACACACTGCTAGTGGGACTGCAAATTGGTGCAACCAATCTGGAAAGCAGTGTGGAGATTCCTCAGAAAACTTGGAATAAAATCACCATTTGACCCAGCTATCCCACTCCACCATCTATACTCAAAGGATTTAAAATCAGCATACTATAGTAATGCAGCCACATCAATGTTTATAGCAGCTCAATTCACAATAGCTAAACTGTGGAAGCAACCTAGATGCCCTTCGATAGATGAATGGATAAAGAAACTGTAATACACATACACACACACACACACACACACACCACACACAACACACACACAACACACACACACACACAATGGAATATTACTCAGCATTAAAAAAGAATAAAACTATGGCATTTGCAGCTAAATGGATGGAGTTGGAGAATATCATGCTAAGCGAAGTAAACCAATCTCAAAAACTTCTCTCTCTGATAAGTGAATGATGATCCATAATGGGAGGTGGGGGGGTGGAATGGAGGAACTTGGGCAAAGAGGAGGGAGGGGTGAGGAGGGGGCATGGGGGGCAGGAAAGATGGTGAAATGAGATGGACATTATTACCCTAGATACATGTATGATTGCACATATGGTGTGATGCTACATCATGTACAACCACAGAAATGAAAAGTTGTGCTGTAATTGTGTACAATGAATCAAAATGCATTCTGCTGTCACATATGCCTAATTATAATTAATTAATTAATTAAAAAGTAAAAAAAGAAGATACTGAGAAAAAAGGAAAAAAAGACTCTGAAACTGACACATACATATATTTGTGATTAAAACTTTTTAAAATTTTAAACTCAAGGGCTGGGGTTGTGGCTCAGTGGTAGAGTGCTTGCCTAGCATGCATGAGGCACTCGGTTCAATCCTCAGCATCACATAAAAATAAAATAAATATATTGTGTCCACCTAAAACTAAAAATTAATATTTTTTAAAAAAGTAAATTCAATTATAAGGTTTAAAACTCAATAAGTATATTATGAATTAATGTATCTACTGACTTTTATTCAGCTCTTGGTTGCTTTTGTGAGGATTTTGATATTGTTCTTCTGGCTTTTGTAGTACTGGGAATTGAACCAAGGGCCTTGAGCATACTAGGCATGTACTCTACCACTAAGCTACATCCTCAGCCCCTTTTATTTTGAGTCAGGGTTTCACTAAGTTGCTGAAGCTGGCCTTGAACTTGCAATCCTCTTGCCTCAGCAAATAGCTGGGGTTACAGGCATGCTACTGAGCCCAGCTAGTCTTTTCGTTGGTCTTTTTGTTTGTTTAACAAGGGAAGAAAAAGGATAGCAACTATTTGTATTATTTGAGACAAATACTTTCGTCTCAAGTCTTTCATAATAAAATCTGGAATTGTCATGAGCTGAGTAATGAGACTTTGCTCAATGATGGACTACATATATGACAGTGGTCTCACAAGATTATTTTGTCCAGTGACACCACAGCCATGTTAGTTTGTGTATATATATTCCATGATGCTCACCCAAGCACAAAATTGCCTACTGAGGCATCTTTAAGGACTTATCTGTTGTTAAGTAATGTATGATTGTATGTGATATATGCATCCCCTGTTAATTATGGAGAGACACTGAACACAATTTATCTTTTTAAAACCGACTCAGAATAATCATTTATTATATGAGGTGCATACTAAGATTCAGTATTTGATACAGCACTTCTCTATAAAAATTTCGATAAAGTTTCAATTGATATCTTTGAATATTTGAAGTATTTTTAAAGACAACTTAATAGTATTAGCTAGGAAATAAGTAACAAAACAGTAATTTCCCATAACTGAAAAATCTCTAGTAATTATAAAATTAAAATTCTATGGAATTAAGGGTTGTAGCTCAATGGTAGAGTGTTTGCCCAGCACGTGTGAAGCACTGGGTTTGATCCTCAGCACCATATAAAAATTAATAAATAAAATAAAAGTGTTGTGTCCATTACAACTAAAAAATTTTTTTGAAAAAAAAATTATGGGCAAAGTAAAATAAGAATCAATCACTTTAACAAAAGAAGAACTGAATTCCACATTTAGGAAAGATGCAACTAAAAACCAACTCTCAAGTATTTTCCTTCGAATCTTGATTTAAATGTGGCTTGATAGTTAAGAACTGTGATTCTCTTAAGAGACTAGAGGTAATTAAATTAAAGCTCTCCAAGGTTCACACCGTGAAAAGCATACTAAACCATCCCATCTGCAGAATAGTGGCTCTCCACTGCAGACCTTGTCCATTCAACTTTCAGAGGCAGAGAAACAGCACCAGCAAACATTTTCCCATGGTTTACTGAGTTTCTAACCAATTCACCCAGACTGCCTCCCTGAGAGACAAGAGAGCTGTATAGGCCCAGGTCAGCCCCTCACTGATGCTGGATCTTCCCCTGGAACCCATCCAACCTGGGGCCAAACACATGGCAGAGCTGCACTGCTCCTCACCATACTCAAATATTTTCTTTTGCTCACACATATGGACAGTTTATTTCTAATATAGTTCTATAGTCTAATATATGATCCTAATGTATCTTATGTTCTAATATTTAGAACATTCTAATATATTCACAATTCTAATATATATTTCTAGTAAAAAAATGTCTTCATAAGTAAAATGCAACAAAAAAATACAAAGGCCTGTTTGGCCAAACAGATCAAATGTCACCTGATAGCAACACTGCACCTACACTAAAGATGACACTGTCGACACTGAGATACTAATCATTTCAGGAGTTTTTCACTGTCAAGGATTCACCTTCCCATAATGTTCTCCAGTACTACTTTCCTCACTGCTCTGCCAAAGTTTCTATCAGAAAAAAATTTCCTGGCAGTTAACTCACAATTCCCACAGGCCAAAGAAAAGCAAAGCAACCATGGGCAACGACCAGCAACCTGAGAATTTTAAGGTTGTTATCTACTACAGAAGACTGACTCAATTACCACTGTACTAAACATAAGAAGAACCCAGGTTAAGTCCCACTCAAGCCACATACTAATTATCCTGTGTTTTGGGCACAAAAGCTATTACTATATTTATTGTAAGGTTTAAAGGGTGACAACAACTTCCTAGTTCTTATACATTTCTATAAAAATCTTACTTCACAAAAATTAGTTAGAGGGCTGAAGATGTAGCTCAGTGGTAAAGCATTTGCCTAATATGTGCAAATCCTTGGGTTCAAATATCCAGTGCTGTAAAAAAAAAATTTTTAAAAACACCTAGTTACTAGTTTCTGGTTTGCAATAAATTTTACTATTTGTTCCTTGGTGTTATTTTAAAAAGCTATTATAAAAATCAGAGAATAAGTTGTCTCCAAATAAGGGATATGTTTCAAAGGTTTTGTAAAACAACATTTGTACATTGTTTTATGTTTTTAACTGCTTTCTTTCACACATTTCTTCTTTTGATATGTATAGCAAACCCTATGAGATAAACAAAAGGGTATTTACATCTACGTTTTAGTTAAAGAAGCAATGTCAAAGTCATGCAAATAGAAAATCTAATAACAATTCACAATATCCACTCAATAGATGAATGAATATAAAAACTGTGATATATACACATACACTCTGGAGTATTATTCATACATAAAGAAGAATGAAATTATGGTATTTATGGCATTTGCTAGTAAATAGATGGAAATGGAGACCATCATGCTAAGTGAAATAAACTAGACTCAGAAAATAAAATAAAATAAATAAATAAAAGAAACTTTAATAATCAAAACTTAAAACACAAGTTTTCTGTATTTCCCACTATCCAACATTGCCTACATGTAAGTTGGAACTTGAGATTTGAACATTCATCTTTCTAAAAAGTAATCTTATACATGGTGATTTGGAATCTAAACTAGCCCACAAAAACATTTAGCTCATAAAGCCAAAGCTATCAAAAAGTGGTATAGCACTATATAGTTAAAAATGGTGGAGCTGGGGTTGCCGCTCAGTGGTAGAGGACTTGCCTAGCATATGTGAGGCATTGGGTTCAATTCTCAGTACCACATATAAATAAATGAATAAAATAAAGGTTCATCAACAACTGAAAATATATATAAAAATAGTTGTTTTTTTTTTAAATCATGTTTAGTGAACTGACCTGAGCCCCTAATATACATGAATAACATTCATCACTTATTTGGTAAGAAATATACTAAATCCTGTAGAAAAAAATATCCTGCTTGCATGAAGGACTGGTGGCTCTTCCCTATATTTACTTGCAGAAGCAGCTGTCCTTTTTAAAGTAGGAATGCAGGCCACAAACACATTTCCTTTGTTCTTTGTGGTCCCAATAGCCATTGGTCTCCTTATCATTAGAGATACAAGAATGTGGTATCTATAGAATACCATTTTCTCTGTCAATAAGTGCATATTTAATTAAAGGTTTAACTATTTTCAACACTAACCTGGTAAGCTCCATGAGGGCAGGAATAATGCCCGTCTTCTTGTTCACCAATGGGCCCTCCCAATGCATAGCAAAGTGCCTGACCAATATCAACAGCCAGTAAACATTTTTGTTAGATGAATAAATACTGCTGAAATTGGTAGTGGCTCCAGAAGAATTGAAGGAAGTTATTACAAACCATGAAATGACCTGGTCCATTATTTTCAAAAGTTAATAATAAACTATAGAAAGGCTAAAATGATATATGTCTTTCTGTGACAGTTTTGACAACACATTACCAAATTAAAAACCCAAATTCAAAAACACAACAAATAATCAAAGTGACATAATTTAATGGAAAAGAAGCTATATTTACTATTCACTGCTTCTAAATACATGTTTATTTAATAAAGTACTTACTTTCATAATCATCTTTAATATCTATAGTAGCAAATGGCATGTTTATCAGAGAATCCACAGTACTGGCTTCAAATTCTTCTGACATTTCCTTTTTTCTTGACACATTTTCACTCTCACTGGAATTTATTCCTCCTTTAACACAAGAAGAAAAATACATTATTTAACTTACTTTTAAAACTCATATCCTAAATCAAACCAACTCAGCTAGATGAATTAAATATAAATTAACATCTGTGTTTTAGTGAACTTTTTCACTACTTACTAAAAAACTTGACAAGAACAATTTTAGAGGAGGAAGAGTTTATCTGGGGGCTCACAGTTTCAGATAGCAGGCTCCATTCCTTGGGGCACAAGGTGATGCAGGACATCATGGCGGAAGAGTGTGTCAGAGGAAGGGGCCCAGGACATCACATCAGAAGCGGAGAGAGCCTCCACTCACCAGATACAAAATATATGACACAAAGGCACACCATCAATGCCCACCTCTTCCAGCCATACCCTATCTGCCTTCAATTACCACTCAGTTAATCTCCATCAGGGAACACACTGATTGGGTTATGGTTCTCAAAATCCAATCACTTCATCTCCGAATGTTATTGCATTTTCTCACACATGAGCTTTTGGGAGACACCTAATATCTAAACCATAACAATCTGTTAAGAGAAGTACTATTTGTATTCAAATATATTGTAAAACTATTTACATAAACATTATTTACACCAGATTCTATATTTTTATAAGTGTAATTTTACATTAAACAACAACCTTCTAAATCTTTAATCATTTTGTAAAGCACAGTATTCAACTCAGGGCTAGATGAAGACAGTCAATAATTCTCAAGAGCTTTCATAGTTATACTTTCTTATTTCTTTTTTAAATGTTTTTAATAGTGCATTATAGTTATACGTAATAGTGGGATTCATTTTGACATAATCATACATGCATGGAATATAATTTGCTCCATTTCAGTCTCCAGTGCTTCTACTTTCCTTCCCCTCCTCCCGTCCCCTATTCTTCTACTCTATTCCTCCCCCTTCTTCGACTCTGCTGGTCTTCAATACTTCTAAAGTTACATTTTTTACATATCTTTGATAAACAAGCCAACAATATTAATCACTCTTTTCACAATTATTTTTAATAATGTCACTTATGTGTTTGGATTCTTTTTACCTTCCATAAAGATTTTTAAGTTGTTTCTCACCATTATTACACTTAACATTGGAAATCCAGCTAAAAATATGTAGCCCTAAATATGCAGTTTTGGAAACTCAATTGTGAGAAGATAGTGATCTGACAGTTTCCCAAACAGCTCTCCCATGGTCATGCACTAATATTAAAGTCACATTTCACATTTGGTTTTCATTTTCTTGTTAAGGATGGAATACTCACATATTTTAGGTGGAGACTAAGGGGGAAAAGGCATCTGTTTAAATTTATAAAATTAATTGCTAATTTTATCAGTTGGTGGTCTCCCCAGTACCACTATTCTCCACACCTTTATTGACACACAAATGTTATCTAGAATGGATTGAACAGAATCCTGGGATATTTCATGTATTTATTAAAGGTTGATTTACCATTTGAAATGTTAAATTTATTTATTTCATTTCTTTCATTCTTTGCAAACTTTTGTTTTCAAATACAATACCTGCAAGACACTTTCCATTAAGGATATGGTTTACAATATATCACATGTTGACTATGGTAACAGATTATAGTTAATATGTCTAACAAAATTATAAACTTTTATTGCAATTAAAGTCATTCTCATTGTTCTCTCTCTCTCTCTCTCTCTCTCTCTCTCTCACACACACACACACACACACACACACACTTACCAATATACCTGTTTGCTGTTTGTTGTTTAAAAAAAGCAACCCAAAAGAACTTTTTAAAAAAGTTCAATGTCATAAAATAGTAGGAGCACTTTTTTTTTTTTTTTGTATTAGGGATGGAACTCAGGAGTACCATACTATTGAGATACATTCTCACTCCCTTTTTTATTTTTTATTTTTAGACAAGATCTTGCGAAATTGGCGAGGCAATCCTCCTATATCATCCTTTGAGTTGCTGAGATTATAGGCATGCAGTACTATTCCCAGCAGTAGTACATTCTTAAAATGTTATTTATACAGTTCAAATATTAGGAAGTATGAAAAGCTGGAACATTGTTTGACAATCTTTAGTCTACTATAAGTCTTCTCATAAACTCACAAATATTTTTAAAATATGAGAACAACTTTGTATTCTAAGCTTGCATTTTAAAAACATAAATTCAGTTTAAACTTAAAAGTTTAAATAGACCAATACATATCTTGAAACTCTGGGCAGAGGCAGCTACACATAAAGGATCATCACTGCCCATGTACCTTCACTTGAAAAGTCTGCAACAAAAAAGTACTTGTAACAGGGCATGGTGGTGCACATCTGCAATCCCAGCTATTCAGGAAGCTGAGGCAGGAGGATCACAAGTTCAAGACCAGCTTGGGCAACACAGTGAGACTCTATCACAACATAAAAATAAAAAGGGCTATGTATTATAAAGCATCATATGGAGCCAAAGCAACCACAGGGTTCTGCAGCATTCAGTCCCTGTGATCCCACAGGAAGGATTTCAAGAATGTAGCACAGGCTGAAAGTAAGGCACACAGCACAGGACTGGAGTGGACTCTCTCCTGAGAGAGTAAGAGAGCTCCTAAAAGAGCTCTTACAGTCTGGGATTTTAAGGAGATTGGGCCTCTTTCTTCTTGTCTTATTTTCTCATATCCCCCTTTTGATTAATAAGTGGTTTATTACCATTTTTTAAATTTTGTATATATATATAGCTATAAAGGACTGGGGATGTAGCTAGGAGTTAGAGCATTCCTGGGTTCAGAACTGCAAAGATAAATAAATAACATGAAAATAAAAATAAACAATGCTGAATGAAAATCACAACCAAAAGCAGTAAATCCAACTGTTGTTTTCCTTATTTATTCTCAATCTGAACATGTCTAAAGACATGAAATTGGCCCATCTAACACTGGCATTTCAATACTAGTTCCCAAGTCCATCTGCCACTTAGAAATAGACATTCCCTGATTGGGTGGTAGATTTATATTATTTTTCAAAATTCTGCAAAAAGCAATATGCATTCAGTTAAAGCCATACTTCAAATTTTGAATTCTGAACTCTTAGAGGTATAGTACTCGCTCCTGATGCCAGGCAATGACCATAAGCCTCAGTTCACAGCCAGCCCACAGTCTTGTGAGGAAACAGGAGCTCTCTATAGTGCACCTGCTGCCAGGGTGAGGCGTATTAAATACATTTTCCACTTACAATGATTGCAACACCTGATGGGTTGTTGAGGATAACCCCATCATAAATTCAGGAACAGCTATATAAGATGCTTGGCAATATGTGAGATAAATAATAAAACTGACTTCTGGGTTTTAATAACATATTTTGAAGGCAAGAAGATTTAATACAATGATAAATTAAATTAAGACTTTTTGAATTAAACATTCTTGAAATAGTTTAATTTTTAGTTTATCTTGAATTGTCAATAGTAAGAAAGCAAGTGCCCACCGGATCATTGTCTATATCAAGGAGAGAATCACACGGTGACATTGATGACAACTATTCCATTTGAATGATTCAAGGAAGAACTGGAACTGTAATTCGGTCCAATTTCTAGTACTACCAGAATCACCTACGGATTTTTTTTAATATTTATTTTTTACTTGTAGTTGGACTCAATATCTTTATTTTATTTATTTATATGTAGTGCTGAGGATCGAACCCAGGGCCTCGCACATGCTAGGTGAGCACTTTACCACTGAGCCACAACCCCAGCCCTCACCTAAGGATTTTTTTAAAATCATCCCAGACCAATTAAAGCAGAATATCTGCAGATCAGCCCAGCCCAGCAGCTGGCATTTTTTAAAAGTCCCACAACACATCATACATGGACATTTGTCCATTTTCTCTACTGGATTCTAAGCTACAGTGACCATATAATTTATCACTGAAAACAGGGGACTTTGGAAAGTGAAAGGGGGAACTTTCATAAATTCCACCCCATCAGTAAGTGTGGTCCCCTACTGTGAGCTCCCAGGTGCCCTATTTTACTCTCCTTTGATTCCTCCACTCCTGGCAGAGTTTAGCTCATGGTAGGTGCTCTATAAATTTTTACTGAATTACATACACACTGCATATACATGTGTATATACAATATATATACACATATATTAAAATTAATGATATAATTATAATTTATATATATATGTATATATGTATATGTGTGTGTATGGTATGTGTATATATATATCAACTACACATTTGGAAGTGGTTAATAAAGCACTTGGGCTCCACTGCAATGCAGTTATCTCAATGCCCATGAAAACTAATTCCTAGTATTTCACAGTAGTCTCAGCACATCACAGCTTCTCTCATTTTCACAGGATGGATAGAGGAAAGGTACTACTATTCCATTGGACATAAAAGCAAAAACTAAGAAAAAGAAGAAAAACCAAGAGAAAAAAAAAGCATAATATGACTTGCTCAACATCTTTCACCATCTTATTAAATAAAGCACATTAAATTCAAATACAATATTGTATCAAAATTAACAGGAGTCAAGGACTTCAAATACAAACTCTCTTTTATTGTTAAAGAATTAAAACAATTTTTGTAAATATCACTTATTAACTGAAAAAAAATTCCACTTACATGTAAAAGTCTTTAAAAAAAAAAAAAAACTACTGATCACTCTATTGAACAATGATTCTCAAATCGAATATCCGGAACCTTCCTCCAGTTCCCTAAGCTCTAGGGTTTGAGTAATGGTTGACAGGTATAAATTAAATATATTTTTCCTTTCTACACCTTCTTTTACAGAAGGTATAAACCTTTTGCTTTTGAGAATTGCCTTTTAAAAAACCTACTCTCAAATAAAACATTTAAAAATATAAATTCATTGCTTTGACAGTTATTAAGTCTCCTAAAACTGAACCTACCTATAATTAAAATAATTTTTTGTACAAATCCAAATAAAAGTTATATAAAATTTATTAATAACATAAAGATGAGGTGAAGCTGGTAAACTAATACTACCACACCAACCAACAAACATAGACTTCAGGCCAGGCAGGGCTGGAGAATAACTTTAGAGAGTAAATAATTTAATTTTCACTACTATGCTACTATGATAGCTAATTAAGTAACTTGCCCAGTGGTAAATTTATCAGAATCAGGGGCTGGTATCTAAATCCAGTCACTGAGGCAGAAAGATGGCAAGTTCGAAGCCAGCCTGGGAAACTTAGGGAGACTTGTCTCAAAATAAAAAATAAAAAGGACCGGGGATGTAACCTAGTGATAGAGCACATCTGAGTTCAATCTCCAGTACTGTTAAAAAAAAAAAAAAAAAAAGAAAAGAAAAGAAAGAAAATGTGGAACAACTTAAATGCCTAATGAATGGTATTGGCCAAATTATATTGCTCTCTTGTGTGCATGCACAAACATGTAACAATGAATCCTACCATTATGTACTACTATAATGCACCAATTTTAAAAAATAGGAAAACCATTTACAACAAATATTGACTCTAAAAAGTGGATATAAGGACTGGGGTTGTAGCTCAGAGGTACTAGCACTTGCCTAGTAATGCACAAGGCCCTAAAATCAATCCCCACCACTGCTAAATAAATAAATAGTGGATATAAAAATACAAAACTGAATATGCTCTTAAGACTTACCCTTATTTGGGAAAAGGCAAAAGGAATGACTTAATCAAAGACCAACAGAGGAAAAAAAGGACAGATGATAGCTTATCCACTGTCATACAAACCTGTTTCCTATTTGAGCGATAAACTACAACTGCATTAGGCAGGCGGACTCCAATCAATGTACTAAACACTATCTATGTTCCCCATCGCCAACAGAAAGGTGTAATGCCATCCATTCTAGCTTTGGCTTAGCTACTAAACATAATATTATCTTACGTCTTGATAAACATTGAAAGCTGTGTGAGTCAACAAAAAGCCTGACCATTCCCATCATAAAAAGGGAACAAAACGAATCTAAATTACTAGGGAAAAACAAAATACTACTATCTAAAAGAGAATGCAAGAAAACAGTAACCTCCACAAACATCTTTAAGTTTTTAATATGACTAAGGAAGCCAGGCACTGTAGCACAGGCCTGCAACCCCAGCAATTTGGGAAGCTGAGGGAGGAGATTGCAAATTGGAGGACAGCCTCAACAACTTAGACCCTGTCTCAGAAGAAAAAATAAAAAGAACTGTGGATGTAGCTTAGTGATAAAGTATCCCTTGGCTATACAAACACACACAAACATACACACAGAGAGAAACATACACACACACACACACAGAAAAGACATATATATATGCTATCAGCATTAAACAAGGAAGTGAGTGAGTCCTATCTAAACAAACTCCTTCCTTTCTCTCATGCATATACCCCTCATCCTATAAATGCATCCATCTATAAAACTGCATAACTTGGGCTCTAACCACAAGGTGCGAATCACTCCATCTGCAAGACAACTGTAAACATACACTAGTTAATGCCTATTTAATAACAAATTTTAATGTTTATATTTTTACACATGTATAATATAAAAATCTTGCAGAAGAGCCCTTTTCTCTAATTGCTTTTGGTTCTTTCAACTAGTTCAGTTCCTATAAAACGCTGACCCAAACTGGAAATTCATTCTGGGAGCTAAGGCAGACTTGGCGCCAGTTTTAAAAAGGTTATTTCCAAACCTGGAATAAAATCCCAAATGAAACAGTAAGGTGGTTCAGGTGTTTAATATCTATCACAGAAAATAAAATGATATTGCTGGGTTTTGTTTAGCACAAGAGCACGGTAGGATGGGATGTGCTGGGGAGAACTTTGTGCTAAGGGTCAAAAGATCAGAAAAGGGGAAACAAAAGCGAAACTTCGGGATGGGTGCACCCCCACTCTTTCCTGCATTGGTGCCTACAAGGGGTGCCCTGAAACGCTCCGCTATGAGCAGCGCTGCCCACCCGGTTGCACGGGGTTCCCGGTGCTACGGGGGTCTCCTAGAGGGAGGGAGAGGGCACTCGGAGCTGGCGGGCCCCGGGCCGCGCTCCCCCCGAGGCAGGACCGCCGAGGCTGAGCGCGGCGCGGGCGCGCGCGTACGCGCTCGCGGCTCCGGCAGACCCAGGCCCGCTGGGCAGCCCCCTCTCACCCGCTCCGGGGCGCTCCATGGTCGAGGGGCGAGAGGGTGGCGCGTCAGGGCCCGCAGCGGCGGGCTGACGCAGCGGCCGGGAACAGGGAGGCAGGCGGAGGCCGGGGCCGGGCCCGGGGCCTGCCGGAGGCGCGCGGGGGCGGACGGCGGGAGCGCTGGCCGCGGCGGCCAGGCTTGCGGAGGCCCGGAGCCCCCCGAGCCGCAGCCCCCGCGGCAGCAGCACCTGCAGACGCTGCATGCCAGCCCGGGCGCCGCGACGAGCCGGAAGGGGCCGGCCCGATTCTCCGGTGTTACCCGGATTGGGGCGAGCGACGCGGGCCGCAGCTGCGGAGGGCGGGGGAGCCGGGGCCGCGACCCCGGGGCCACCGCAAGCTCCGGGCCCGCTCTGCCGCCAGGCTGGTCACAGCCAGCCCTCCCGAGACCGGTGGCGGCTGGCAGCCGCTGGCAAACCTCAGTTATTTCCTGTGGCGCGGCCTTTCCTGTCCCACGCTTTGAGGGGCAAGATTGGGACTTGGCTGGGAGCATTCCTGACCCGCTGTCTCCTGAGAACCCCTGTGTTTAGTTTTGCAAAGAGCTATGAAAACAGTACTGATTGCAAAATATTTGGGAAAAGCGAGATGTACAAGAACGAGACCTTACACATCTGTATGTCGGAGATATTTTATAGGTTTTTTTTTTTTAAAAAAAAAGCCAAATTGGGACAAAGACTGAAATTTTTAATAATGGTTCTTTACCTAGAAATTAAATGGAAATGCACTGGTTTTTGCAGAATAAGATACTGATGTGAGTAAAATGGGAGAAAAGGAAATTTACTTAGTGTAAAATAATGATAATAATATTAATAATCATCCCCTTGCAACAGAATGCTACTAATGTTACTGGATTTTTTGCTTTGTTTGCTTTTGGTTATCAGGGATTGACCTCAGAGGCACTTTACTACTGAGCTACATCCCCAGTCCTTTTTTTTTTTTTTTTTTTTTTTTTTTTTTTATTTTGAGATAGGATATCCCTAAATTGCTGAGGCTGGCTTTGAATGTCATTCTCCTGCCTCAGCCTCCTGAGTAGCTAGGATTACGGGCCTGTAGCCTAGTCCGGAGAGCGAGGCCTACCGGGTTTCTTTTTGGTGTTGGGGTTTTTTTGTTTGTTTGTTTTTGTTGTTGTTTTGTAGGTTTCTGTTTGTTTGTTTGTTTTGTTTGGTACCAGGGATTGAACTCAGGGAGAGCCACATCCCCATGCATTTTTTTATATTTTATTTAGAGAGGGTCTGGCTGAGTTGTCAAGGCTGTCTTTGAACTCGGGATCCTCCTGCCTCAGCCTCCCCAGCTGCTTGGATTTTAGGCATGTGCCACCCCACCGGGCTTCTTTTTGTTTTTAATGTAAAGAAACCCATCCAGGAACAAGAAAAATTAATTAGGGTAGCCCTTTACCAACAATAATGTCCCCTTTGTCCCCTTGATCCTCATTCTGGGGATTGAATCTAGGGGCACTCTACTACTGAGCTGCAACCCTAGCTTTTTTATTCTTTATTTGGAGACTGGGTCTCACTAAAATGGCTCAGGCTGCCCTCTTACTGGTATCTTCCTGCTTGAGCCTGCAGAATTGCTGAGATTTCAGGCCTTGGCTGCCATCATGCAGGGAACAATATTCACTAGTCCTGAGTGCACCCTACAATGGGGATGGAAACAAAAACCCGTGTGCAACCAGGATAGTTGGCCCAAAGACCACATACTAGCCAGACTTGTAGGCTCATACCTTAAATCCCAGTGACCGGCTGGGATTTGTTAAGGCAGGAGGGATTATTAAGAAACTTCAGGTGCCCATGTAGCCCAGTAGAAGAACTTATCTAGCATGCTGTGGGCCCTGGGTTCCATTCCCAACACCTGAAAAAAATTAAAATAAAAAATAATTATACAGGGGCAACTTTCTGCCCTCCCCTTTTCTGCCTAAAAGTAGAACATAAATTTCCCTTTGTAAAGGTTCCTTAATTCATAAATTTCCATTTTTAAAAGCATACAGCCCTCCCATGCCAGGAAGTAGAAAACACCTTACCTACAAAAGAAACCCTACTAAACCAACTTTCATTTACCATACATTTCCCACTCACCTTCCCACAGTTTACCCCCCCTCCCATCCCCAACCCCTTTTCCCTTTGTCTAGTCCCTTTACTTTCTCACCCTAAGGCTCTAGATCTAACTGTCTTTTGGAATTTTTTACATCTTTCCTATGCATCACCTATGTGTATTTATAAATAATCCTTTTCTCCTGTTTTTATGTCCATTTAATCTGCATGTCCCAGCCACTGAACCGAGAGGGCAGGGGAAAGGGTGTTTTCCTCTCCTACAAGATATACCAAGAGAAATATGAGAATTTCATTCTCTACCTAAGCAGAAACATCAGCCTGAGTGCTACCCATTGTCCATCACCAGTTTTATGAATATAGAGTCTTAGCCGATACCTCTCATGTGGAGGAAAATTTGAATTACTCATCCTGAAAAAGAGGTTTTTAACAGAGCTTCTTTGAAAAAGGACTGGGGCAGGGACAATAAAAGGTGAGACCTGAACATCTTATTGTGCCAAAAAGCAGACAAATGGAGACTATCAAAACCACAGGAAATAGCTTGAAACACCTTTCTATAAGCGAATGGGAGACCATCTGACTCAAAAGAAGAGCAAAGCCAGGGGTATGGTGATGCACGCCTATAATCCCAGTGATTTAGGAGGCTGGGGCAGGAGGATTTCAAGTTCAAAACCAGTGCCAGCAACTTAGTGAGGCCCTAAGCAGCTTAGGGAGACCTTATCTCAAAAATTAAGAAAAAAAAAAAAAAAGGACTGGGAATGAGGCCCTTATAGCAAACAGCCCAGGTTCAATCTCTAGTATGAAAAAAATTAATTAATTAAAACTAATTATTATGATGCATTCAATATATAAGACCTATGAACCCATACTTGTATCTTTCTTTTTTCTTTTTTCTTTTTTTTCTTTTCCTTCTTGTACCAGGGATTGGACACTCGACCATTGAGCTACATCCCCAATCCTATTTTGTATTTTATTTAGAGACACGGTCTCGCTGAGTTGCTTAGGGCCTCACTAAGTTGCTGAGGCTGGCTTAGAACTCATTATCCTCCTGCCTCAGCCTACTGAGCCACTGGGATTACAGGCATGTGCCACCATTCCCAGCCTTGTATCATTTTTAATACTCATATGAGGAAATGAACAAGCATTGGACATGACTATTACACCAACTCCTTAGTCACATTACTTTGAGAATTGATAACTAAAGGGAAAGAATTAAGCATCTACCTGGCTTTTTAGGAAAAATGGTAGTAAGGGAAAACTGGTTTTAACAGAAGACTGTCCAATAATAAATGTCAAGTTCTTTGTAAAAAATAAAAATCTTACAAGGATTATTAAATTTCTGTATTAGTGCTGATTTCCTCTAACCTTAACATAGCCTCAGCACCACTTAGCAGTAATAAAATGTGATTTGTTCACCACATCAGTACACTGAAGTGGCTTACTGATGTTATAGGAGACCAGAGCTGTGGTCAAGACCTGCTGGAACTGTCAGTGACCTCTGGGGAACAGTGCCTGGCCTTACCCTGTGCCTGAGTTAGGCGCCCCACCTGTGGGCTTCTATACACCTGTGCCCATCCTGACTATCCCTACCACATTTTTCTGCTCCCCACATTATACATTATGTCCCTTGAAGGCAGAAACTATATTTTAAACTCTTTGTATTCCTAAGTGCATAGAAGTTGTTCAATGACTAGTTTAATGAATAAATAAAACATTTATAAGCACCATATCTGTTTATTTAGTGCTCAGAATTATCAAAAAAGAAAGCAACATACCAAAGTAAATTTCAAGGAAGGAAAGAAGTAAGGGGAAGAGAGGAAATTATTAATAACATCTTAAAGTTTATAGCTCTAGTGCAAAGCTAAAAATTAGCTGACATTAACATCTAAATCCTGATATTTGATACCTAACCACGCCAAGATTACAGTCCCTTGTGAAATCCCTCTAAAATGCATCTGGGTTCCAACCAGTGCCTGGCATCACTGATAAAGCATTTCAAGCTGCCACCCATTACCAGTCCCTGCCTCACTGAACTCTGCTGGTCCATTTTGGCATCAGAAAGCCCTCTGGCCTCACCAGAGATCATCTGCCTGCTGATTCACCAGACCACAGTGGAGTCTAGGATAATCTCTTGAAAATGGGGGGAAAATATCCTCCTTATACCTTACAGTCTGTTAGCAGCAGGGCTGGGTGGGAGATAACACAGGACATTATTTGGACCTCTAAGAATTCATTGACATAGTAAGTTCCTTTACATACACAGCCATTTTCTCCCCAGAGCATGATGTACACTGGACCTGAAGGGTTCAGCGTTGAGCTACCACATTGTTCCTGTACCATGACCCATCTCTGACCTTCAGGGCTTGTTGCTAAATTGACTCATTCCTCCTGAAAGATTACTTTCTGTATGGCAAACTCTCTGTTCAGGTTCTTCTCTTTTTTGATCTAGTCCTGATCCCATGAATTTCTACCAAAACAGTTGGCCTTGTTTTTTTTTTTTTTTTGTTTTGTTTTGTTTTTATTGTTGGTTGTTCAAAACATTACATAGTTCTTAATATACCATATTTCACAGATTGATTCAAGTGGGTTATGAACTCCCATTTTTACCCCGTATACAGATTGCTGTGTCACATCAGTTACATTTCCATTGGCCTTGTTTTAATTCTTATCCTAGGAGGAGTTTCCTTGGTGCCTCATTTAAACTAGAGCTGCATATGGTTTCAAAAGAGGGTGAAGTCATGCAATTTTATAAGATATTGTCAAATATCAGTACAAAGCCATCTAGGATCCTTGGTAATTCAGGGTGACTCTAGATAACATTTCATTTTATTGGAGGGGGAACATTAAAACATGTATAGTTTTCAACTAGTATTTTAATATAACATTTTTATATTCATCTTAAGGATTTTATTATCAGAGCCAAAGACACTATATTCCTTTGTCATAGCATCTATGGTGAGTAACATTCTTAAGAAACCATTACCCTTTTGTGTCTGTGTGCACCTAGATACTGAGGGTTAAATTCAGGATCTCATGCTTCGTAAGCATCTGTTCTGCAACTGATACACCCCTGGCCTCTATTCCTATTTAGTAATAGATTTATTTCAATAGCCAGACACAGTATAATGATTTAATAATATTAAGGGGTTTTTTTTTAGTACCAGGGACTAAACCCAGGAGTGCTCTACAACTGACCTACATCTCTAGTCCTTATTTATTTATTTATTTATTTATTGTGACAGAGTCTCCCTAAATTAATGAGGCTAGCTTTGAACATGCAATCCTCCTGCTTAGACTCCTGAGTCCCTGGGATTACAGTCTTATACCACCAATGCCCAGCTAGGATTCAATATTTTAAGTTATTTTAAATAGTTTTTATTGCAAATCTAAAATTCTATTTTTTAAGTAACTTGTGTTGTTTTATAAAATTTTTAAATTCAGAAAACCTCATGGAATAAAATTAAAAGTTATTAGCTGGGTGTGGTGGCGTATGCCTGTAATCCCAGTGTCTTGGGAGGCTGAGGCAGGAGGATCATGAGTTTAAAGCCAAGCCTCAACAATAAGCACTAAGCAACTTAGTGAGACCCTGTCTCTAAATAAAATATAAAATAGGGCTGGAGATGTGGCTCAGTGGTCGAATGCCACCAAGTTCAATCCCTGGTAACAAAAAAAAAAAAAAAAAAAAAAAACGTTATCTATGAAAGGGAGTGTAGTTCAGTGATAGAGCATTTGTCTCGTATGTGCAAGGCCCCGGGTTTGATCCCTGCCCAACTCCCCCCCACACACAATTTATAATATATCAACTAGAAGAAACTAGAAATATATCTCACTAGATACATATGAAGATATATATATACGTACTCCTATAGCGTATATTTTATAAAAATAGAGTTGTGTTTGTATTAGTTAGGGTTCTCTAGAGGAACAGAATCAAAAGGAAGTATAATTATAAAAAGGGGATTTATTAGGTTGACTTACACGACCAGAAGCTTGATAGTCCACAATGCCCAGTTGCAGGCTGGAGAGCTGAAGGAACCAGTAGCTGCGCAGTCCAAGAGACTGAAGCCCCAGTAAAAGAGGGCTCAGTGGTACTACCCTAGTCTGAGACCAAAGGCTTCTGGAAACTCGCTGGGGAATCACTGGCAGAGTCCACTTTGGAAGAGTGAAGAAGCGAGAGTTTGATATCCTTAGATAATAGTAGCAGCAATCAAGAACCAGTTCACAAAGAATCCAGCTTGCAACTGCTACTGCTTCCTAGTTCTTTTAATTTTTATATCATCCAAGCCATCATCTTATTGGATGGTGCTGCCCACACTTAGGGAGTGCCACCATTTCAGTTGGCTCTCCCACATGCCAATCATTCATAGACACACCCAGAAACTTCAGGATCACTGGTATCTCTTAATCCAATCAAGTTGACAATTCAAATTAACCATTACAATGTTGCATATGACATTGTAATCTTTTTTCTCTCATCAACAAGTTTCTAATCTCATTAAGCATTTTTCTACATCATTATCTCAATCCTGCATATCAAATTTTCACATAAATGTACTAATCAACTACCTAGTGATTACAGTTGTAAATTTAAATCTTATTTAAATTTGTCTGCTTGTCTTTTCTCTCTTTTTTTTTTTTTTAAATTTGATACTGAAGATTGAACCCATGGGTACTTTACTACTGAGCTACATCTGCAGCCCTTTTTATTTTTTGTTTTTGCGACAGGATCTCACTAAATTGCTTAGGGCCTCACTAATTTGCTGAGGCTGGCCTCAAATTTACGATTCTCCTGTCCCAGTCTCCTGAGTCACTGGAATTTCATGTGTGCTCCATCTTGCCTGACAGTTTGTTTTTTCATTATTAAAAATAACTCTATGGTTAATATTCATTCTGTAGCTCTTTGAAAATATTTTATTATTTCCTTAAAATCAAATTCCCAGAAAGAGGCTTGATAAGTAAAAAAATATGAATCATTGTAAGGTTTTTGAAACATTGCCAAATTATTCACCAGAAATTCATGCAAAGTTACATACTTATTGGCAATTTTTGAAAGATTTTGAAAATTTACCATTTATAAACTCTTCCCTCATAAAAATGGTTATTTTAGCTCATATTTATTTGGCTATTAATGAATCTGAACATTGACTTGTTAGGTCTCAGAAAAATGATACCCGAAAAATATGCTACCTTAAACTTCAAAACAAGAACACATGGGAACAACAAATGTAGAAGAGGATTTTCTCTGAAGTTCCCTTATCCAAAGACCAGATCCACCACGTGCTCTCCACTGTAATGCTCTGCCTCACTACAGGCCCCCAAGTATGGACTGAAACTCCTGAAACAGTTACTGGACAGGGGTCTGAGGAGGCCCTCCAAGAGGGCAGGGGAATCTTGACTTGGTTCAGATGGGCTCTTGATTTATGCTATTGAAAAGAATCTTAGGGACTGGGGGTATAGCTCAGTTGGTAGAGTGCTTACCTCTCATACACATGACCCCAGGTTCAATTGCTAGCACCCTCCCCCTAAAAAATAGGAGAGAGTATTTTAGGACATTTTGAAAGTAAGAAACAAGCAAAAATTTGTCAAAGACATCACAAAAGCAAGGTGCATGAGTAGTGATGCATCTAGGGTTGACTCCCTCACTAAATATCAAGTTTTCCTGGGAAGGAAAGTGCAGATTCCCAGGCAAGCTTTTGTGAGAACTGAATCCCATGTCAATCATTCGATATTTGGGATTCCATATTTATTCTTGCTTAAGCAATCTAGCCATAAATCCATTTTGCACACATTGAATCTCATGGCATTTAAATTGATTATGCGTTTATGCTTTTGTTTTAATTGATCTGATACAAGTATATGCTGGAGGTTTTGTTCATCTAGCTAAACAGACAAGCATGGCTAGTCATGCTCATAAATCTGGGTCTCTATCTAGTAATGATCTCTTTTTGCGCTCTCTCTCTCTCTCTCCCCATCTATCTCAAAACCATGAGTCAAAAATAAATCTTTCCTCTTTTAATTTGATTACCTCAGGTATTTTGCCACAGCAAGGGGATGCTAACTAACACACCTGGCCACAAGTCCTTATATATTTGTAAGGTCTCATGATTATTAGGTATTTCTTAGTCCTTACATCCTCTTAATATACACCTATATTCAATATGTCCATGCTTTATTTATTCCTTATCAGTACATTACACATCTTAGTTCATTTGTCCTAATCTTTTATTTATTTATTTATTTATTTATTGGTACTGGGAATTGAACTCAGGGGTACTCAACCACTGAGCCACATCCCAGACCTATTTTGTATTTTATTTAGAGACAGGGTCTAACTGAGTTGCTTAGTGCCTTGGTGTTGCTGAGAATGGCTTTGAACTCACGATTCTCCTGTCTCAGCCTCCCAAACTGCTGGGATTATAAGTGTGTATGACCACGCCCAGCTGTCCTAATATTTTCTTCAATAACAGATGTGGACATTCTGTAACAATATAGCTAGTGAACATTATAGATCTCTAATGCAATTCTGTATTTAATCTGCTGCTATTTCACCAACCTTTGTAACTCATTTTGAATTTCAACTTGGCATCAGAACACCTCCAGGAAATTCAGCCTTAACTTCTGGGTTTAATTTATTCCTCCTAGGGGTGAATAGCTCTGATTCTGTTTCCAAGGTAACAATAAAAGTGAAA
The DNA here is from genome assembly GCF_964194105.1 of Spermophilus citellus. NCBI lineage: Eukaryota > Metazoa > Chordata > Mammalia > Rodentia > Sciuridae > Spermophilus > Spermophilus citellus. The sequence goes on along the minus strand of NC_138186.1, from coordinate 138,280,872 downwards.
GGTTGTTTACCTGTCTAGATTTTCTTCTTAGTCCTAAGATCTGTACTTTTACCACCTACTTAGATCCTTATTAAGACTCCTTTGCTTAGAATATGTATTTTTATTCCTTATCTCTCTTCTTAATTCCTTAAAAAAAAAAAAAAAAGAAGAAGACGACAAAGAAGAAGAAGAAGAAGGGGGGGAAAAACTGAAGCAAACGGCCAAAGGATTTTTTTTTTTTTTGGTCTATGTACTTACTTGAAGGTCTCAGCACCAAGTCCATTATCAGGTCCAATGAATGTTCTCACTCTTCTCTCCCTGGAGTTTCTTGTGGCCACTCTGCCATCTCAACTTCTCCAGCAAATATCCACAAGAAAGCACTGCTTTCCTTTCCTATCTCTGAGACCCTTGCCATAGATGTAACAGGTAGAGTGACAAACTGTCCCAGTTTGTCCTGGACCTTTCAGTTTTAGCACTATGTCTCAAGAAACCCTTCAATTCCATATAAACAGAGGCAGTTATCAACCAATTACAGATCAAGAGAAATAAAATAATAGGCCCAAAGGGTAAAGATTTCAATAGGCTGAGAGCCAGGAAAGGCTTGGAAAAGGAAGTAATATTTGAGACCAGTTTGACAATAAGTGGATTAAGAGCACTGAAGCATCAGGGATAAATACATTCCAGAGTTGCGGAGGCAGGACTGTGCAAGTAGGTGCAAAAGAGAGTGGGCCTACCAGTTCAGCTGTGTCAGGTGGCAAATGGCTGGGAGATAAGACTGTAAATTTAGGTTGGAACCAAAGTATAGAAGAACTTAAATGCCAGGCTAAGCAACTGGGACTTTATTGCCTAAGAACTGGAAATGTCAGCTAGGCACTGTGGCACATACTTGTAATCCCAGGGCCCGGAGGCTGAGGCAGAAGGATCCTAAATTTAAGACCAACCTGGTCAACTTAGCTGGGCCCTGTCTCAAAAATAAAAAAAGGGCTAGAAATATAATTCAGTGGTAGAGCACTGTAGGTTCAATACTTAGTATAGAAGAAGGAGAAGGAAAAGAAAGAGAAGGGGGAGGAGAACTGGGATCGTTGGAGAACTCTGACCTTGGAACTGCCATAGTGAAGGATGAATCTTAAAGACACATATTTTAAGTCTGTGCAGGATTTATTGTCGAGGGTAGAGAATTGATGCCCCAAGTCCAGCTAGTTCACTGTGATACTGCAGTGAGGGACAGAAATTTGAATAAAGGTATTGGTCTACATATAAAATAAAAGTGATAGATTTAAAAGATTACAAGACAATAGTGAGTACTCAACAATTGATAATGTGGATAGAGAGAAAATAGGTTGTTTGTTACCAGTACATTAAAACTTGGGCTAAACTGAGTGCTCCTGGAGCAGCCCAGAAAAACAGAATGAGAAATGGGAGAAAGAAAGGAGCGAGTTCAGTGAGTAAGATAGCAGAGAGTGCTGACCAGTGGGGTCCTTCCCTGACCTCTCAGACATTTTCAGTAAAGGCAATAATTAAATTTACCAATCTTGGTGCTATTTTGGAAAAGGAGAGGGCTGAGGAACAGAAACATCAAAGGACTGCTGTGCCTGAGGGTTTGGAGGTTCCTATGATTGTAAAAAATTCAAAGAAATCTTAAGGAGATGGTTGGACAGGAAGACACTAAGGCAAATTGAAATTTATAAGTGTACACACAATCACTGAAACTATGGGTGCAAATGAAGCCACCCAGGGAGGTGATATACAGAATTAGAATATTAGGGGGCTCTGTAGATGGAATGCTTTCAACCATCTTTGTGATAACAATCTGAATCCTTCTTTAATATACTTCATCAACTAATTTATTACATACTAATTTACTATATACTTGTTACATCTCTTCTTTACTGGATAAGAATAAGAAATATCCACTGGTAGAATATTGGCATCAAGAACATTGTTTTTTTTTTTTTCTTTACCTTCAGCCAATGTATAAGGGACCGTTTACTTATTATGAGATACATGCTAGTTTGTATTGCTACTAAGACAATGATGTCTTATATTGCTGATTTTGAGACAATTGCTGTTTTTACACACCAAAGAAGTTAATGTTCATGACCACATTTTGAGCAAATGCCAGGTTGGCAGGTTAGTCTTAACAACTCTAATTAGGTTTCTTGAAATTGCTTAGTGCTAGGGATTCGTTTCTCATTAGGTTATCTTGCAATATTTCTTTCTATTTTTGGCATCGTGTAAACCATCATCTTACTTTCCAATAGACCATTCCCTTCATGATTTGTTCTTGTTGTTATTCTCTAGTACACTTGTATAATACTAAAATAAAAGTGTTAAAAACTATATTGAATCCCATTTTTTTAAGTCATCCAGGTTATATATTCTTCTTTGTTGGTTTCATTGTCATGCCAGAAAGTAGCAATGCAGTTGGTTTACACTTCCCACTGTTGGGGCTGAATGTGTGTGTAGCTCAGTGGCTCTTGCCTAGTATGTGCAAGACCCTGGGTTCAATCCCCAGCACAACAAAAATAGTAAATAAACAAAGATAAATAAGTAAGTGAACTTGTCATTCTCCATTTTAATGTGTTCTCACTAATTTCTTAGGGCCTTGCTAAATTGCTGAGGCTGGCCTTGAACTTGTAATCCTCCTGCCTCAGCTTCCAAATTGCTGGGATTACAGGTATGCACCACCATGTCTGGCTTCCTCAAAGTTTAATGTTCCTCATCAGTAAATGTGTCTGTTTCAGAGTCATTAGTATCATTTGACTTTGTTTTAATGCTCTGCAAAAACTGGTAAGAGTGTGAAATTTTGAGCTCAATATAATGACTTGGGGCCACTACGTATATTTCTCTGGGGTTAGATTATAAAACCCTGTACCCTGATCTCTTCAGGAATTTCACAGAACATAGGTCACTCTAATATTGTCATTACCACCACTTCAACTTTTCTTCTGGGTTCTAGGAATCTTTTTCTTACTGGTGTGTCTTAATAGCAGTTTCTAGAACCACACCTGAGACTCCTCATGGGATTAAGCTCAGATTTGTTTGGGAAGACAAATGTCAGAGTGGAGATAGACTCCCCTGGGTGATTCTGCCTCCATGAGTGAGAGAGTAGTTCTTTCTCCTCCCTTGAAGTCCCAGTGAGTTTTAGCTCCGTAAAGAAACAGGCACTGTACACCTTTAGTATTAGTGGTGTGCTAGAGCTGCCTCAAGCCAGATTGTTGGTGCCAACTTTCAGTAATTTTGAGAACTGATTATTAACACTGGCTATTACTAACAAATAAATTATGTAAACTTATAATTAAATTATATTTAAAACTCTTGGGGCTGGAGTTGTGGCTCAGTGGTAGAGCTCTCACCTAGCACGGGCGAGGCACTGGGTTGGAGCCTCAGCACCACATGAAAATAAATAAATAAAATAAAGGTATTGTGTCCATCTACAACTTAAAAAAAAATTAAAATTCTAGTAATTTTAAAGCTCTTAGAAGAAAACATTGGAATCAATCTTTGTACATGTGTTAGGTAATAATTTCTTAACTGTGACAACAAATATGTAAATAACCAAAAAAAGGGCTGCGGACATAGCTCAGTGGAAGAGCACTTATGTAGCAGGAGAGTAGCCCTGGGTTCAATCCCCTACACTACAGACAAAATAATGAAGGAGAGAATGAAGTAAGAAAGGAGGAAGGAAGAAAAGATAACTACATTGGACTTACTCAAAATCAAAATTTCATGCTTCCATGGATACTGAAACCAGATTTTCAGCCTCGTTGCTGTAGTGTTGCAGCAGAACCCATCCACCTGCCACTTCTTTCTGTTTTTTTTTTTCCAAAATGTTTGTTTTTTAGTTGTAGTTGGACACAATGCCTTTATTTTATTTATTTATTTTTATGTGGTGTGAGGCTTAAACCCAGGACCCCATACATGCTAGGCTAGTGCTCTACCACTGAGCCACAACCCCAGCCCTTCTTTCTGGGTTCTTGTCTCGCCAATTTGAAGAATGAAATCCATGGACGAAGAAGACTGAGCATAAAAGAGCTGGATTTATTCAAGTGAGAAGAAAAGAGAAAACTCCTGCAAGACAAGAGGGGACCCAAGAGGGGATCCCACTTAAGTGTACTAAGGGGCTTCTATAGCTACTGGGTAGGAACATATCAATATCTATGCTAATCAGGTGTTTGAAAAGGGCCGAGGCTAACAGGTATTGGAAAAGTGTTAAGGTTATTGGTTTAGCCTGCAACATTCTGATTGGTTATTCCTCTGAGTCTATGGCCTTTACTTAGATCTTTCCTGCCTCCCTTTTTCCACTGCCCCAGGACAAAGGAGTTGCCTGGAATGTTTGGAATATTCCCAATATATCTACAGATTATTTTCAAGGAGTAGCCTGTTTAGAGAAGCCTCTTTTGGGGGAGGGGGCATTTCCTTAACTGTTTGCCAGTTTGGCTATCTGTCCTAGCTTGTTCAATATCATCAAGAAAATGAGGGGCAGGGGGAGTACCTCAGTGGTAGAGAATTTGCCTAGCATGCACAGGACGCTGGGTTTGATATCCAGCACACACACACACACACGTGAGCATACACACATACACACACACACACACACACAGAAAATGAAAATGAAAATACAACCCACATATTGGGAGAAAATATTAGCAAATCATATATCTGATAAACTTATATTTAGAATATATTTTTAAACTCTTATAAGCCAACCATAAAAAGATCCAAATAATCCAATTTAAAAAGCAAATAAAGGATTTGAGTAGACATTTCACCAAAGCAGATATACAAATGACTGATGAGCACATGAAAAAATGCTCAACATCCTTAATTTTTCCAGAAAAATAAAAATCAAACCCACAGAAATACCACTTTGCACACATGAGAATGCCTATAATAAAAATGAACACTAACGTGTTGACAAGGACATGGAGAAATCAGAAAGTACAAAATAGGCAAATCTGTAGACACAAAAAGTGAACAGCCAACTGCCTGAGTCTGGGAGAGGTGCATAGCTATGTGTGGTTACAGGGGCTTTCCGTATGATGGAAGAGTTTTCTAAAATTATATCAGGGCGAGGCATGTTGGTGCATGCCTATAATCCCAGCTGCTCGGGAGGCTGAGGTAGGAGGAACACAAGTTCAAGCCTGGGCGACAAAGTGAGTTACCCTCCTTGGGTCTTATACTGCCTGCTTATCTTTGAGGACAGGATGCCTGAAGCCCAGAAGTTGCTCTTCAGATGGGCTGGCTGAAACTGGTTGAACCTAAGACAACTCCAACTTCATTATAATAAGACATGAATATTTCTCCCCTTTATTAGCCACCCACCTTCCCCTTATTTCTTTTGCTCTCTGTGTATAACCTCCTAATCCCCAATAAATGGGAAGTTGATTAGTGAGTTTATCTCCCATTTCTCCTATTCTTGACCAAGAACAAAAGTCTCCTTCACTGCTCAATCAGTAGTTGGTTTTTTTATTTTTATTTTTTAATACTGGAGATTGAACTCAGGAGCACTTAACCACTGAGCCACAGCCTCAACTTCTTTTTATTTTATTTAGAGACAGGGTCTCACTGAATTGCTGAGGTTGGCTTTGAACTCAAGATTCTCCCGTTTTGGCCTGCCACTGAGTTTACAGGTATGTACCACCATGCCTGGCCAACAGTGCTTGGTCTTGTTATTGATTTCACAATTATGAGAGAGTGGGGGAAAGGACCCATTTAGGGTCAAAAATTGACAACAGATTTGGTGACCCAGAGGGGAAGTGCTCTGATCAGCCAGGCTTCCCATCAGAGAATTATTTCTTGTGAATAGAAAGCTGTCAATCCGAAATGAAAGAATGGTCATGTCTCTTATGAAGTTGTAGGTTGTCTGGCAGTCACTCTAGCAGCTGTCTTAGGTCCAACCAGTTTCAGCCAGCCCACTTGAAGAGGAACTTCTGGGTTTCAGCCATCTTGTCCTGAAAGACAAGAAGATTAGGGTGCAATAAAAAGTCAACTAGGCCACCCAGATGTAAAAGATCTGGGTGGGGTACTGAGATCCCATTTCAAAAGTAAAGGAAAAAAATAAAATTAGATAATGGCATAGCTGCACAACTATATAAATATACTAAAAATTATGCTGGGCATGGTGGCACATGCCTGTATTCCCAGCAGTTTGGAAGGCTGAGGCAGGAGGATCACAAGCTTGAGGCCAGCCTCTGCAACTTAGTGAGACCCTAAGCAACTCAATGAGATTGTGTCTCAATATAAAAAATAAAAAGGGGGCTGAGGCTATGGCTCAGCAATAACACACTTGCCTGGCATGTGTGAGGCACTAGGTCCAATTCTTAGCACCACATATAAATAAATAAAATAAAGATCTATCAACAAATAAAAAATATTTAAAAAAAATAAAAAGGGCTGGAGATGTGGCTCAGGGTGAAGCACCCCTCAGTTAAATCCCCAGTACCAAAAAATTAAAATTAAAATTAAAACTCAAGAGTAGACCTCTACTCTTGAGTTGCACATGAACTGTAGGGAGGCATTTTATGGTATGTTAATTATATTTCCATAAGCTAATAATTTTTAAAATGATGATTATTCAAAACATGCCACTTTCTAATTAAACTTTTTCATTTTATTTTTACCTATGCTCTTGAAGTTCTAAGAGATGATGCCCGAATGGCCAGGAACACAGAATCAAATTGTTTAAGATATTAAAAAAACAAGGATTGTTTATCTCCACTAATATTTTATTTATATCTTTATAACAGACAACCAGATGGTGGTGAGTGATAATACTCTGTACTAATCCTTTAGGAAGACTAGTTCACTCGAGGTTTAGATATAAACATAACAATCTGCACTGCTACAAGAAATATAATAACGTATCAAAATATGACATGGTGCCCCATAGATACGTACAATTTTTACACCTCAGTTTTCAAAATTAAGAAAATATAAATGAAACATTATGGGATCATGAAATGTTTCATGACAAATAAAGAGACTGTAGTGCAATATGAGACAAAGTCATTACCCTGCTGTGCTCCAGCAACAAGTATCTGTTGGTTATGATAGAAAGAGGCAAAAGTGAATTAGATCCCATTCCTAAGTGTCATTAAGTCTAAGCCAAGAAAATGGAGATCAATTTAAAAATTTTTAAGATAAAGTCATCTGATATACAGAGATTAAGTATTTATAACTTTTTTTTTCAATACTGGGGACTGAACCTAGAGGTGCTCTACACTGAGCTACCTCCTCAGCCCTTTCTTATATTTATTTTGAGGATCTACACTAAGTTGCTGAAGTTGGCCTCCAACTTACCATCTTCCTGCTTCAGCCTCCCTAGTTACTCAGATTACAGACATGTCCCACCATGCCCAGTAGTACTCTTAAAATTTTTTGAAAATACTTTAAAAGTCTGAGCTAGACATAGTGGTACACACCTGTAATCCCTGCTACTTTGGAGGCTGAGGCGGGAGGATCACAAGTGTGAGGCAAACCTGGGCCATGTAGAGAAAACCTGTCTCAAAACAAAATAGTATGAATTAAACCCCCAGTACAAAAAAAAAAAAAAAAAAAATTAGACTCAGGGCAGCTGTCGCTGTCCACATAGGGTTTCTAGGAGGTCTCCAGGAACAGCAAAAACTCTACTCTCAACTTCCAGGTTCTTGGTCCTGTCACAGAAAAGAATTTAAGTACACCTCAGAGCAAGAGATTTATTAGGTATTATAAAGGGAAAGTACACATTTGAGTTTGGAAGAAAAGATAATCTCAGAGACAAAGCATGTCACATTTTCTTGACTGGGGTTTTCACATTTACAGTGGGACTATAGCTAGGAATCTGAACTAGAAATGGAGTCAGGGTTAGGTAATGCAATTTTGCACCAATTTTCATTGTGTTTTCTCATTGCCCTGGAATGTTCTAATCATGCTACCTCCTAGGATGTGAGTTTCATTAACATCTTAAATCTCCACCCAGGGATATGTGGCTTACTATTTTAAGGAGGCTAGGATCATTTCTTGGTCACAAAAATCACTAATGTACATGCTCCCTTACAGAATACTTCCTCCAAATGCCTTGCAGTGATCTTGGATTTTGTTGCTTTGCATCACCTGATGCAAAGCCGATGGCTAGCTGTGAGTAAAAACACAGGGACACAGACATGGGTTGAATTGCTCACAAGTTGTTCTGGGTGCCAGTGGTTTGAAAGTTGGTGTTCTCTCTGCATCCACAAATTTTTATCTCACAACCATTTTTTATACTTATATTAGCCCAATGAGTCTGAATCTTCTTGCTTTTGGATAGAAGTCAGAAAGATGTAACAGACCAAAATCAATAATCATAGTCTCCTTGAAGCCCTAGGTTGAAAGAGGCAGGGGACTAGACATATCACTGGGAAAATTCTCATCCTAAGTTCACCACCACAGCTGGAAAAAGAGAAATGACTTCTATCTTCTGCCTCTTAATTCAAATACATGTATATTTCATGGGCAGAATCTAAACTGTATTTAGAAACCTTCTGGTGAGGGACTAAAAGTGTAGTTCTCATTCATCCAGCACTTGACATGAAGGTGGGAGCAACTGGAAATGGTGTTGAGTGCCAACAAATAATGTGTGACTCATTACTCACGGGAGTTATCAGGTAATTTTCTGATATTGTTTGTATTATGAGTTTGGGATTGTTTCTTATGGTTAGGGAGGCAAGTTGCAGAAATAGGTTTTTCCTCAGATAACTTCTCAGCATGTCTTGAGCCACCAGACTCCTAGGCACCTTACCAAATTAGCAGACTCTGAAGTTTGTTGGGAGATTATTTCCCACCCTATATGATATGTATTCAGAAATATAAATAGTACTTGTGCATTGCTCTCAGTTATTCCAGTCATCATGATGTCAATAGTGGGCCAGAGTGAAGTCCGATGCAATGCAAGATTATCCAAACCCCTGAGGTCTAGGGTTTTGGTATAGCTCTGAGACAGCACTATTGTGTACTGCTTACACTTTGCAAGAAAGTAAAGGTCTTTATTTTTTCATAGAGACAGCGAGTCAGAAAACTAGAGCTATTGGGTTACCATTTGTTTTGCAAATAAAGGTTTGTTGGAACACAGCCAGATCCATTCACAGATGTTTGTGGCTGCTTTCACCATATAAAATAGAGTGAATGGTTTCAACAAGGATCTTTAAGGATCAGCCAAAATATTGCCCACTAATTAAAGATAAACAGAAACAAACAAAGGCTTAAATTAATTTACTTCAAAATTGTAGCCTCTCTACAAAAATAATCCCTACTGGTAAGCCAAGTACTTTTCCCCAGAGATTTGAAATAATCATACCAATGATTTTTTTTTGCTTAAGTCTTACATTCTAGTATAAAACAGCCAGCTCAGAACTGTTCTCTTAACTGCTGATCAAATATACCTGTTTAGAAAAATATATGGGAATTCCTTATATCATTGGGCAAAGTAATTTCTAATAGTGATTGACTTAATAAATCATTAACTTTTCTTCCTTTCTTTTTTTTCTTTTCTTTTCTTTTTCTTTTTTTTTAAACTCAGGGTGTTCTATAACTGAGCTACAACCCCAGCCCTTTTTATTTTTATTTTTTTAAGACAGGGTTCTCTAAGTTGCCCAGGCTGCCCTCGAATTTACCATTCTCCTGTCTCCACCTTCCTAATAGCTTGAACTATAGTCATGCACCATGGTGTTCAGCTATAAATTTTTACTTCTAATAAGGCGTATTATTTTATTTTTATTTCTTTGAAGTACTAGGATTTGAACCTAGGGTTGCTTTACTACTGAACTACAACCAGAGCCCCTTATATTTTTATCTTGAGACAAGTTCTCACTAAATTGCTGAGACTGGACTCAAATTATGATCTTCCTTCCTTAGTCTCTTGAGTTGCTGGAATTACATGCATATGCCACTATGCCTGACTGAAGCATGTTGTTTGAAGAAGTCTTTGCCCATTCTTAAGAGGTTCCAGCACAAGTTTCAGCACAGTCGGGATCCTCATTGGGAATTCCTTGGGTGTTACTACTGAAGAGCCATATTGACCTGACTAAAGAGTCTGGCCTGCAGTATAGACATAGAGTATTGTGTTTGCCAAGTGAGGAGTAAACATTCTCTTTCTCTTCAATCCAGTAATGGATGAGAAGAAGACATAGCAAATGTGGATTTTCTGATCTTTTAATTTGGGTTGCTACTTGCAGACATTTTTCCCTGTTTTTGAATTCTCATTTTCTTATAATGTTTGGTAGTTATATAATACTTCATAAGTTTACTGAGTATTTTCAGAAGCATATCACTTAATATCCATATCAACTGAGAAAGTATTTTCTCCTCACGTTTATATATGAGGAAACTAAAGCTCAGAAAGAGCTAGTGAATCATGGAGTTTTACAGAGAAAAGGAAGAAAAGGGAACAAATATTCACTAAGCAGTCACTATATTGTGGACATCATCTTGATTGAGCCAGAATCAAACCTTGATTTTTAGATTCCCAGTCTACTCTGGCCTGAATGTTTGTGTCCCTCTGTCCCAAACTCATATGTTGAATCCTGTTCCCCAATTTGATAGTGGGATCTCTGGGAGAAGATTAGGTACCATCTATGAAAAAGAGATCCCCACCAGACGCCACCAAATCTGCCAGAGCCTTGAACTTCCCAGCTTCTAAAATAGCAAGGAAAAAAAATTCTCTTCTTTATAATACCCAGGTATATACCCAGATGTAAACTAGATAAGTCTATGCTATTTTCTCATAGCAGCCAAATGGACAAGGACAAAAATCCAATGATCTTACTAACATACCTTATTAATTCCCACCACTGTGAATATTAGGGATGGTAGAGGTGGTGGTAGATATTAAGTACATGGAAATTTACAAAAAACTGCTGCCAAAGTGAGAATAGGATAACTAGTGGGGAGGAGTCTCAGCTATCAAACTTTAGGTCAAATACTCTTATTGAATGAATGGAGTTAAAAATATTCTGATATTACCACATGAAGAATTAAGCTGCATATCAGGAATATGATATGTGATATTCTAACGTGACCACAGAAAGTTATAAAGTGACTTTGGGTGTTTATTATTATTAAAAAGGGAATTATTAAAAGAGATTCCTGCTTAACTTCAATAGCTGTACAAAATGTTTCCCTTCTACTTGTTTTATTCTATGAAGATACTGTATATGAGTGCACGTCCTCCCCACACACTTTAATATCCTGGAAACTCACTGTGAAAGAGTTTATAATATCGAGATATGGACGTGCTGTTTGAAGTATGTGTATTAAGTTCCATGAAAATATGAGGCAGGAACAACTGTGCTTTGCCTGGGCTCCTTGCTGAGATTACATACTACAGACTCACCAGAGTTATTCACTCACTAATTTATCTAATAAACATTTATAATACATACACTATGTACAAGATTTGTGAAGAAATAAAATAACTTTAGTAAAACCATTCCTATCTAATAGATTGAGTACCTCGCCAAAATCCATGCTACTGACCCATATGAATCCTTATGTTTATTAGAAATCAGTTTAAAGTAGATGTCTAAGACTAGAGAATACACAATAGAAACCCAACAAGTATCCTTTTGTTATCTAGGATCAAGGTCAGCAAACTTTTCTGTAAAGGGCCTAGACTGAATATTTTAGGCTTTGAAGGAAATATGGTCCTTATTGTAGCTATTTAATATCAGCCATAGGTAACATGTAAATGAATGAGTGTGGCTATGTTTCAATAAAACGTTATTTATGCACACAAACTAGAGTTTCATATAATTGTCATGTGACACAAAATATTATTATTTTGACTTTATAGAAACCTCTTAAAATGTGAAAACTATTCTTATCCGGCAAGCCACACAAAACAAAGCATTAGGCCATAAATTGCTGATCCCTCATCTAAGTGATTATTATCTATGAAAGAGAATTTCACTGTAGATGAATATAAAGGATATACAGGCAACACAATAAAATGTCAAAGTAAATATATAAGTAAATGATGACCAACACCTGTAATCCCCAGTGGCTGTGGCAGGAGGATCGAAGTTTGAGGCCAACTTCAGCAATTAAGCAAGGTTCTCAGCAACTTATCAAGGCCCTGAATTAAAATAAAAGATTAAAAATGTGCCAGGCACCAGGGTACAGTGGCGCACACCTGTATTCCCAGCAGCTGGGGAGGCTGAGATAGGGGGATTGTGAGTTCAAAGCCAGCCTCGGCAAAAGACGAGGTGCTAAACAACTCAGAGAGACCCTGTCTCTAAATAAAATACAAAAAAATAGGGCTGAGTTCAATCCCCAGTACCCAAAGGGAAAAAAGGGGGGACTGAGGATGTGGATTACTGTTTAAGCACACATGGATTCAATCCCTAGTACTAAAATAAAGTCTGAAAGATGGTCCAGTGTTCTGTAGGAACCATATCTGGGTAAAGCTGACCTAACTCTCCTTAGATGAACAATTTCAGTCATTGGCAAAGAAGGATCCAAATAACTGCAGTCTGAAAGATGAAAATCAAGGCTTGTCTTAAATTTGTCAAATTTCTTAGTCTTATGCTGTCTGGAAGTTGAATTGCTTTCCATGCCTCTCTCTGTATTTGGCTACTATTGGGGGTTTTAAATTTTTTTAAATTTATCTAAAAATTTTTTGTAGTGTAGATGGACAGAATGCCTTTATCTTATTTGTTTATTTTTATGTGATGCTAAGGATCGAACCCAGCGCCTCACACATGCTAGGCAAGCGCTCTGCCACTAAGCTACAGCCCCAGTCCTTGTTTTTTTTTTTTTTTTTTTTAATAATTGACCTTTTATTTCCAAAATGATGTATCCTTTGGGGACAGTATGAGAGATAAGAGATGAATAATGTATTGTGAGAAAACATATCAGCTTTCTTAACAAAATCAGGCTCTAACCTCCAAGGTTTGGAATGGAAGAAGAATCTTTAAATAAAGACTGTGAATGGAGCTAGGAGTGGGGACTGGAACTCACAGGCCTGACTAGTCTCACAGATTTCCTGCACTGAACATCTGCACCCTGACTCATTTCCTCTTGCCATCTTTGACTCCAGTCGTGGCTGTAGCAAACAGCTTCATAAAGTTACCACCTCAGGGCACCCTGCCTCAGTTCTCAGTTGTACCGTTCCCCACAGCCCCCTCCTCCCCCGGCCTCTCCCTCTCCCTCTCTCTTTCTCTCTCTTATCCTGATGCAGAGTGGGGTGTCTGCAAGGACCTACCTGGCATTCAAGCAAGTGCACGTGGGAAGTGTGAAGTAATTCATGGCCCCTGGGGCAGCCCTTGGCTGTCTGGGACAGGAGCCGGTGGGTCAAATTCTTCTTCTCTCTTCCTTTCCTTATTGGACAATCAAGGCTCTTCAGAAATTCCTGGCAAGATGCCATCCTTGTATCAAATTGCACTCCATTCTTATTTTTCTTAGGCTTTGCTTTGAGGGTTAGTGGGATACTTTGAACTATTTTTACCCCAAATACTTGGACACCAAATGTGTGTGGTTTTTCTCCATACTGGCAACCAGTTCTCCAACTCCCCAGACACAAACTGGGTGTCTACAACTCAATTCAATTCCTCAACAAACTACCTGGAGTTAGGGTCAGACAGCACAGGTTAAAGGGCTCAGTCTCACCAAACTGTCCTCTTTTCAGATGCTTGTCATAAGTAACCTGTTTCCACCAGCACTTTCCAACCAACTGGCTATTAATCAGAGTTCCCATGACTCCTTCCCATGATTTGATAATTTGCTAGAATGGCTCACGGAACTCAGGGAAACACTTTCCTTACTTTGATTCCTTTGTTATAAAGGATACAAATGAACAGCCAGATAATTTGACACAGAGAGGTCTGGATGTGTCCAGAGCACAGGAACTCCTGCTCCTGTGGAGTTGGGGTGTGCCACCCTCCCTGTAAGTGAATGCATTTACCAACCTGGACACTCCTTGATATCTAGGGATTTTATAGCACTTCCATTATACAGGCATGAATGATTGAATCATTGGCCACTGAGGACTGAACTCAATCTCCAGCTCCTCTGCTTTCCCTAGAGGTCCAGGGGTGGGGCTGAAAGTTCTAACCCTCTGATGACATTGTTGATTCCTCTGGCAACAAGCCCTATCCCAAAGCTCTCCAGGGGTTTGACAAGTGCCACCTTAAAACAAGTCAGGAAATTCCAAGGGTTTTAGAAGCTCTGTGTCAGAAATGGGGACAAAGACCACATATCTTTTGTTGGTCCATCATAGGTACATAGTGTCTTAGTTTGACAGTCGGCTACCACAGATTGAGTAGGATTTCACAACAGAAATTTAAATTCTCACATCAATGAAGACCAAAAGTTCCATATCCAGGTCTGGCAGGGTCAATTTCTTCTAAGAACTCTCTTCCTGACTTGTAGTCAGCTGCCTCCTCTCTACGCCCTTACATGGCCTTTTCTTGGTATGTATAAGACAAGGACAGAGCTCTCCGGCATCTCTTCTTATAAGGCACTAGTCCCATTAGACCCAGGCCCTGACCTCAGGACCTCATCTAACTCTAATTATCTACTATATTAGTCAGCTTTCTGTCACTATTACAAACTGTGAGATAATCAACTAATAAAGAGAAAAAGGTTATTTTGGCTCCCAGTTTTGGAGGTTCCAGTCCATTATCAGTTGGACCTGTTGCTTTGAGGCAGCATTGCGCGAGGTAGAAGGGTGTGGCACAGAAAAGCCACTCACCTATATGGCCAGGAAGCAAAGGGAAAAGAGGATGGGGTCAGGGCTCACAACCCCTTTAAGGACACAACCTCAATAACCCTACACTTCCCACTAGGCCTACCTCTTAAAGCTTCTATCAACTCCCAGCTGTGCTACTCTGAATATAAAGCCTTTAATACACGGGGCCTTTAGCGGGCATTCGAGATGCAAACTATAGCACCTCCCTAAGGACCATCTTCAAATACCATCACATTGGGGGTCAGGGGATTCCACATGGGGCAGACATAAATATTAAGCCTATGCAATAGGGTAAGACATCCAGTTGTCCCTTGAGAAATCATTCTCTTGTTATTTTGTTTGTTTTTGGTACAAGGGACTGAACCTGGGGAAGGGGGTTAACCACTGAGCTACATCCCAGCCCTTTTTATTTTTCATTTTGAGACAGGATTTTGCTAAGTTGCTTAAGGCCTTGCTAAGCTGCTGAGGCTGGCTTTGAACTTGTGATCCTCCTGCTTTCAGCTTCCAATTTGCTGGGATTATAGGTATGTGCCACTACACCCAGCTCTCTCATTTTTATTGCCACCACTATTCTAGTACAGGCTAGAATAGTGCCCTTAGCCAAGGCTGGTGTTGATAGCCATAATTAGTGAAATGAAACTCTTAAGTGACAACTTAGGAAGATCTAAATTGTATTACTGTGGCTAGTGGTAGATGAACCACAATACTATTATTATTGTAGCACATTAGAAATAAATCACCAGGTCAGTCTTGAAGTAAGACATAGGACTTTATTCATCGGTGGACCAACGGGCAGCAAGCAATACTTCAATGATGGGGATTATTTTCATGTTGGAATTTCTGGCTTATGTTTTAGTCTGCCAGAAAGAACAGTATAAAATTTGCTCAGACCCATGAAAATTACATAATTCTTTTTTTAAGTTTGTTTTTGGTTATACAAGACAGTAGAATGTATTTTGACATATCATACATACAGGGAATATAACTTCCCATTCTTGTGGTTGTATATGATGTGGAGTTACACTGGTGGTGTATTCACAGATAAATATAGGAAAGTGATGTCTCATTCTACCGTTTTTCCCATTCTCATCCTCCTCCCTTCCCCTCATTTCTCCCATCACTCCCATCCCAGTCCAGTAAACCTCTACTCCTCCTTCCCTCCCAGCTAATTTTGCTTAGCATGATAGTCTCCAGTTCCATCCATTGACTGGCGAATGCCTTAATTTCATTCTTCTTTATGACTGAGTAATATTTCATACTCCATTGTGTAGGTATACCACATTTTCTTTATCAATTCATCTACTAAAGAGCACCTAGATTGGTTCCATAGCTTAGCTATTGTGAATTGAACTGCTATAAACACTGATGTGACCATATCAATAAAGTATGCTGATTTTAAGTCTTTTGGATTACTGGGTCAAATGATGGTTCCATTCTAAGTGTTCTGAGGAATATCCATACTGCTTTCCAGAGTGGTTGCACCAATTTGCAGTTCTACTAGCAATGTATAGTGTACCTTTCCCCCCACATCCTCGCCAACATTTATTGTCACTTGTATTCTTGATAATTGCCATTCTGACTAGAGTGAGATGAAATCTCATTGTAGGTTTGTTTTGTTCTGTTTTGTTTTGGTGTGCGGGGGGCTGAGTACCAGGGATTGAACTCAGGGGCACTCAACCACTGAGCCACATCCCCAGCTCTATTTTGTATTATATTTAGAGACAAGGTCTCACTGAGTTGCTTAGTGCCTCATGTTTGCTTTGAACACATGATCCTCCTGTCTCAGCCTCCCCAGCTGCTGGGATTACAGGCATGCAGCACTGCACCCAGTTCAGTGTAGTTTTAATGTGCATTTCTCTAATTGCTAGTGATGTTGAACATTTTTTTCCTGTATTTGTTGACCATTTGTGTTTCTTTTCTGTAAAGTGTTCAGTTCCTTTGTGCATTTATTGGTTGGGTTATTTGTTTTGTTTTGGGGTGTTTTTTTTTTTTTGGTGAAGTTTTTTTGAGATTAATGCTCTGAGTTGCAGATGACAAAGATTTTTCTCCCATTCTGTAGGCTCTCTGTTCACATACTTGATTTTCTTTGCTGTGAAAAAGCTTTTTAGTTTGATACAAAGCTATCTATTGATTCTTGATTTTACTTCTTACATTTTAGGAGTCTTGTTGAGGAATTCAGTTCCTAAGCTGACATTATGAAGATTTGGCCTACATTTTCTTCTAGCAGGTGCAGGGTCTCTGGTCTAATGCCTAGGTCCTTGATCCACTTTGAGTTTTGTGCAGGGTGTGAGATAGGGGTCTAATTTTACTTTGTTACATATGGATTTCCAGTTTCCTCAGCACTATTTGTTGAAGAGGGTATCTTTTCTCTGATGTATGTTTTTGGTAACATTGTCTAGTATGAGATAAATGTATTTATGTGGTTTTTTTTTGTCTCTGTGTCTTCTATTCTATTCCATTGGTCTTCATGTCTTTTTTGGTGCCAATACCATGCTGTTTTTGTTAACTATAACACTATAGTATAATTTAAGGTCTGGTATTGTGATCCCTCTTGCTTCACTTTTCTTGCTAAGGATTGCTTTGGCTATTCTGAATCTCTTTACAAATGAATTTCATGATTGCTTTATCTATTTCTGTGAAGATCATCATCAGAACTTTAATAGGAATTGCATTAAATCTGTGTAGTGCTTTTGGTAGTATGGCCATTTTGACAATATTAATTCTGCTTATCCAAGAGCATGGGAGATCTTTCCATCTTCTAAGGTCTTCTTCAGTTTTTTTTTTTCTTTAGTGTTCTGTGGTTTTCATTATAGAGGTCTTTCACCTCTTTTGTTAGATAGATTCCCAAGTTGGGTTTTTTTTTGAGGCTATTGTAAATGGGATAGTTTTCCTAGTTTATTTTTCAGTTTTCAGTTGATTCATTACTGATGTATAGGAACACATGATTATGGGACATAATTAGTTCTTCTAGAGTCAGTAAGAAGTAACATGTTGTAAAAATAATTCTAAGTCAAAAAAAAAAACCTTCCTGTAGATTAACTGTCACCAGCTTCTTAACTGCCTGACAGTCAACAAATGCACAATTTTCACTCATTTAAACTGTAGATAATGCCTCTCTCTTTTCCCTTGCTGTTAACCTGATTCATCTCTTTCATGTACTTCTGGTCTCTCCCTCCCATGAAGTCTTTCTGTGGTAACATATTCTCAGAAATTATGATGAATGGAATGAGAAATAGAGTAACTCATCATTTCAATGTTCCCTCTGCAAACAGCTTTTCAGTTCCAGACTTGTGGGATGAGGCTGTGAAGTCTATGTGAACACTTCTTATCCTTATCTCAGGAACACAGGGGAGCTCTCCTCCAGACCATCTACCAAACAAACTCTCACAGCAAATGAGATTTGACATGATACAAAATTTTAGAGTTGAATGAATTAATAAGGAGACAGAAATTATCTAAACACTTCAGGAGTCTTTACTAAGATTTTTCCAGAATGTTCTGGAGTCATTTTGTTCCTCTGTGGGGAAATTCACTTCCACATTTCTCTCCCACATAAAGGCAGCTTGCCTTAAAATGAGGGGGCTTTTGTATTGGATATCTTTCTTCATTCAGAAAGAAATTTCCCAATCCCCAAATGCTTGGTTGATCCACATCAAGAGTCTTCTCTTCCCCAGTTTATGTTCTTTGCCTACCAGTGGCAGCTCCAGCTTGTGCGTGTGTGTGTGTGTGTGTGTGTGTGTGTGTGTGTGTTGGGATCGGCACCTTGCTTTTCCTTCTTGCCTTCTGATTTGAATGAGGACTTCCAGGACCATCCCTTTCCTTCCCTGCTTCCTTTGGGTCTTGTGGAGTTGAAGTAGGAGTTTAAAGATGTCAAGATGGCAGAAGCAGGGTACAAGAAAAATGCCAGGGAATATAAGACTGGGAGATGAGTCATCATGTCCCTGTTTACATTAAATCCCATTACCATGACAACTCCTGTCACAGAGGGCTCATCACCATAGCAACTCCTGCCACTAGTTCTGTATTTTAATTAGATGAAAATAAAGTAACCAATGGGAACCAGTAGGCCAAGGTCTTCTTACAGGTCCTTAAGGAGGGGAGGAAGGCTCAGTCCAGCATATAAGACCAGACTCACCCAGACATAGGACACAGGGTCCTTAAGCCACTCTGCTCTACTTTATGTCTCAGTTAAATATTGCCTCAGTTAAATCTGTGCTCTTCTGGTTACTTACACATGTCTTGTTTAATTCTTTGTTCGGGAAACCAAGAACTTGGACCCCAACTGAACACTCACCAATATCAGAGCCATTCTCCCAATAGGTAGGGCTACATTGTAGGGACTTCTTGTCCTGAGTTGAACATCAGAATGAGTTTTCATAAGAATCAAAGTTATCCAAGGAGATGTATCCTAGAGGTACAATATAGGTATAGATAAATGGTTGAGCCATATTATGACTTCCCAATCAATCATTTGTTGGTTCAATATGTTTTTATTTATTTGCTTATTTACTCATTGAATTACTTCTATATGCCATGTTCTGTTTTACAGGTTAGGAATAAAGCAGATGTGAATCACAGCTCTTATAGAACTCATTTTAATGAGGATAGTTAAAAAAATTTTAAAAAGTAAAATATATAGGATATTAGATGACAATAAAAGTCAAGAAGAAAAATGATAAAGAAGAAAAAGGAGGAAGCTGGAGAGAGATAGGGGTGGAGGGGAGAGATTGTACAATGTCAGAGTAGTGAGGGAAGGCTTTTCTGAGATGGCAACATTTGAATAAGGACCTGCAGAAGAGAGAAAGCAAATCTTAGGTATATCTGAGGGAAGAACAACAGGCAGAGGGTTCTCCATGTACAAAGGATCTACCCGAGGTAGTTGTGAACTTGTTCAAGAACAAGAAGAGCAGTGTGAATGGAGGGGATTGAGACAGCAGGAGAGCACTGAGGCATGAGGACAAAGGAATACAGGTGGAGCAAGTCCCGAGAGTTCCACATGATCTGACTTTTATTTTATAGCTCATGCTGGCTGCAGCATTGAGAAAATTCTGAAGGAGGTCTGGGCAAGAGAGAAATGTTGAAGCTAGTTAGGAAGTTATTGCAGTGATCCAGGTAAGAGATGATGATGGTTTACACCAAGACTGGAACATTAAAGATAATAAAAGGAAATATAGCTGGAAATGTTGGGAACATAGAGTGGATAAGCTAATGCTTATGGATCCAGTAATAGGTGAGTGAGAAGTGTAGTGTCAAGGTGACACAGTTTGATTGTAGTGTTCCAGAAGATACTGACATCTTGTTTTGTCAGACTCCAGTTAAAATAGATATTATCGTAAAGCCTACATTTACAGATGAGAAACTTCAAGTTCAGAGAAGTTAAAGCAATTTTCAGTGTGTAGGAGGAGGCAGAAAGGCTTAAATCCAGATCTAGCTGGTCATAATAAAAGTGTGAATCATCATTACTTAATAGTATACTGTTTTGTTTGTTTTCCTGGTACTGGGGATTGAACTCAGCGGTGTTCTACCACTGGGCTACATCCCCAGTCCTTTTTATTTTGTATTTTGAGACAGAAACTTACTATGTTGCCTACTCTGGCCTCAAAATGACACACTTTTAAGATAATTCAAAGAATACTATTTTAGTTTAACTTTGTTATCTATCTATAAATATTTTCAAAACGTAGTAGGAGTCATTGTAAAGGTACATCCCAGCAATAAAAAAGCTACATATACTAAGTCATGATATCTTTTCTTTCTGTGTTTCTGTCTTCACTCAAAAAAACCAATGTAGTGTGAATGATGAATGGCATACCTTCCATGAGTGGCAGCAGATCCTTGGAGAAAACAAACCTGTGATCTTTTTCATCCTCCCTATTATAATCAAAGCCTGTATTCCAGTTATTTGCAAAGCTGAGGCAGGAGCATTGCAGGTTCAAGGACAGCCTCAGCAACTTAGTGAGTACCTATCTTGAAATTTTACAAAAGGGCTAGGGATGTAGCTCAGTGGTAGAACACTTGCCTTGCATGTGCAATGAATGACCTGAGTTCTATCCCAGCACTGCAAAAAAAAAAAAAAAAAAGCCTACCCAGTCATATGTATAAATGCAAAATTTCACAATGAATCCTATTGTTTTATACAACTAATACATGCTAATAATTATGATTCAAAGTTATAAAATTAATTATTTCATTAATTTTAAAAAAAGATAAAGCTAGCCTAGTGGCCTGTATTCCCAGTAACTCCAGATGCTGAGGCAGGAGAATTGCAAGTTCAAGGCCAGCCTCAGCAATTTAGTGAGGCCCTAAGCAACTTAGTGAGATACTATCTCAAAATAAAATATAAAAAGGACTGGAGATGTGGCTCTGTGGTGAAGCACTGTGGGTTTAATCCTCGGTACAAGAAAAAAAAAAAAGAGAGACAAAACTGAGTAGGAGCTGGTGGATGGTCTTTAAGGAGCAGTCTCTAATCTGGGGGAGGTTCATGTGTTCCAAGGGTTTCTATCATGAGTCACCTGGCTTTATTCACCCCACACCCTATTCTTTGATAAATTTTCAAACCTCCTTTCAATGCACTGTCCATTTACAGCTCAGCATAAGTGAAGCCACTTTGCCTTGTGGCTTTGTATATCCTGGCTTCAGGCCTTGCTCTGATTCTCTGCTATTGTTTTCATCTCTTTTCCACAGTTCAGGGAATCCATGAGCAGTTTCTCAGGCAACACTATTCTTGATCTATTTATATGCCTTCAAGCCTCCCCTTTCAGTTTTTGTTTTTAAATAGCCCCCCCACCCAGATCTGTCCTGGCTTTCTATATCCATTTCTAAATCACTGGTTTAAAACCTAGCATGCACTTTCCAACTAACACTGTATAAGATTGTTTGTACCTCAGGAACATCTATAAAAGCCAGTGACAGAATTTTTGAGCAACAAGAACATGAGTTTTATCATCAGGCATACCTTAGCAGTATCAGGATTAAAATGAGCAAATATTTTAAAAGTTAATGCATTATGTGACTCAGAGTGGGGCTTACGAGAGCTTTCTTCCTTCATCCTTGACCTATTGCCAAACAAAATGTACTCTCACAGCTTTTCCCTACACCTTCATCCCTATAAATAAACATATAGCCGCCTTGAGGATTTCTAGTGTGCTAAACTACTGGTTACAATGGGAAAATATGAAGTGTATGGGAAGTTTTAAAAAACTTGAATGTACATTCTCTTAGACCCCGAAGGGAAAAGTCAGTATAATATATTTACAGTAATGGTAAAGGGGGAAGAAAAAGAAAAGAAGGAAGGAAACTTTTATTGATTATATATTCAATGCTGGACACGGTGTTTGGTGAGTCCAGGTATTACAGTGTTAGCATCCCTAATCTGAAAATCTAAAATTGAATTGCTTCAAAACCTCAGTTTTGGAACATTAGTGTGATGTTATGAATGGAAAATTCCACATCTGAACTTGTGTGATGAGTTTCAGGCACAATAAAAAAAAATTGTATAAAACCAATTTCTGGCTCTATGTATAAGGTATATGAATTTCAGGTTTGAGCTTAGATCCCATCCTCAAGATGTCTCATTATGTAGATGCAAATATTTCAAAATCTGAAGTGTTTTTGATCCCAAGAATTTTGGATAAGGAATTTTCAACTTGTACTTAATCATCTTGTATGGTAAGGGTATCTCTGTTCTGTACACAGAACACCAAGGCTCCAAGTTGATGAATCTTGCCTAAGTTCCTGCAACTAGTACATAGTGGATCTTGAATTTAAAGCTAACTCTGCTAAAAAGAACAACAAAAAATTAACTCTGAATTCTAAGTCCATAATACTTTAATATATTTAACATACATCAAAATACATAGAATATCTCACATTGTTTTTAAAATTAATACCTATTTGCACAATTCTCATAATCTTAATTCTCTACTTTACTTTCTCAGGCATGCACTAAGTCATTGTTCTTTCCAAGAGCAATTTTGTATTTCAATTATACTTTATTAGTATGCAAAATTTGAATAATATAGTAATGGTGCTGGGAGTGGTGATACACAGCTGGAATCCCAGTGACTCAGGAAACTGAGGCAGGAGGATCACAAGTTTGAGGCTGGCTTCAGCAATTTAGTGAGATCCTTCTCAAAATTCGAAATAAAAGGGACTGTGGATGTAATTCAGTAGTAAAGCACCCCTGGGCTCAATCCCTAGGACCAAAAAAAAAAAAAAAAAGGTAATGATAATTTAGTTTTTTACAGACTCACTTCATGAGGAATTTATAATAAAAAATGCCTTTCTAAATGTAACTGTGGCAACACTTCCTCAGTTATTTAATAGCTTCCAGATGTTTTTGATAATTTTGTTTAGAGACTTTTAAAATTATTGAAGTTTATTACTGATTAAATAGGACTTATGATAAGTCTTCTCTCCCCACTTAGAGCTCATGATGTTGAAAACGTTTTGAAGTCATAACTTCAAAGTAGTTTACATGGCTATAGTCTCATAACAAATACAGGATTATAGACTTTTCTGTAAGATTATAAAGGAAATGAAAAAGAAATAATGACAAAACAACTTCCCATCTTCATAGCTCTTCCTTTAAATGTTTACCAATTGGCTGGTAAACTCACTATGCTGAAAAGCCCTGCTGACTTCAAAGGATACTTTCTTTAGTACAAAAGGTCAAGTGTAGTACCTTAATTGTCAACTTGCAAACCACTGGAAACAGAGTTAAACAATTTATCTGGACTTGAGATAAGGTCAAAGTGAATGACCATCTGTTCATTGGAAGGTGAAGTCTAGGATTTTCTGTTGGAGGCGTAGATGGTAAAGTTCCAGTTGCTAATAGTCCAGAGACTTAGTAAAAGTGAGGAGAAATGTGGTACCAACTTTAAAACAGGGAGAGAGGGCTGGGGGCAGTGGTAGAACATTTGCCTAGAATACATGAGGTCCTGTTTGATACCTAACATTGTGGATATTATAAAAAATGTGAAGCATGAATGAGGCACTTAGAAATAATGATTACACTACAAATCCTAAGAATCTGGTCAGTAAACAGAGGGATCTAATCTTCGAAGAAAACAACAACAACAACAATTTTTAAAATTTTGCTTTCTCTGTCTTTAAAATAGACAATATCAAGGCAGCAGAAAATACCAAGAACAAAAAATGAGATAGTTTGAACTGTAAATAAGTGATAATTCAAAAGAGTATCACAGAGATAGCTGTTGCCATTTTGTGTGTGTGTGTGAACTTCCACTCTTCCCACACTTTTGGATGGAGCTCTGTTACATGGCTTGTGTTCTCTTTATTAGCCCTCCATATCCATCCTTTTCGTCTGAACTGGTGTGAAGACAAAAACACACTCTTTGTTTTTAATAGAAAGTCTTGCAGTGTTGCCCAGGCTGGTCCCAAACTCCTGGATTCAAGGGGTCCTTTTGCCTTCACCTCCACCATAGCTGGTACTACAGGGTGCCCAGCTACACACTCTTCTTTTATATGACCTAAGTGGTAGGACAAAGCCAGCAAGAACTGTTGACAATGGAGATTTCAATCCTCTTACAGCAAACTGGCTTTTCAAGTGCAGCTTAAAGAAATTTAAAGGAACCAAAAAGAAATTGTAAATATTATTGCAATAGAAAATTCCACCTGCTTAGAATTAACCCCATTATATCCCAAACAATTGGTTAAATATTTATTCAGAAGTGGTTTTCAGTTGCTTTTATTACATTGTTCCCTGGGTCTTGTTTTTCAGCTTTTCCTCTGTGAATTGTCTTTATTAGAATTGTTCCATGATTCAATAAAAGGATCATATCACCAGACTGGAAAAAATAACCTGTTTACTTTTCTCAGCCTAGTATTTTTTGTCTCAATCTAGATAAGTTCTTCCAAAAGATATGCACTCAATATTCTGAGATTTTTGAAGATGTTTTTCACTTTATAACCTACATGTGATAAGGGATGTATTTCTTCAAACATGCATAGGTCCACAAACACAGTTATGCTATTGCTTTTATTCCTCAGCTAGCACAAGAATAATCATCTCTTATTCACAGTGTTATGTTATTCACTGGATTTGATCCTCAGCACCACATAAAAAATGAAATAAGATATTGTGTGTCCACCTACAACTAAAAAATAAATATTTTTAAAAATACACTGGGAGAGGGGAGGGGAGGGGGGATAGTGGAGAATGGGATAGACAGCAGAATACATCAGTCACTAGAAAGGCAATTTGTAAATCAATGGAAATGTAACTGATGTGACACAGCAATCTGTATACGGGGTAAAAATGGGAGTTCATAACCAACTTGAATCAATCTGTGAAATATGGTATATTAAGAACTATGTAATGTTTTGAACAACCAACAATAAAATAAAAAAAAAATACACTGGGAATGGAATCCTACAGATAGATGTACATTGCCTACACATATTTATTTTAAAGCTAATAACTCTTCCTGAACACCAGACGAAATTGCTGTTGACAAATATAGTTATTCATGTAAAAAAATTAGAAATATAATATTTAATTTTGAAAAACATCTTGTTTCTTTTTAAAAACTTTTCAGAAATGGAAATAAAACTGGTAATTACTTAGAAAGCAGTCATTAACATGTTGCAGTGAAAGAGACAGGTCAATTCTAAAAGCAAATGTCAAGGGCAGTATCTCTGCTATTTTAAAACTAGCTGTCTTCTTAAAAATTATTTTTATTTTTATTTTGTGCTACTGGAGATTGAACCCAGGGCCTTGCTCATGCTAGGTGAGTGCTTTCTGCCACTGAGCTATACCCTGCCTGCCCCTTCCAGGCTTTACTATTTTTAACGCAATCTGAAATACAGTCACAGAATAAGGGATTGCTTAATTCTTTCTATTTTGAAGGCCTAAGACAAAAGTGGAGAGATACCACTAAAGATAATATAAATATATTTTTCTCAGTATTTATTTTTTACTTAAAAATTTTAATTGAAGTATTAGTATACACACAGAAAAGTTTACAAATAATAAATTTATCACTCAATAAATTTTTTCAGGGCTGGGGCTGTGGCTCAGTGGTAGAGCACTCGCCTAGCATGCGTGGCAATGGGTTCGATCCTCAGCACCACATAAAAATAAAATATTGTGTCACCTAAAACTAAAATAAATATTTAAAAAATAAAAATAAATTTTTTTCAAAGTTGATACACCTGTGCAACCACCATTCATATCAGAAAATACATTACTGCACCCAGAACCTCCTCTTAGTCATTACTCCTCCAGCAAAAGTAATCATCACCTTGATTGTTATCACCATAGATTATCATTGCTGGATTTTTAGCTTTATGTAAATAGAATCACACTATTTATATTCTTCTTAGGTGTCTGGCCTTTTTCACTCAGCATTGATTGTTTTTGGAGAAGGGGGTATGTCCATGTTTGATCACAGCAATAATTCATTTATTTTCATTGCTATAATTATATGGGTCGGGTATCATGTGCACACCTGTAATCTGAGCTACTAGTGGGGCTGAAGCAGAAGGACAAGTTGGAAACCAGCCTGGACAACTTAGAGAGACCTTGTCTCAAAATAAAAAATAAGGGCTGGAGATGTAGCTCAGTGGTAGAGAATCCCTGGTTTCAATTCCTAGTACTGAAAAAAAAAATTGAATATGTGACAATTCTATTGTTTGTGGATATTTTGTTATTTGGGCTGTTACAAAAATGGCTGCTATGCATATTTGCATACGCATCTTCAGATGCATTTATACATACATTTCCTTTTTTCTTTTTTTGTCATAGGGGGATTGAACCCAGGGGCACTC
This sequence comes from Spermophilus citellus, assembly GCF_964194105.1. NCBI lineage: Eukaryota > Metazoa > Chordata > Mammalia > Rodentia > Sciuridae > Spermophilus > Spermophilus citellus. The sequence continues at coordinate 138,254,402 of NC_138186.1, read as the reverse complement.
TACCACTGAGATACATCTTCAGCCCTTTTTATTTTTTTTACTTTGAGACAGAGACTTGCTAAATTGCCCAGACTGGCCATAAACTTGCAGTTCTCCTGCCTCAGCTTCCCAAGTAGCTGGAATTACAGGTGTGTGCCACAGTATCCCACAACACACATTTCTTTATATTTCCCTTGGAGTAGAATTTTTGGGCCATAAGGTGTACATGTTCATGTTTTGTACATACTGCAAAAGAGCTTTCCAAGTTAGTTTTGCCATAATTAACATTATTTATTATCCTTCTTTTACTTTTAACCATTCTCGCAGGTATATAGTGGTAAAGCACTATTATTGCAATTTGTATTCCCCTAGTGATTAATGATGCTTGGAGTACCTTTTCACAATGTTCATTTGCTGACCATCTGAGTACCTGTTTTTGTGTTGTTTCCATGTCTCTTGTGTGTTTGTGTGTGGTGCTGGGGATTGAACCCAGGGCCTTGTGTCTGCAAGGCAAGCACTCTACCAACTGAGCTATATCCCCAGACCAAGTTTCCATATCTTTAGCTCATTTTTCATTCAGTTTTTTAAAAATTGATTTGTTGTGTTCTTTACAAGGATTCTTTGAGTTTATATAAATTGCATTTACTTTCCCCTACTACTTGTTTTTTCACTTTCTCCATGATGTCTTCTGATGAAGAAACATTTTAATATTAATGAATGTAACTGATCCATCTGTTTTTCTTATGTTGTATGTTTGTATGAACAAGTGTTGTGTGTTAATTCTAAGAAATTGTCGCCATAATCTTTTTTTTATTATTTTGTAGATAGAAGCTTTATTGTTTTATCATTTACATTAGGTTTAAATCCAGCTACAACTGGTTTTTGTATAGGGAGGGAAGTAATGGCCAAGATTGTTTTCCTGTATAGATATCCAGTAGACTCAATATCAATTGTTTGACAAAAATGTCCTTTATCCATTTCCTTGCAGAGCACCTTTTCTCATAAACCAAGTAAACACATATGTGTGGATCTGATTTGGGGCATTCTATTATGTTCCGGTGGTCTTTTGCCTTCTTTCCAGCAATATCACATATCTTATAGCTTTACAATAAGTCCTGATATAAAAACACTGTAAAATACACCTAGATTTCAAACTAAAATAATATTTTTAACTGAATGAAGGCAAACATAGAATATCAAAATGTGTGAAATTCTTAGAAATATTTTTGTAGTCATAAATATATAAATAAAAAAGAAGAGAGCTGGGGATATAGCTCAGTGGTAGAGCACTTTTGCCTAGTTTGTGTAAGGCCTAGGTTTGATCCCTAGCAAGAAAGGAGGGAGGGAGAGGGAGGGAGGAAGGAAGGAAAGAAAGAAATTGGAAATCAATAATCTAAGTAACTTTTTGGGGGGGTGGGGTGGCGGTACAGGGAATTGAACTCAGGGATACTCCACCACTGAGCCATATCTCCAGCCCTATTTTGTACTTTATGTAGAGACAGGGTCTCACAGAGTTGCTTAGAGCCTAACTTTTGTAGAGGCTGGCTTTGAACTCACGATCCTTCAGCCTCCCAGCTGCTGGGATTACAGGCATGCACTACTGCTCCTGGCTCTGAATAACTTTTGCAAATAAAAAATCTGAATAACAGCAAATTAAAAAAAAATAATAAAGATGCAAAATACTTGTATAATGCAGAAAAATCAAGAAAGTCAAATGGTGTTATTTATGAAAATATCATAATTTAAAAACCTCTAACAAGACCCATCAAGAAAAAAGAGGAAGCACAATGACTAGGATCAGGAGTGAATAAAGGAAGAGCAGTAAATAAAGAATAAAGGGAACACCTGTCTCTGTGGCACAGTGTGTTTGGCTGTTAACCCAAAGGTTGGTGGTTCAAGCCCACCCAGGGACAGAAAAAAAGAAAGAATAAAAAGCCATGGTGGTGCACACCTGTAACCCCAGCGACTCAGGAGTCTGAGGCAGGAGAATCACAAGTTCAAAGCCAGTCTCAGCAAGTTAGTGAGGCCCTAAGCAACTCAGCAAGACCCTCCCTCAAAATAAAATGTTAAAAAGAGCTGGGGATATGGCTTGGTAGTTAAGCACCCCTGGGTGCTGGGGATTACTGCAGCAACTGAGCTACATCCCCAGCTCTCAAGGGGATTCTATTTATCCTAACACATTTGAAAATTCAAAAGAAATTAAAGAATTCAACTTATATTTAATAAAAATATAAAAATAAGTCAGAAACAGTAGCTCACGCCTGTAATCCCAGGGACTCAGGAAGACTGAGACAGGAGAATCACAAGTTTGAGACCAATCTCAGCAACGTGGTGAGAACTTGTCTCCAAATAAAATAAAAGGGACTGGGGATGTGATTCAATCCCCAGCACTACAATCTATCAATCAATCAATAACTATAATTAAAAACCCTCCAAAAAAGAAAACTCTAAGCCCAGATAGTTTTACTGGTGAGTTATTTACACACTTAAGGAAAAATAAAACCAATTGTATGCAAACTTTTTCAGAATACAGCTATCTATCTATCTATATCTAGAGAGAGAGAGAGAAAGAAAGGGAAAGAGGGATGGGGTGGGGTGGGGAAACAGAGAGAGACAGACAGACCAGGTCTCAATAAGTTGCTCAGGGCCTTGCTAAATTTCTGAGGCCATCTTTGAACTTGTGATTCTCCTACTTCAGTCTCCCTAGTCACTTGGGTTATAGGCATGTGCCACCACACTATATGGTAAGAAAACTTCTAAAAAGAAAACATTATAGTCCAGTTTCATGAATGAAAATGCAAAAATCCCAAATATAATATTTGCAAAAAATCCATGATAATCTGTTTGAATTTTTATAGGAGTATAAAATTGACAACACTTCAAAATCAATGCATGTAGTTCACCTTACATCCAGATAAAGAAGAGAAATCATATGTGGTTATCTTTAATTAAATTCAACATCTATTCATGATTTTGAAAAAGAAAAAGACAACTCTTAACAATTTAGGAACAGAAAGGAAAATTCTTGATTTAATAAAGGATATTTACCAAAAAAAAAGCCTATCGTAGCATCAAATTTAATGATAAATAAATGAAATCTCCTTGAAACTAGGAATGAGATGCAAAGGTGCACTTCATTACTTCTATTCAAAACTGACCTAGTTAGTGTAATAAGTCAGGAAAACAAATAAAATAAAAAACGAGAAGAAAAATAAAGCTAATATTATTTGCAAATAAAACATGATAGTGTGTATCCTAGATATCTATTGTTGCATAACAGATTTCCCCCAAATTTAGCAGTTTGAAGCAACAAATACTTATCTCACAGGGTTTATGGGTCAAGAATTAAAGAGTGACTTAGTGGGTTGACTTTTTTAAGGGTTTTCATGATATCAATTAGGGTTACAATTAAATGAAAACTGGGCTGCAGCTAGAAGAGCATCTTCCAATATCTCTTGCTCACACATTGGTTGACATATGGATCTTTGCACACGGCTGTTTGAGAGTCCTCCTGACATGGCAACTGGCTTCCCAAAATAAATTATCTAAGAGAGAACAAGATAGAAACCAACACATATTTTATAACCTTTTCTTGGAAATCATACTCTTGTCATTTCTGCCACATTCTATTTTTTTAAAAGCAAGGTACTAAATGTGATTTACATTCAATGAAGGAAAATTAGGCTCCACCAAATACAGGTGCATCAAAGAATTTGTGGGCAGATTTTAAAGGCTACAGTGTACATGGAGAATTCAAATGAATCTATAGAAAAACAGAACTTGAAAGTGGATTTGTTAAGATCGCTGGATACAAGCACACATACTACAATCAGTTGCATTTGTTTAGTAACAGCAAATAAGTAGAAAATGGAATTTATAAAATGATGTTATTATTATAATCTTTAAAAAATCAAATACCTTGCCAGGCATGGTGGTGCACACCAATAATCCCAGAAACCAGGGAGGCAGAGACAAGAGGATTGCAAGTTTGAAGACAGCTTTGACAATTGAGCAATACCGTGTCTCAAAATAAAAAGTTAAAGGAACTGGGAATGTAGCTCAATGGTAAAATGTTCCTAAGTTCAATATGCACAAAAACAAAACAGGAATACATCTAATTAAAGTTACATAAATTATGTATGACCTATACATGAAAAACTATAAAACATTATTTGGAAAAATCATGTATATTCATTTAACAGTTTATTAAGTTAAATGACTATATTTTCTTCCAATTACTGTCAAATTAAAAACCATCAGGTGAGCCAGGTGTGGTGGCACATGCCTGTAATCTCAGTGACTTGAAGACTGACGCAGGAGGATTACAAGTTAAAGACCAGCCTTAGTAATTTTCAGAGGCCCTATGCCACTTAGTGAAACCCTGTCTCAAAATAAAAAGGGATGGTGATGTTACTCAGTGGTTAAGCACCTAATGGTTTAATCCCTGGTACCAAAACAAAACAAACAAACAAACAAAAAACCAAGCAAAAATCCCCACAAAATCAGGTACAAAATTAATTGAATCTTTTATTAAAAGTTTAAGAAGATTTTGTGTGAAACAAACAAACAAACAAAAATCCTTAACATCCTAATTTTCTTTTTTTGACCTAAAATGTTTATCTCAAAACTGTGCCAACCAGTCAGCATGATATGGTTTTCTGAATCTCAGGAAGTTCTTCAGATGCTGTCTCTATTATGTCACACAACTGACTTTCTTTTCCCTTGTCTTATTATCCAGGTGTTTTTGTTAGTGCTGGAGATTGAACACCATGGCCTGGCACATGCTAGGCAAGTGCTCTACCACTGAACTACAACCCCCTAGGTTTTGACAAAATCTTTCCATATCTTTTTCCCTTTGCTATAAGTCCAACAGATTGAACATTTAAAATAGCTAGCTGGGAGTGGTGGTGCACAACTGTAATCACAACTACTTAGGAGACTGAAGCAAGAGGATTGCAAGTTTAAGGCCAGCCATAGCAACTTAGCAAGGCCATGCCTCAAAATAAATTTTTAAAAGGGCTGAGGATGTAGCTCACTAGTAGAGCACTTGCACAGCAAGTGAGAATCCCTGGATTAACTCCCCAGTGGTTCACAAACAAACAACAAACATAAAACAGCTATAAAAATCTAAATTAAAATGTACACTTAATTTAAAAAATTCTAAAGTGCCGGGTATAGTGGTACATGCCTTTAATTCCAGCTACTCAGGAGGTTGAGTCAGGAGGATCATAAGTTCAAGACCAGCCTCTGCAAGATTCTGTCTCAAAATAAGAAACAAGATAGGGGTGCAGCTTAGTGGTAGAGCATCCCTGGCTTCAATCCTAGACATATGGGCAAAACTACTAGTTTTATTATAACTATTGCTTACAAAACCAAAAGAACTTAATTACATATACATCCTTAAGACCAGAGACACACATTATAACCTTACAATACAGCTTTAATACAGAGTGACATATATTACTGTGTTGCTATTAAAAATGGCATATTTAAAAAATATTTTTTAGTTATACATGGACACAATACCTTTATTTTGTTTATTTATTTTTGTGTGGTGTTGAGGATCGAACACAGTGCCTCACATGTGCAAGGAAATCACTCTGCCACTGAGTCACAACCCCAGCCCCCCCAAAATGGCATATATTAATATGTTGTTTTCATTCCATCCTGTTTGAATGCTTGTTACAGATGACTCTTTTTCTTAGGTAAATTTGAGGGCTTTACTATGGGTTTGACTTCTCATCCCCACCCAAGTTAACTTCTGTGTAACCTTATTGTTTTGCTTTGTTTTGGTAGCATAAGATGTTAGACACTATTTTCATCTTTGAGAACTGATGAAATGCCTACTGTTGCTAAGTTGGCATGATGGTTATATTTGACAGCACTGAGCTCAAATGAATAGTCAAAAGCTGCTTAAGGTCTCACATTCATCCTTTTTTAGAGGATTCCACTTAGTTCTATCCTTTTAGTTGATTGCACTTTTATTAGGGGACAGACATTTTAGAATATTAAATTCTTAACTTGAACAATACATTAAGATGAGAAGGTGTTTTTGTTGTTGTTTTGTTTTTTGCTGTGCTGAGAATAAAAGATACCCAGGGCCTTGCACCAGCATGATTGCCAGGTGCTCTGCCACTGAGCTACATCACCAGCCTAAGATGAGTATTAGTTCACAAAAGATACACAAAACTCTAAGATAAAAACAGCACTGTTTATTATCTATGAAAATTTAACTAAACCCCTATTTATTTAGGCATCATTGAGCAATGAATTAAATAGTTATAGGCTAAGCACCAATTCTTTTATGGGAGGGAGGGAGCTAGCTCACAAATCTACTTAGCTCATGGTACATTGCAGTAAAAATATCTGCTTAATTTATTGAATTAGATTAAATGAATTGAATTATGCTTTGAGGTTTTGCTTAAGTAAGACTTTATGGGCAAGTTCTATTTATAATAATAAGTGGATAGATATTTAATAATCTGACAGTCTTAAGGGAATCTGCTCTGATGCCCAATTGTCCACAAACTCTAAATTCAAATTCCTTTCAAAGCCTCAATGCCTTTTGCTTCTGTGATTCCTCTCTAAAGCCATTCACTTTATCAAATGTCCATGATACCCTGAATCAGACTATTTTTGGTAACGGATTGAACTAAAGCTTGTTTTACCGCTGAGCTACAACCACAGTCCTTATTTTTTCTTTTGAGACAAGGTTTTGCTAAGTTGCTGAACCTCCGATTT